>NC_140125.1:47903187-48268187 GCF_964035555.1 Netta rufina | reverse complement strand
GCAATATAAGTAGCTTAAACTTGTCTCCTGAAGACAGCTAAGGGAAAAGATCACAGAGATGTTCTTTAGTAATTAAGCTCCCTCTTACCAAAGGTTTAAAAGGCCAGGGTAGTTATTTTAAAGTTGAGGTGCTGATTTACAGAACACAGTATAGGCAGCATATTGGAATGCCGTATTGAAACTCTGTAAATATGCTAATGGAGACAGCACCAATTACATGTTTTCTTTTATTCCCTTGTAGCTTTCAAAAAGATGAAGGTAAAAGAATTACAGGAATATGAACATTGCTAGAAATATAAACCACTAGAAATGCTGTGGTTTGAAATTTATTCAGTGCCTTGGCAACATTATTAGACAGAAACAAGTAGGTAAAAAGAGCTTCCAGATGACTTTGCTAGAAGTTGTATTCTTTTCACTAGCATCATTGATATTGGTTTATGTTCAGGTATGCATAAACAAATAATTGTGAATATTATATACATGTATAACTAAGTGATTTTTATCAACTATCCAAACCCTTGATATTTGCTGCTGCTGATAAAAATCAGCTGGTATATCATCTTCTGCCATCACAAGATTCCACTAACACCTTTCTGGAAGAAGTACTCTCAACATATACAGACCTTCTTTTTCAGGAAGTGGCTCTGCTAAACATTTGCTCCCTTCTGTGAAGCTTGCTACTTGTTCTTTCCCCTGAGTTTAGAAAAATTATTCCACCTTCCAATTACTTCTGAGGTTACCTATAGTTTTAGTCCATGATAGCACCATAATGAGTTTTGTATTTCTTTGTCTCAAATGAGAACATCTGTATGCAAAGTATAAGTTATGAAAGATAGCAACCATTTGCAATAAACTTTTAAAAGATAAATAGCAGGACTTGTATTTATACACATTTTAAAGTCAATCATTAGGAAATGCATTGTGCCTATCAAGAGGCAGAAGATTTTACTGCCACAGGTTAGATATACAGTACTCATCAACATATTAAACATTCTGTGATGTGGGCTGTTCAAATGAGTACACATTCTGAACTGGGCATTCAGAAAGACTTTCAGACAACCCTACAGATGGTTGTATTCAAAGTTGCTACTCACACTTAAGATCATACAAGCATTATAGATTTTGATATCTTACAGCTACAGATAGTCATTTCCACGCCACCTGGGTTCATTTCAGTATACAAAAATTAACTTCATTTTTAAAGCTTCACTTATAAAGAGTGGTGACTGCTTAAGTGCATGCAGATTAATGACTTTGATGATGTGAAAAGTCTTCATCTGATTCATGTCAATATGGAACAATGCTAGGGCCACGTGGTATGATGAAATGTGACCTTCTGTCTTACATACCCTTGTATAACCACAAGTCTAAGAAAAACAGAGTGGTTAATGTATGTAATTCTTGTATCTTGCAAACGAATGGTCCAGCAATTCGTGTCAATAGGGGATAAGAACAACGGGGTTTCAGAATAACTGCTAACTATGACGACTATTGCATGGGACACTATGCAAGTCTCTGATATCTGGCCAAGAGATAAAGGAAAAGGGGAAAGCTGAAGGACGACTAGAAGACAAAGCTTGCAGGGGACGCTGAGCAAGTCTCTGACATCCGGCCAACATAGACAAAAGAGAAGGACAAGAAAAAAAGCCTGGGAGGAAGACTACAAGCCTTCAGCATGAGAAACCCCCAGAGGAACCACTGGAGACTGATACGCATGCTCCACTGGGAGGGTTTGGATTCCAGAAACTAATTATAATAACCCTGCCTTTTCTAGAAGTAATAATGAATATGTATTAGCCTAGGAGCATAAAAACCAGCTGCCTGATTTAACTGGTGTGCATCTTGGTGGAGCAGAGACTCCCGGCGCACCCAGAGCTGTTTGCTTACCTCTATTCATTTAATAAATTGTAAAACTTTGATTATAATTCTATTTGGGATTTAACCATTTATTACAATGTCAAAATCCACTTTGCCTGTTCTCACAAGATATTGAAGTCTTCAGCATCTAGCACTTAAGTGTGTACAACGTTCCTTGGCTGACACTCAGACAGCAAAGAGACATAGCATTGGAGTCTCCCAAAAAGTAGGAGGAGGAAAAGGAGAAAAACAACACAGTGCCCAAAGCCTGAACCACCTTAACTTATTCCCTTTACTTGGAGTAGGTATTCATCTTCATCTGCCACGAGGACTCCAAAAGAAAGAGTCCAGCTAATTACAAGCACTGAAATCAAAGTTTAAGACAAAGTTCTGTGTATTCAAATAGGTATGTGCTGCTCAAGATACAGTTAAGTATCTTATATTAAGACTTGAAACAGAATAATGAAAACAGACATTTTAACCATGAAAATATACTTCCAGCTTTATAGTAGAGTTGCTTGATAACTCCTCTGTTCTTCTGTTATAAAGGCTGCAGTACAGGTTCCATTCTAAGCCTTACTCTGAAGGCATCCTTCCATCCATAACAATGAAAAAAATATCTGTTTTCAGTAATGCAGACTTAAATGTGAACAATTTCTTTTTAAACCATCTTACAGATTGAACTAAAAATATTCATCTGTCTCTATTTTTGGAGTTTTTTTTTTTTTCTGATATTCTTGTCTGTAGATTAAAAATAGCTTTAATTCCAAAGTACAGAAATAAAATCTGTATGTGCTTTTATACCGCAAATATCTGAATATTTGTATTGTTGCCTTTTTTTTCTCCCTGCAGAATTAAGATTTCAGAGAACTTTCATTGAAGTTTACTGAGACTTCAAATAGTGAAAAAAGTAATGAAATCTATGAAAATGGGCATTTTATTCCATTGAATGTAAAGCTGCACTTTAGAACGCCTTTGTTGTTAATGAGTTTTTATGATTACATCTAACTAAAGTTTATATGGTGCTGTTTTTCTGTAGTTTTAAAGTACACCAAGGACAGATATTTCATCTGTTGTTCACTACTCCTAACCTCATTTAGAAGACTACTAAACAACCAGCTCCTGATTTGTATACTTTACAAAATCAAGCATTTTCTTTTTTTCTTTCATGTACTACTTTTAATATAAGACTAAAAATAGAAAATTTAGGAATCTTTCTTGTTATAAACATATTTTGAAACCTCATTTAAGTCTCAGGATGCAGACTTGGCCAATACTCTCAAATGAACAGTTTTCTTCCAAGTCCCCCCCAATTCCAGCTAAAGGAAATATGCCTTGGAAGCTTCACATTGTCTCTTTCTCCCCACCTGGAAATAATATCTGTGTTTGTGTGTGTTGGGGGAACATAACCTAACACTTAAGCCTCAAAGATCTTTCAAAAAGAATGTAGTTCAAAACTTAGAGTAAGATTTCACATATGAAGCAGAGAATGTGTCTCAGCTTGCAAAAGGGAGAATTCATATGGATGAGGGAGACACACCTTGACACCATAAGAAGGAATTTGATTTTTTAAGTTGAAGAGAAGTATCAGGATGTATTCTTGAAACCAACCCCTCCTTACAGAGAAATCCAATCTGAAGTAGGCACAATTTTACAGCCATGTTTGTGAGCCTACCCCCCTACCAAAGAGAATTTCTGTGGTCAAGGACAGGCTTCACTTGTCTTGAACATCCATGTAAATTCATAACATTCCAACCACCTCAAGCACCAAGTATCCAATTAGCTGCTCTTGCCTTCTCTCCTCACTTCCATTGCCAAGGCACATGCATTTCCTCTTATGAATTGATAGAAAGACATAGAAGTCCAGACAGATCCTCAGAAAGAACTATCCTTGAGTCCATTTCTTACAGGGTCATACCAGTTTTCTTACAGGGTCATACCAGTAGTTCTATTTCTTTTAGGCTTACGTTTTTTCTGCTCATGATCCCCTTCTTCACAGAAGATTAGCACGAATGTGTTTAAACAGCAAGGGTTTTACAAAGTTTTCATTCACTATAATTGAAGAACTGACCACACACAGAGAGAGGTTGAAAGTTTACTGTTATTCACAGTTCAGTTACTGGACAAGTCCCAGCTCTTATCTTCAGTCTCCCCTACTTCCTTCCTTCCAGGAAGATGTTTATATTTTGTTCTCTTGACATTCAAATGCAAAATAATGTGCTAATTAGAGAGAGAACAGACATTTAGTTTCACTTTCATTCTTCCAAGGATTATACAAAGATTTCCAGCCAGCTTCCTTTCCTTTGCCTACAAATTGCACATAATCCCAAAAGATAATCTTCTCTGGGTTTTCTGGGTCTCTCCATGCCATATTTTTAATTGGAACATTCATTTGTACTGGAAGTGGGGCAATTTCTTTTAATTCACAAAACCATGAGAATGTGCTTTCCATTTTATCATCTCTGCTTGAATTACGCTTTTGTTTCTGCAGGGAAGTCAATCTGTTGTGAAGGACATTGAATGCTGTGCTGTGGGTAACATCCCTTGCCTGCAAGGCAGTGCGAACAACCTGAGCCAGTCCATGAAATTCATCACACACAAGCAAGCAGACAATGAAATGAAGGGCATTCAGCTGAAACCACAGACCAGATGCTTCCATGGTATACTTTCACTATGGTTCACTTAATTCTGTCAAAGCCTTTATGATGGCAGCAAGAGAGATGTGTGAGTGCATATGTTCCTATGTATTTTTTTTTTCCCAAGGCTGTGAGAACACTTTAATTAGAAAATCCAGAAATCACCAATCAACCCTGGAATTCATGTTTTTTGAATATAAAAAGACATCCCATTTTTGCAAAGTATTTTGAGCACATCAAATTAACTATTTTACAAGAGTGGAAGCAGAAAACTGTCTCGTCTCTGTAAAGAGAGGCCTTACTGGTTTGTCTTCCCTTAGAGCTATTCAGGAACAACTACTGCACTTTACAAGCAACACCATGCTGTAAACTGAATTATTTTTCAAATACAAACATGCCTGAAGAACAAATGGAGGAAGGGAGTCTTATTTCAGACCAAATACATCCTATTTATACAACTCCATCTCTGCAAAAGACAAACTTTCCTGTAGAAAACGACACTGCACCTCCTTGCTGTTAAATGAACAGTTAATCCTCATTCCAAGGAAGCATTCTGTGACCTATTCAAGGAGCTTTTGGTGCATTATTATAATTACATAGTGATTAAAGCTACATTGCCTTACAGCTGACTGGTTTGTCTGTAGTGATAACAGAAGGTAAAAAGAATAGAAAAAGTTTCTCATGATGATGCCACATCATTACTGCTCCACTTTTTAGTCTGGAAAGCTAAGAACTTCCTGAAAAACTATTCTTCAGGCCCCCCAAAGACACAGTGCAGTTCTCAGAGTCAAAAATTCTGATCCCAGAAACTGGGAAACATTAACATGAAATGATCTTCTAACTACATATATTAAAGCAGAAAACAGAGCACTGGTCAGAAAGTTCTGCATTACTTGTTACTCCTGCTTGTTGCACAACATTGTTGTGTTAGCTATCTAAATAATGTTTTTACCCTAAAGTGTAATTGCTTCCCTTTATTGTGGAGCAGCACAAAGAAGGTAACAGAGGATGATACTGAATAGAAGGAAACCAAGGCAGACAGTGGTTTACAGCTTCAGGCTTGTAGTTTAAAGGATGTTAAAACCAGAAGAAAGCTTGAAATCATGTACTCTGGACACCTTAATATCTAACAACACAGCCTGCCCAGGTATCTCTAAGACCCATAAACTGGCTAAAATACTCCAGACAGTTTTGATATGATAACAGACAGAGAATCCCTACTCTCACTTATGTTAATTTGCTTTTGTGTTTGGTCTCTCATCAACATTTTTGTTCATGCACCAGTTTTCCATTTCAAATTTGCTGGTCTGAAATTTTCAACCATTAGTACTGTCTTTGTGTTCCCCACTACTAGGTAAGCACATTTAAGAGCTTATTTCGCCCCATCTCTTTTTATATGCAGCATTGCAAATGAACACAACTCAGTATTATGATATACCATAGTCTTTAATCTTTCTCCACCAGTGTGCATTTCTGACAGCTCTCCAACTGAGTTTCAGTGTTGTATTTACTTTCCAGATCACCAGGGAAAGCATTAAACAGGTAGAGCTGGACTGAGAATGTCACTTTCACAGCCTCTGGCAATGCCCATACTCAGTGATGGACCCCCATTTTTGAAATCTATCAGTTTACCAGTTCACAAGTCACTTATTGCTGCACTTCAGTCTCATGCAATTCCCATGTGATATTAAGCTTTATGGTATCTCCCACCCTTAGCAAAAGCCATCAAAATGAATTTATGAAGTTAGATAAGTGTGTCATTGCCTGACAATAACAACTCTCCATCTTCCTCTTTGTGTCTCCCACTTCTAAAACAGTAGAAGCTTCCTTCACATGCACTGTCAACTCTATATGTTACCTTACTAAATTCATATTACAGCATTTAATTCTTCATTAAAGGACCACATTCCAGTGCCTTCATTACTTTGTCCCAGACCATCATCATTCTAAATACTTCATGCTTATCTACATTACCATGCTTGACCTTTAAGAACCATTAGAATGGCCTTACTTTTCCCTGAAGAGTTGGCATACAGCAAAGCTTACCGTGTATATCTCGGTTTTGCTCCATGCACAGAAGAAAACCAAACAGCAAGAACAAAAATCCTTTGTAACTCTCCCCCCGCCCCAGGCACCCTTGACCTCCAGCTGCCAAGATTCACATGCTTAGCTCTTTGAGTGCCTCATTCAGTACCTGGTGCCTGTCAAGAGGCTAGACCTCAAATGAACAGCACAGAGCAGCACACGACTTCTGTCAGTGGAGAACCCAGCACCAATTCCATCAGAAGAAAAAGTGAAATATCCCTGCATTCATAACTACAGAGGGCAGAAGCAGTTTCTTCACTTGAATAGTAACAACAAGCAGCAGCAGCTTCACCTCTTCAAGCTTTGACTTTCTCATTCTGAAAGAGCAGAGACAAAAAGGAGGAGCCACAGGATTTCAGCAGAACATGGAAACGCATATAACCTACAGTCCAAGTTTTGAAAACTACATTTACACATCAGTTACACACAACTATCCTTTGGAAACACAGGACTATCAAGATGTAGGGAGCATAGAGCAGCATCTTCTCTGGGAACTGGTGTTGGGCCCAGACTTCAGATCTGCTGTAGGAGATGCAGGCAAGAGGCTGAGGACTGCAGAGAAGGGAAGCAAGGCTGGACTTGATATTATAAAGAAAAACTCTTTAAGCCACATTGGACTGTGTGGAACACTTAAGAAACAGCAAAGGGCTGGCAACATCTTCCCATACAGAAAAGACACCTGTTAGAGAGTGTGTCTAGGCACCTATCTATTAAGTACATGCCCACCAAAAACAGAGACAGTGAGAGTTTCAAAATCCCCAGTTTAAAAAACCTCTACAAACAGAAGATTCAACACCACATTCTTTTGTACAGGAGGTATGGATATATTCCACAGCTATAAGGGTTCTACCAGAGAGGGGGGAAAATACAGCATGCTGAATATATATCTCTTCAGAAACATTCAGTGACATTAATGAAAACATTACCTTACGTTTAGAGGCTTTACTCAGGTTCTGGCTTCTTCATTTAAATCTAAGTACTCTTTCTCATGAGCTAGATTGCCCAGCAGCCTGATACATCAAAATAAAGTGAAAATTGATGCCAATTTCTTTAAGAGAATTTCGCTGTTTCAGGGATCTTTGTCCTCTTATTCTCTGCAATATTCAGTTTACATTTTCCTGTGCCAAATTTCATTTCATATTTCTTGGACCACCCTAAACCACACTTCTGTTTCTGCTTGGTGTGGATGGCCTCCAGATATCTGTGGATGTTATTGCCCTAACCCTGCCTGTTAGCTTATGCTTTGTTGGGAAACATTAATTCTCATTTGGGTCATTTCTGATGTCTACAAGTATCTGCTATTTTCCAGTTCCAATATCCAACTAGCATTCATTTTAGATAGCTACATAGTGTGCTTCCATCCAGAACACCAAGCACACATAACTATCTATATTTCTAAACTCATTGTATTTTCAGGAAAAAATTTGCCATAATTAAGAGTCTAAAACAAACATATCCCACTAAGGGCTTTTAAAGTTTATGGTCCATCCAGCCTTGTGTCCTGCACAGTGTAATTTGTGAAGTGCTGCATTATCACAGGACTGAAACAATCTAGACTTGGCATGGGGTAGACACTCCCCACACCCTACCTACTAATTTATAATCTACACAGTATCTTAAGTCTCAGACTGATGACTGTGAAATAATGATGCACATACTGATTATCTCTCCAGTCTAATAATCTGAGTTGGAACCTGCTGCAATGATGACATTTGACAAGGAAACGGTCAAGTGCCTTCTCTGCAATCTTACTGTAAATCAGAGATCGCAGGAGCGAAGTTCTGTAACAACAGAAAGAACTGCTATTTTATTACGTGGAGTAAAATGGAAGGTACTGTGTAAAACATGCTGTTTATATGCTTAAACTCCAGGAATTATTTTTAATGTCCATGGACAAATTACAACTTTGCTATAACTGTATTCAGTATAAAAATTGGTGGGTTACTCATTACCTGATAAGATACACTAAAGATTTTTTTCCCCTACAAAAGTCTTCTTTTTCTTGCTAACTTACACAGAAGTAGGGCTTGACTGCCAAAAATAATCATTAAAAATAATAATCTGAGGTATAATAATAGTACAATATTATAATGATGAGGTACAATCCTCACCTATTTATACGAAGTAGAACATCTGACTAAGGGGCTCAGCACTCTGCACATTGTATGTGTTCTTCTGCTGGTGTAAAGAAGAAAGTATTTTAGGCCCTAAGCAATGAAACCCAAATTCAAGCTGGGAAGCTTTTCTTAGAGCTGTGTCAAAAACAACAACAACAACAAAAAAAAAGCTCATGTCCTTTCAGATGTTAATTCTCATGTTTCTTTAGCTACCTTACCACGGCCTAGAAAGAGATGGGTAAATAGGTGTTTCAATTCACCCTGGTTCGACGCAGTTGGTGGGATGCTGAGGTGTGAGCATAAAGGTGAAGGAGCCTATGCAGACTATAAGCAGCCCAGTAACTATGATCAGAAGAGCAAGTATGCGTCTTCCCAGCAACCCAGCTTCTACCCATTGAAAGAACTAGAGATCTCACTTGCCTCCATCTCCTTCACCCCCTCTCACCCTCACCTTATAAAGCATCACTACCTATTTCCAAGAAGATGCAGACCAGGAATAGAAAAATGAAGTGAGGTGCTTGCAATCCAGTCTGACTTTCTCTATTTTCCCAGCTACCCTTAAGCAATTTAAGACCTCCATTCTACCATGGTAACAATTGGGTCAATACAAGCTCCCTACGTGAGGAAACATCTTTAGCGTCCTGGGGTGGTGGGAGCTTTGGGAAAGAAGAACTTCTAGTATTTCTCTTCCCTTTTCCTCTCATTGGTAAAGAGTAGCCATTGGGATTTCAGAAGTGACTTGGTCATCTCTCGTCACAGCAGGAAGGGGTTTCTGTCCCTGGACAATAGGTTCTTCCTGGGCGGTCCTTTGCATGCACCAAAAAACATGAGTCAATGAAAAAAATGGGCACAGAACTTTTACAGAAAGATGAGGAAGCACCTTGAAGTAGAAATCAAAATACAGTCCAAATATTTGAAAATTAGTATGATTTTACTGCTTCTGCTAATCAAATTGATATTTTATGGACTGTGCCTGATTTTCCTGGTTAGGTGTTGGGCCTTCCTAGCTCTTGCAGTCACCTCTGTGTGGGAAACAGTGTTATGCTATGGTCAATAATGCCACTGCCATCTCTAACAGCGTCACAGCTCTACCCATCTTTGTTTACTGGATGCAAAAAAAATGTTCAAGTACTCAATAGCCCTAATGCAGGCCAGAAAGTTTTTGATGAGAGGATGACTTTTGATAGACCCACACTTCAAAAATCTGACAAGGGCTGTTTCCAGAATCCAATGAATTCCACCCTTTTGGGGGGAAAAGCTGCTCATCAGATAGAATCGCTTGGCCACTTCCAGTCCCAGACTTACCCTGACCAGACTTTATATGATCAAATACCTGAACAAATACCTGCTTGACAAACATTTTCACTGAGTGACGCCATTTTCTTGATTAACTTGATTTGTGTCACACTGCTTGGGACATTTAAAAAGTGTTATAGTGCAGTCAGTATTTGAGATTACAAATTAATGGAGATAATAACCACCTGAGGTAGAGGCTAGACATCCCACAAGAAAAGGCGGTTTTACTTCTGTGTGTTTCTGTTAGTCTTTGAGAGATTTGAACTTCTGGTGTATCTTCACTGGTCAAAAGAAGTTATCTTTTTCTGTCCTCTGTTCCAACTCTGCAAGTGATGTTCGAACATTTTCTTTTAAATTACACTGTCCTTCATATAATAGCGTATCAGAAAAAAAATACAAATATTTCTATTTTTTGCACTCCAAAACTACACTTCCATTAATTCCCACATTGGATGTCCCCAGAACACTTAAAGTTTTTGAAATCCATCTAAAAAGAGATTAATGAGGTTTGCACACTCACATCCCTTAGGTGACTCTGAAAACACCACTTTTTCCCCTCAGTACGGGAAAGAACAGAAGCCTGTTCTTTCTTGCTGTGTTGCACAGAAGCCCTAGCAATTAAGGGCTCCTCACTTTGTAAGTACAGCTTCTTCCTCCCAAAATAATGCAACTGAGAACAGCCATACAAACACAGAATCAAATGCTATTAGTAAAAAATAAAAAAATACACAAATAAAAACACAAAACCCATCATACAATCGAAAAAAATTCCAAATGCAACATGTTTTAATATGTGTAGCAAGGTATTATATAGCAAAGATCCATCCAGTCTGATGCACCTGATTAAGAAGGTAGAAGGAAAGCAAGGGAAGTTATTGGTTTGAGTTTGGTTTTGTTTGTTTGTTTTAACAGTATCTTGTAGGTATCTTCACCCCAGCTCCCCACCTGTCACGGAAGTTCACTGCAAACACAGAAACACAACTACATGTGGTGTAAAACTCCCTATTAAACACTCTATTGAAAAGGACAGAGAGGTTTATGTTTAGGAACCATGAACAGATTACTAAAGACATCACAAGTGCCAGCCTAAGCAAAGTGTTTAAGGCAACGCAGAGAAAATAATTACATTTCTATTTCTGTGAAGCACTTGAGCACATGCTTATCTAAGTAGCGGCATAAAAGCTTTGTTGAATAGAGATGAGCCTACTTACATCCTGAGGATGAGGCACATGCTTAAGTCCTTGTCTGAGTCAGCATTTTCTTGAACAAATACAAGTCTCCTGGATTTCTTCTTCTCGTTTGCGCAGAAGAAATGTGCAAAGGCATATATAAAAAGTATACTGAGAGCTGATAAATACACTCTCCCCTCTGTATCTGTGGGTCTTTTGCCTTTGGGATTAAGTTTGCTTCCTCTCTGAGCCCATGTTGCTTTGTACTTTTCAAGAAACTGTGCTTCTTGACGTGCACTTCAGAAATACAGATACACGCTTCAGGGATCTTCTTGGAAGAAAAGTGCCACAAGATGCTATGAAAATTGCCTGGTGTGATACTGTGCTGATGATATGGCCAGAAAATGAGGAAATTGCAGCTATGAGCGAAGGACCTATTAGCAGGAAATAGAATTCCTCCTGGACATAGATCCAAGGTAATTAGCATTAAAAAACATTCAATTTTTAATTCACTGAACTTAAGAAGTCATTATTCAAAGGTAATAAGTACCAGTCAACTGGGTGAAGAAAATAGGTAACACTGCTTCTCTCCACATCCATTGTACCTGTAAAGCAGAAGCTCCTAAATTTCTACATATTAATATTCACAGTCCAAGATATTAGGTGGTATCTAAAAACCACCACTGCACACTGGAGTATAGCACAACCTTCTCCTGTGGCCTAATTATCTGTTGCAAAGAGGAAAGCAAGCTGAATCATTAAGATTAACCCCGAATACAGGAGGTCTCAGAACATCAGTACTAAAATATTCTTTACTTTCTAGTTGCTTTGCATAAAAAAAAAAAAAAAAATTGATGCACAAATATCCTGCACCCAACACAGGGTTGCCAGCCATCATTTGGTTGGAGGAAGCACTCCCAAAACAAAAAAAAATAAATAAAAATAGCCATGGATTAAATAAAGACTGTCAGATGCCATTATCTTGTTGCATACAAGCATAGAAGTCAAACTGCTTATCTAAATGTAATGGTTGTAAACGTATCCATTTGAAAAGCTGAAAAACATCAGAGTCTAGTCATCTTAGAGAATGGAAATATGCAAACTATAGATAAGTTAAAACAGTCAAGAACCATTTAAAACAACCAGGAGATATCCCCAGAAGCTACAATCCATCTGTTAAGAAAGAAAGTTCTATGGACTCTGTCTTTTTTTTCTTTTTCCAGAGAAAAAAAATCTGCCAACTCACACAGATGACAGCATTATAACAGTGAATTTGAATCAAAAGCTATAAAGAACAGAAATTTGATAAAGGAAACAATAAACGTGGAAGTAAATTTTGACTAGCACTCAAATGTTTCTAAGTACAGTAAGAACACAAATGGATTCTAGTATTAGTACATACATATTCCTAGCAAATTACGTATAATATAAAAAAGGGGCAGAGGTGTTAAATATTTCTCTCCTGAAATTCATGAAGGAAAAATGGAATGTATTTACATTCTCTAAAGATAACATGATACTTCTACATCACCTTGAGTTACTATCAGATTGTAAATGCCAATTTAACATGTAAAAAATAAGGTTCTGAGGAAAGCAAAAACAAAAAGCCCCTTAAGAACAAAAAAGCTGAAATCACACAAAGCAAGCTGGCTGAACCATTAAAGTAGATTTTCTGTAGCTCCTGGAATCCTGGAAAAGTTCAGCAGAACAGGAAAGATAAACTAGTGATGGGGAAATACTTTCAAAGGCGAAAGGGCTGACTGGTTTCATATCAGCAATCAGTAGACCTGGAACGAAATCTCAACAAAATAATGGAAAGGCTATTTTATGGCACAGCTTGGCATAAAAGGAATGCAATGTAATCAAAGGCAATTAATGTGGGCTTACGAAAACTAAACCTTACTTTCAAATGTACTTCTGCTGACAGGATGTTAAACTTCTATTACAAATCTATTACAATGTAATAGATTTCTTTATAGCATTAGATTTAACCTTAATTAAAATTATATATATATAATTATACACAATCAGCATGGCATGCATTATACAGACTTGCACTTCCCAAAGCAACGGATATTAAAATGCTTTTTTAAGCAAGAGTGGAGCCACTTGAGCAGCAGTGCTTTTGGAGACGTGTTCTGTGACCTAAGCTATGTCTAAAAGATGTATAACTGACAGTTCTGGGGGAGGAAAGAAGTACCCCAGAATACCAGCAATAAATTCACAGACTGTATAACCCAAAACAAGAGCATGGACAGCAGCCCTCAGCCCCACCTGAATCATCCAGAAAGCTTTCAAACACCTCTCCTCCTCCTCTCTCCAAAGATTACACATTTTCTAAGAATTTAGATTTCTGGGCCAGGTATTGGGCATTACCACACATCACCTCTATTCCCAGATCTGTCATCCAGTGCCCTTTGCTGCTCTTCAACAGATCTAGGTATCCCAGAAAATGTCCCACAAAACTTGTAGTGAAAGAAGCCACGTAAAGCCAACAAACACTGAAAAACAGAGGAAAGAGTCAAGTCTTATGTGCTGGTGTGATAAGTGCAATAGAAGAGTCTAGCTCCAGTAATAATTTAGCAAAAAAGAAATGGAAAAAAGTAGGAGAGGGTTTAAAAAAGTAGTGTAAAGAATGACTAGAGGCCAGGAAAACTTGCTTTATTATAAACAATCAAAGTAGTGTAGTCTTTTTAGCTGTCAGAAAGAAGATTAAAGTGTGTTTCAAGTGTATACCAACATATACACAGAATAGAAATTTGATAAAAAGAAGGCATTTCAATTTGGCAGACAAAGAAATAATGAGATCCACAGCATCTCGAAGCTTTGTCTGGTTATATTCAGACTAAAATAAGTGTTGTATTTGGGAACAATGAAGATAACTGAACTGCTAGTTTAATTACACAGTTAAAGAAAAAAAAGAATATTACATTTTTCCTATTGCTATTCCTTTTCCTATTGACTGTTTACACAGTGGGAACAAAAAATGTTAACCTGCGTCTTTAATAAAATGCCGTTTAGGAACATCAAAATGCTATACTTGTAGAGCTTAGATTGGGAAGATTAAATATAAATATTATTGTTTTAATGCAAAATACTACTTAAATAAATTTATCCAATACAAGTTTTAGTAACACTTTGCAAAACCTAAACAGTAGATACAGGACAAACTTCTTCTAACAGCATCCTTTTCCATTTGTACTATCCTGTTTTGTTGCTTTGCTGTTTTACAGCAGTGATACTATTTCATACCCACTGCTCTGTGCAGTCCAGCATTTACTGAAATACTCTGATCTCACTGGAACACTAACATTTGGCTAAGTACCTGTCCCACTACTGCAATCTTAGCAAGATGTTTTGTTCTTCATAGTAACTCCATGAAAAAGGATGCTAAAGCTAGACATTGTGACCAACATTATAGGCAGCACTTCCCTGATGTATGCACAAACACGGTGATATTATCCAGTTAAGGTTTACTGTTAAAAAAAAGAAGTCGCCTATAATCAGCAATAATTTAGGCAATGTAACACATGGACATTTTACTAGTCTCTCTCAAGCCACTGTAATTGAATAATTGTATCAAAGACACTGACTGTAAACCAAGAGTTGATACTAACATTAACTAAAACCACAAAATTATTCACTTTATACAAATTGTAACACATTATAAAACATCTACCTATAATACATTAAACTATTAAAAAAAAAAAAAAAGATTAAAATCTAAGGTTTTTAGCAAACGTATAAGTTTTTTCTTTTACTGTGATTTACACAGCACTCCATAACTTGAGTGTAATGATGAGTCCAGCAGATTTGAGCTTTAATGAGGGCTCTGAGTAATGATGAACAGCTGGCTATCTTAAATCAGGATGTCTGCTGAGAATGGGCAATTTGAAAAACCATAGGCTATCTAATGCCAGCAATTCAGAAGCAATGCCAAAAATATAAGAAATTAGGGAAAAAGAGTCTTTGCTATGATTTAACCCTCTGGCTATCCCAGGTGCCTGGAGACAGTGACCACATTTGTTCAGTTGGCAAAGGAATGGTGCAGCACAAGAGCAAAATTTTCCCTGTCCTTTAATGGCTGCAGTCAGACAACTAGGGTGAGGGAGATGAAAACCCATAAGCATCTGACCTGTCTTTCTAGGAAAACGACCAGAACCTTTCAGTCATGTATTACCTAGACCTCTGAAAGCTAAAACACAGCAGCTGTGCATAGGTGAAAGGTGTTAACCTGTTGTTGCTATCCCCAGACAAACTAAGCCTCTGTAATACACTACACTTTATAGGTTAGACCATGGAGACAAAACAATACTTATGAACAACTTAATAAGGAAAAGGTTTTCCATTAAATAAGTCCAGTACATATTCCCTTAATACCTGGAGCAAAGAATCTAAAATCCAGGAAGATGTAATAGCAGAAATACTATCGTATTTTGATGGCACCCCTTTTATATTTTACAATTTTCATGACCACTTACTGTAAGAGTGGTCATAAATAGCCCAAGAACATCCCAAACTATGATTAACTATCACTGTAAGCTGAGGGAGAACATAACCAAGTTACCCTGTACCTGAAAGATTATCACCTCTCTCTTCTCGCCTTTTTCCTTCCTAAGTCATTACACATCCCATTAGTTTTGCTAACATTCATCTTCAATCCCGCGTTTATGCTGTCATCTCTTGCAATAAATTCAACATTCTTTTCCTTAAATCAATACACCATCAGCTTCAAATCTGCACTGTTACAGCCTTGTTCTCTATTTACCCTAATAGCCATTTTCTCCAGAGCACTTGTTAAATACTGCGTGTAGTGTCCAAATAGCACGTTGATTGTATCATAAGGACACAGTGGCTCCTATCCAAAACCCTTCTGATTAAATGCAGACAACCTCATGTGCTGGTTGCTTGTTACAGTAGCACTGTACACCAGTCAGGCCAGTCAAGGAAGAGCAGGCAACAGGATAGAAAATTGCACGGTCACTGGGTGAATTCCTTGCATGGACTCTGACCACATTACACACACAAATCTCATTTCCCACACGGTCACCAGATAATCCACTTGCCACTGGACTCTGATATTGTAGGCAAACTTCAGGGGTGCTCTCAGATTAGCATATGTTGTGCTCTGGTCACATGCATGTCTGGATCACTCAAAGTCTCTGTGCAGAAGTGACGTGCTCTGTTCTAAACTAATGCATTATCTCTGGCTTTCTAAGAGACAGGTAAAAAGAAGCTGCACACCAGCACTGAAAAGAACTTTCCACAACCAAGCCATTTCACAAACCTTGTGGTCTTCCCTGAGTAATCAATATCAAAGTGCACAGAATGGCTGATGTTTTCTGTCTCCAAAAGCAATCTGATGCAGAGGATTAATAGAAAGAGCTGTTTGCATAGACAAGTAAGAAGGCATGGGAGACTAGAAAGGAGTAAGTCTCCTTGTATCCTCATGGATAGAAGACATACCATTAGACCCCCAGAGAGGCACTACTTGCAACCCCCCAAAAGAAGAGAATTCAGAGTGGACTGCGGTCATTTTCTATAGACAGGGTTCACAGAACATCAACTAGAGTTGACAGAAGTGATTCATTCAAAATGAATGTCAGCATTAATTGATCATACTTCATCCTACTAACTGTTAATTACTAGCTATGTCTGGCCCCACGTGACTACATGAAATGGAGGTGCACCAGCATTTGGCCTGCGATGCCCCACATATGATGAGAACAGAAAATAATAATATGAACATTAATGTGTTTCTAAATAAAGTGTTTTATACTCTATTTGCAGCTTTACAGAATCACAGAATCACAGAATTTCTAGGTTGGAAGAGACCTCAAGGTCATCGAGTCCAACCTCCAACCTAACGCTAACAGCCCTCCACTAAACCATATCCCTAAGCTCTACATCTAAACGTCTTTTGAAGACTTCCAGGGATGGTGACTCCACCACTTCCCTGGGCAGCCTGTTCCAATGTCTAACAACCCTTTCAGTGAAGAAGTTCTTCCTAACATCTAACCTAAAACTCCCCTGGCTCAACTTAAGCCCATTCCCCCTCGTCCTGTCACCAGGCACGTGGGAGAACAGGCCAACCCCCACCTCGCTACAGCCTCCCTTGAGGTACCTAAAAAGAGCGATAAGGTCACCCCTGAGCCTCCTCTTCTCCAGGCTGAACAAGCCCAGCTCCCTCAGCCGCTCCTCGTAGGACTTGTTCTCCAGGCCCCTCACCAGCTTCGTCGCCCTTCTCTGCACCCGCTCAAGCACCTCGATGTCCTTCTTGTAGCGAGGGGCCCAAAACTGAACACAGTACTCGAGGTGCGGCCTCACCAGAGCTGAGTACAGGGGGATGATCACCTCCCTCGCCCTGCTGGTCACGCTGTTCCTGATACAAGCCAGGATGCCGTTGGCCTTCTTGGCCACCTGAGCACACTGCTGGCCCATATTCAGCTGACTATCCACCATCACTCCCAGGTCCTTCTCCGCCTGGCAGCTCTCCAACCATTCCTCCCCCAGCCTGTAGCTCTGCTTGGGGTTATTGCGCCCCAGGTGCAGGACCCGGCACTTGGCCTTGTTGAACTTCATGCAGTTGACCTCAGCCCATCGGTGCAGCCTATCCAGATCCTCCTGCAGAGCTTTCCTACCCTCGAGCAGATCGACACACGCACCTAACTTGGTGTCATCTGCGAAAAAGTTTTAGTTTTAGTTTTAGTATTTCTCACATTACAAAACCACACAGCATTTTTCCTGTTTATTCCCTCTCTCTGCAGAAGCACAGCACTCCATACAGTAGTTAAATCAATTCCACTTTTGGAATGAAGAATGTTGAGCTATTTGACCAAAAAATAAATTGCATTTCTTTAAAACCATATGTACTAAGAACTTGAACAAGAGATGCTTGCAGTATTTCATAGGAAGAACCATACAACCCTTCTGCTGAGCTCATTTATGAATTCATGTTTTGTGTTATGCCAGTTGTATAGCTTATGCCCCTAATCACAAGCAGTTTTGATGTGCTTGTTTTCTTTAAGTTACTGCCTCATAGTAAGGAATCGCACACACTGCGTTACTTGTATGGCATTTCTTCGATGGAGACTGAACAGTTGCACTGGGAAAAACAGTTTGAATACGTCTCCTGGAGAAGCAATATTTCCTCTAAAGTGACTGAGAGAAAGACGAAAGAAAGAGGTTAAAATATGGGACACAGCTGCTACAGCTGTGAATAACTACCCATTTTCACTTCATAAGCATTTGCATTGGGAAAACTAGTTGCTGCAAGTACAGTGTCTTCAATGTAATTTAGTCACCAGTTGGCACTTAATTTGATCCTCCATTTAATTTGATCAAGACCTCTGAAACTAAATCATCTGGTGCTTAAAAATACAACTTCCATCCCTAATTTTTTTTCCCCCGCTTTCGTCAGGATAAACTGTTACTGGATAAATTGATTCCTGGCTACAGATAGTTGCTATTTAATTAACAGTGATGAGCATAAAATAAATTCTTATAAATAAATGAAGGACATAAAAAAAAGATAAATGCCGATCAGAAAAAACTTGTGCAATAGTTTAGGATAACTTAAAAGCTAAGAAAACATTTTGTAAGTACTACCGTACTAGGAATCTGTGCTTGTCATCCCCCTCCTATTAGCACTATAGTATACAGCTGCTATTTACTTTGAAAGAATTCTTGTTTAGTAGTATTATATCAATTTTGAGCAAGCCAACTATATATGCCATACATCTTCACCACATCTGGGAAAAGAAACACTTCCTTATGATTCACGGTTCAGGAGTCTTAACACAGGACTATTCTGCCTCCTCACAGGCCAGACAAGCTATAACATACACCCCAACCACTGTATCAATAATAAAAGGAAATACGATTTCAGTAAGGGGGGGGGGGGGGGGGGAGGGAGGAGGGGAGAGCAGTTCAGGAAAGACTAATGTTAAACAGGAGGGATAGACATTATATAATCCAATGCAGTGAACATTTTTTTTTTTGTCTTCAGCTTTATTCCCACAGTGATTTTGTTTTTCATCTTCTTAATTCAAATATTTGTCCCACACAGATCTGGCTGAGTCCCACCTTGATTTTCTGACAAACAATATGGAATACTCAACTGGCTAATGCAGAAAGCCCTTGGTAGAAAACCAAAGATGTATATAGCAAAAAACAGATAATGCTTTTGGTAGCCAGATAAACCAGATGAAACATTCTGTAGTATATCAAATTCCACTGCTTACATGTTTGTAGTACCATTTAGCATCTCAACTCACATTTTAGTAGAGCCAGACAACACAAATGAGGCCCTGGAAGGTCCATTATTACTCCACAATATCTTGGTAAAGACACCATATGTAAGACTACAAGCCTAGCAGATACTGATATGCATCTAACCAAGGGATACTGATATCCAGGTCTTTCCCAAGGATCAAGAGTTTTGGTTCTTCCCCCTGTTCACCCTTTGCCATGGGGGCATTATGTTTGAGATTGTTGTTCCTTTCTTCAGCCACACTACATTTATTTTCCCTTTCCACCCTCCTGTCCCACCCATGCTCTCCCTTGTCTAGTTTTATTTTTTAGGTGACTGTACTGTAAGTTGTCCAAGAATAACATTATTTTCATTAATCCATCCCATGCTAGTCTATTTTGAGGGCAGCTTGTGTCAGCAGCACATTTCTGTAGCTCAGGTAATTTTCTCCCTTTTAAATTAAATAAGGGCTCTGACAACTTGTCTGTTTTGAAAGATGCAATGAGATACGACATCTGTTATTTTTTCCCACAGTCAAGATCTTTCCAAAAGAGCTCACTACAGCATTTCTACACCATCTCCCATTCTCTTGCACTGCCTTTCCTCACACCTCTATATTTCGACAAGCAAGTAAGCAGGAGGAGAACGCTAATAAGCATCTGAGGCAGAGAGAGGGTTAATGAGACTTGTAGTGAGGGATTCTCATTAGATGTGAAGCTATCTTATTAGAGGATGATGTGGATTATGACAGTAAAGCAAGCCACTGCACAGCAGCATCTCTGACTTTCAGAGAATCCCATATCAGTCACTTTAAAGAAAGAAAAATAAAGCATGCCTAACTAGTTACTACTGAACTAGAGGCATGCCCAGTGCAACCCATCACGGGCAATTTCACAGTTAGGATTTGTGGCTCAAACACAGCTCAATTTTAATTGTTCATGGTGCTAGGCATTTCATTCTAACTGCAACTCTGCTACAAATAGTTAACAGGGAAAGAAAGCCTCACAATCAGGCTTTAACACTTTACCACTGCATTTTTCCACTGTCAGCCACAAAAAGTGGATTGTCTCACTAAGGTACAAGACAAAGGGACAAAGTTGAGAGTGCCATTTTGCCCAAACCCAGCAGGCCGCATCATTTCAGATTATCAGAGGGAAAGGGATGTAGTGGACAGAAGTGGGGGGTAGCATCACACCAAATTGGGGCCAGCAGACATGCTTCAGTCAAATGAAGGAGAAATAGACACTTCCCGCACTCCATCACATGCCTTGCTTCTTCTCATCATTTTAAGCTTATGTTCAATTTACTTGAGCTTAAGCATTACTCACGTATTTTTTGAGTAACAATTATGCCTCTATTTCCCTATGCAGGCTTCAAGATAGAGGAACACCACAGCTAAATAAAGCATTTCATATGGCTCAGAGGTGTACTTTAATTTGGTTTGTGTGTATTATTTTTGCACGTTGTGTTTAGCAATACATACAACATTTGGCATACTCTCAGCTATCATAATTATAACTCATCATTGCTTTAGAATAAGAAATTAAGTAGAATGCAGGCAGGTGTCACCTTGGTACCCCAAAACCATTTAGGAATGTTGCCTCATTTAGTGCACATCTATCTGGATCTACTCACCTCTCTCTTTCCCCATAGAAATTTGTTTAAAAATTTTTTTTGCACATGTAATTATTGAAATAATACAAAAGCATACTTTCTGAAATGTGGGTGCATTTGTACTTAGCAAAGGGAGTCCTCAGCATGGAATGTAATGCTTTTGTATCCTCTTAAAGAGGCATTTCATCAGCACAGCTACAAATACACACTTCTAGTAAATGATAAATTAAAGTGTTGTTCCCCTCAGTTGTTTCAAAGATCATTCTAGACAGAAAACTATGTCTGGAGCATAAGCAACACCCCTGAACTAGTTAAAAATACACTGTTGAACAGAGTGCAAAGGACTTTGTGTGGCAGCAGGGAAAAGGGAAAAGAGCACCAGCTAATTCAGGTGAGAGATGAAGATGAGTTCAGCATCGTACTAGAGAGCAGCAAAGTACACAAAGTACTCATCTTTGTCCAGGGTGTTTGGTGTGCACTCAATTCTTTGTGTGTGGCTCCATGACTGATTGAGGCACAGCAGCCTTTCAGTGACCCATGCATAAGCACTCTCATGTTTGTCCTTCTGAAGGAGAGGAGGGGAAGTGCATGGCTCTACCTAAAGAGACTATTAGCCTCCCCCCATCCTAAATAAATTTTGCTTATAAAGAGCAACAGGTTTTAAAGAATTACACAACTGAAAGTGAGATACACTAGTTTTTATATGCCAAGAGTACTATTTTTATTTTTTAAACATGTGGAAAAAACAGAGTCAAAGGAGAGACTCAAGGCCAAACCAAGAACATTACAGTGTCAAGAGCCTGAATCCAGTTCTTCCATGTCTGTATGTAACAACAACCAACCTAAACTATTTCTCACATGGATACTTCAACCAATGAATAAAGCTCATAGCAAGGAGGAGGGATAAAAAACAAGCTTACTAGACACAGGAGACATGGACAGAGAGCCTATCACTTTCTGAATTACCACAGAGTTTGTTATCGCTGCTGCATTATGTTGAGTTATCTCAATAACTTAAAAACAGCTCAAAGAGGATTGCCAGCTCCAGACAAAACATAGTAGTTGGAAAAAAGGAAAGAGGAGGCAAGTGCACCCAGATATACATGATTAAGTAATAACCATTAACAGGAGTAATATCACTATTATTATAATCCAAAAAGGGAAAAATAACAAAATGCAACCACCAACTTATTGTGATGCATTTTTGACAAGAAGCTTGGCTTACACAAAAACACTCATTAAACTGGTAAAGGTCTACTGCTACACACAGAACTATAAACATGCCCTGAGAGCAATACAATGGAGAGCACAGTAGACTTATAGAGGTACACTACCATAACATTGGTATGCTCTATGCCAAACAAATATTGTAAAAATGAAAGCACGACGCTTTAGCATTGTACAAGATGGCCTTCATTCCCAGAAACAGAAGTTACCAAGATTTTTATATGAATTCACCCAATTCCAGACAAGTAAAACAGGGCAGGATGATTCTAGCAGGATTTGTTTCACTATTCATGAGCAGCTTCTAATCTGGATTTAGAGTTTAGCATGTAGAAGTGGCACTTTTCACAGTAAACTACAGATTTAACAGCATTACACTTTATTAATTCTGCAGACAGAGCTAATAGGTCTTTAAAAATTGCATGTTTAAGTTAACTCCTTGCTCCCCAACTGAGCAGTAATAGGAACACACAAAATACATATACATTTTTTTTTTTTTAAGAAGCTGATGACCTTCCTATCCCACCTAAGGTAGATAACTGAAATATCATTTATTTTTCTGCAGATTATGTCAGAACATTTTCCTCCTTTTTATAACTGATATTAGTAACTTAGATACTAGCCCCCATGACATTTATTTTTTCTTCGAATTTCATTCTTCTACTGCCTTAGTTTAGCTTTACTTAGAATACTTCATTTTTCAATTGAAATATCATCTACCACATACTCCCGCCCCCCAAAAATAGCAAACTAAATTGAATGGAGGGAACCAAAAAAATCAGTGGGGAAGATATGAGGGGAGAAGAGTGGAATGAGTGTGAATACATTCAGTATTTCTCTCATTGAAGTGTATTTATGATATCTCAGAACATCCAACTGACTGCTGCTTGATCCAAATAGAAAGAGTCTCATAAGCTTAATGGCTATCTCTTAATGGAGAAATTTCTTCTCAGGAAGAGCAGTCAGGCATTTGAACAGATTGCACAAGGAAGCGGTGGAGTCACTGTCCCTGGGAGTGTTTAAGGAAAGGTTGGATGTGGCGCTTAGGAATATGGTTTAGTGTGTGACATTGGTAGGGGGATAGTTGGATCAGATTATCTTGGAGGTCTCTTCCAACCTAGACAATACTGTGATATAATATCAGACCTGAATACTGGAATATCAGTGAAGAGCTAAGGGGCATTAGAACAGTTTCTCTAAAATGCTAGTCTTACCAGCAAGTGAGGATGCAGAAAGCTCATCGACATGGGTATCTCGACCAGCACCCAGATGACATGACATATCAAACAAGAACTAATTGAACTTCATACTGCAAGTGAAAGTTCTTAATGGAGTCAAGTCCAGTTGGAGGCCAGTCACTAGTGGCGTCCCCCAGGGCTCGGTGCTGGGGCCGGTCCTCTTTAATATCTTCATCGATGATCTGGACGAGGGCATCGAGTGCACCCTCAGTAAGTTTGCAGATGACACCAAGCTAGGCACATGTGTCAATCTGCTCGAGGGTAGGAAGGCTCTGCAGGAGGATCTGGATAGGCTGCACCGATGGGCTGAGGTCAACTGCATGAAGTTCAACAAGGCCAAGTGCCAGGTCCTGCACCTGGGGCACAATAACCCCAAGCAGAGCTACAGGCTGGGAGAGGAATGGTTGGAGAGCTGCCAGGCAGAGAAGGACCTGGGAGTGATGGTTGATAGTCAGCTGAATATGAGTCAGCAGTGTGCTCAGGTGGTCAAAAAGGCCAACAGCATCCTGGCTTGCATGGCTTGCATAAGGAACAGTGTGGTCAGCAGGGCTAGGGAGGTGATCGTCCCCCTGTACTCAGCTCTGGTGAGGCCGCACCTCGAGTACTGTGTTCAGTTTTGGGCCCCTCGCTACAAGAAGGACATCGAGGTGCTTGAGCGGGTGCAGAGAAGGGCGATGAAGCTGGTGAGGGGCCTGGAGAACAAGTCCTACGAGGAGCGGCTGAGGGAGCTGGGCTTGTTCAGCCTGGAGAAAAGGAGGCTCAGGGGTGACCTTATTGCTCTCTACTGATACCTTAAAGGAGGCTGTAGCGAGGTGGGGGTTGGTCTATTCTCCCACGTGCCTGGTGACAGGACGAGGGGGAATGGGCTTAAGTTGCGCCAGGGGAGTTTTAGGTTGGATGTTAGGAAGAACTTCTTCACTGAAAGGGTTGTGAGGCATTGGAACAGGCTGCCCAGGGAAGTGGTGGAGGCACCATCCCTGGAGGTCTTTAAAAGACGTTTAGATGTAGAGCTTAGGGATATGGTGTAGTGGGGACTGTTAGCGTTAGGTCAGAGGTTGGACTCGATGTTCTTGAGGTCTCTTCCAAAATAGAAATTCTGTGATTCTTTGTAGGGATAAAGCTTTCTCCCTAAGATCATGCAGATGCTCCAAACTGAAGGAAGTTGAGAGCCATGTTAATTTGTACTTCTGTATCAGGAGCAATGAAGTATTAATGATGGTTATCAGTGGCAGAAACAAAGCACACAAGCCCCGCTATTTAAGGTAAATTATGTGAAGCATGTACCAGTCCTCTTTGAAATAATCCAGGAAAGCCTAGCACAAGTATATTTCTGTTCTTGCTAATAAGACCACAGATACTGCGGTGTGTTTTTGACTCAGATTGTAGCCCTTATCTCACAGTCAGTCTAATTTTTTTATAGCACCATATGAGAAGAATCATAATTACACTGATGATAGTAAATTGAGTAGTTCAAGAAAACATTTTCAGGCTGTGGAACCTGACTGTTTACCCTATAAAATTTTTAGAGGGATCCGTTTCATGCTTTTGACATGAGCCAGTAACCACACTCCCAAACAATTCCCAGGCATAATGTGGGAGTCCACACAGGCTGTGAACTGCTCTCAGAGGGCAGCTTGCATGCAGTCACCTGTTTTGAAAGAATAAGAGAATTTAATACTGTGGATGTAAGCTGATTCATGCCAGATGGCCTCGGGGAATAGCCCTGAGGACATTCTGTTTGTCAGAATTCAGAGTAAAAAGCGAGTTGCATGGACCTGGAGCAGATACAAGTCTGATGCATGGCAAACACTACTATGGAACTTCAGTGAGTATGAAGGTTTACGATATACATACTGATATGAGATAAAGCTCCTAGAGCACTATATTCTACAGAAGGTCTTTAAATCCTTTCTTATGGATCAGGCTACTTTTCAGTGGAGACCAGGATACATTTTTTTCAAAGCCTGAGAGAAATAAATGCTGTTACAGAGATCCAACGATACATAAGTGCCTATGGTAAACCCAAGGAATTCTGGGGACCTCATAGAATGTCCTGAGTTGGAAGGGATCCACAAGGATCATCAAGCTCAACTTCTGGCTCCATACAGGACCTCCCCCTTCCCCCCTCCAAAAAAAAAACAAAAAAAAAAAAACACCCTCGAACATTTCTGAGCATTGTCCAAATGCTTCTTGAACTCCAAATGTATTGCTGCTGTGACCACTGCCCCAGAGAATCACTTCCAGTGTCTGACAACCCTCTCAGCAAAGAATCTTAATCCTAATATCCAACCTGATCCTCCCTGATGGAACTTCATGCCCCTGAAATAACTGGGATAGCCTGGAGCAAGACAGACTTAACCTTGCTGGAGAAGGATCAAGTTTGGGAATGTTTAAACAAGCTGGACGTATGTGGTGGTTTTACCTTGCTAGGCTGCTGAGCTCCACCACAACTGCTCTCACTCCTCCTCCTCAGAAGAGGAGGGGAAGAAAAGGAAAGAAACAACTCACAGGTTGAGATAAGGACAATTTAACTGAAGCAAAAAATAATTAAGGAAATAATTAAATAATTTAAAGGAAAAAAGGGAAAGGGGGAGAGGGAAAAAACAAAACAAAACAACAACAAAAAAAACAAACAAACACAAAACAAGCAAAGGCCATGTGTAAGTGCAGAGGAAAGAAATTACTCTCTACACTCTCTACTTCCCACCAATGAGCAATGCTTGACCATGTCCTTGAAACAAGGCCTCAACACACATAGACATTGTTCAGGAGGACAGACTTTCACAATAGAGCCCACCCCACCCCTCCTTAGGCAACCTGGTGTGCCCTGGCTCCCCGGGGCTCACCATATTGGTGCCAGCCTTAGCCCAGACATCCGCTCATCATAGCACACTGCAGCCCAGGACTCCTGGGCTCAAGCAATCCAGCAGGCTCAGCCTCCCATGCAGCTAGGGTTACAGGTGTGCACCACTGTACTGCAAGCTTTTTGTACTTTTTATATCAGGAAATCCTGCTTAAACTTAAGAAAAAAAATTATTTTACTGCAAGGGTAATCAAATACTAGAACACTTTGTGGAAATAAACTGCAGACGTCCATCCTCAGATATATTCAAAACCTGACTGGACACAGCCTTGAGCAACCTGCTATAGTTAACCCTGCTCTGAGCTGGCGGGGTTGGAAGAAGTAGACTATGAACTAGAGAGTTTCCAAAAGTGCCTTCCCATCTCAAGGACTGTGATTCTTCCCGAAGGTGAATTACAGAAGATGAGTAGAAAGGGAACAGTCTGAAGGTTATCAGCTGCTGAATATCAAAACAGAAGCTCAGTTTATCCAATCCCTGTACATTATTACAAGAATTTTTAACTGAAAGCGTGCAGACTTGCATCAGGCAGGTCTTGAAGTTGTGGAAGCATCCAAATATTTTGCTGACAAGACGAAGGCACTCCAATTCAGCAGTCTATTCTGTGAAGTGCTTGCAGCTGCTTGCAACCATGCTGAATGAAACAAATTTTCCATTAGTCTTCTGTGACTGTAAACAGCACTGCAACGTAGCTTCAAACTCAGCAGAACTGCATGATCAAGCAACAAATTTTTCATTGTGCTTCTAGCCTTCTTGTTTACTCTTTGAACTCAGAATTCATTGCACTCAGGTTAACCTTAGAGCTTTGAGGAAAGCATATGTGAAACTCCTATGAACTCATCACGTTCGTAAGGTTGCTTTGAATGTGACTGTTTTTCAAGACATATTTAATGCATGCGAACAGCCCATTTCTGCTATAGACCTCAGTTGTGTAGCAGGCAACTCAAATATTACGATAAAGACAGATCCAAAAAACTAATAGCTGCTGCCATGCTAGGTTGGTATTATCCCATTAATTCAGTGTTGTTGCAATCACTGGTTAAGATGGTCTACGTTTACTTGTTGTAGAGTCCCACTTTCAGGTCTGGTGTCTGAATGTTTTCGTGCAAAACAGCAGAGGAAACTAAAAGATGAATGGATTGGCACTCCATAAAAACAACACAAAGATTCACATTAATTCTCTTGATTTACTTAAAAACTTATGTCCTTTAATGCTGGCTCAACTACCCCCTATATAGGATGTAAAGAGTTCATTTGTACTTAAAAAAAAGTTTATAGACTGTGTAAACTGTCCAATGTGAAGATTCCTAATATTGTCATTTTGAGAAGTAAGAGTATTCCCTGATAATTTCATAAAATGCTTACCCCCCTCTACCCTCCACCATAGAAAGACCATAAGTTTTTTTAATATGTACTTGGAACTATCATTTTGCTTTTTTTCTTTTTTAATGACTTAGATTGTTGTGACTTGGGAGTGAGTGAGTAGCAGGGATCAATGAAAGCCTCTGAAGACTTCTGCAGTGGAGGGAAAGGGAAATTAAAAAGGAACACACTTAACGGCAGTTCAGAGTAGCAAGAGCCACACATGGAGAAGCATGCTGGGTTAGCAGCTTCAAGAGATTTTTTTTTTCCAGTTACCATGACACTTGTTTCCCAAGTGATACCAGGGAACGTCCTGAGGGCAGCAATATAGAAACATCCAGCACACATATATATGAACATATGTATTTTTATATTTATATAAAAACGCAAACACCAAAAAACAAAACACAGCTTCAAATCCTTGGAAAAGAGTAGACCAATCTACAGAAAACAAATCACATTCATCATCTTACAGGTTTTGACTATAAAGTCAAAAAACAGAGAGAACTTCATATGAAAACAGTCAAGCACCACATTTGACGTTTTGGTCTTAACACTGGACTATCAGAACTGCCAGTATTTTATGCTAAACAGAATATTAAAAAAAAATCTTAGATTATCCTACTGTAGATAAGCCATTCCTATATCCCTATAAAGAATACTTTTACTGTAAATATGAGTTATTCCTGTCTGAGGAAATAGTTGTGAACTTTGCAGCTCATTACTATAGTCAGAATTAGTAGAGAAGATCACTAGACTTCACAGTTGTCCACTTAGAAGAGGAAGGATTTTCCACATATTATTATGCACAGGAGACAAGCAAGTTTCTCTAATCCGTTTCTGCAGAACCTGCCAAATAACAATACATAACTCCTTGGAGACTTCTGGCTGTTGTATATCATTCAGAGTCAAGGGGACACCAGTTGACCCAGCATTAGAGTGGCTCCTCAGAGCATACATTTAGGTATTTCTATCACCAAGAAGACCGAGCTACAGATGCTAAGGAAAGTGTGACTAATTCTTTCAGGTACTTCTGTGCTTCCCCTATCTTACCCATTGGGCAGCCTTGAGGGAAAAGGGAAAACACAGCCAAAATAGTCTCCATAGGAATATAATCCTAGCACTGTTGTCCTAACCTCTTTGTTTAAACAGCAACAACAACAAAAACAAACAAACAACCAACCAACCACACAACTTTTTCTACAAATACCACCAAAAACATCCCTACATCATGACAAAGAGCATTTAAAATAAAATGCAAGTATTTGGCATGTAGTAACAAAGATACTGCACAGATTAGGATCCCAGCCAAATTCAGCTGGAGATTTAGGTGTTGCATTTCCAAATCATGCATTAGAAATTAGCAGAACGCATACCTCAGTGTGGAGGACATTCGTCCCAACAGTTCAACTTTGTTCACCATGACATTTTGCCAGGGGACGCTGCATGTGCCAAGAGGAAAATGGCTTCTTCAGTGCTGTATGAAGCCAGGGAAATCTGCCAAACCCTCATAAAGCAGTACCTGACATAGAAGCTACGTTCATATTACATAACAAGCAGCTCTATATTTATTCCACCATAGCAGTGAAGAGCTGAACAGGACCCAGGCTCACCAGGGACATTAATTAGATGAGAAACCCTCTTAGTTCATTGGTTAGATGGAACCTTCTAGGGCATATTACAGATAATTAAAGTTAGTGTATTAAGTCTTGCTTGGAACAGAGAAAAATGACCTCTAATCACTGAATCAGGAGTTACACCTTTCTGGTGAGTGATAGTAAGTATTACCATAAGGTGGCAATCCTTTTTTCTTGGTGCCTTCATGCCTTTAACACAGAAAGGTAAGGCTCCTAACTCCAAGCTGCATATTTCTGTAGAAATTGCAGTTGCAGCTCCTCAGTGTACTGCATGACAGCATTCCCTGCCAGATCACCACACTTCCCAAGAAAACAAAACAAAAACCACCACCACAAAAAAGTCCTTCAGGGTTTGTTTATGCTACAAACAGTACTACATCTTCCCCACCCCCAACAGCACATACCACCTCACCAGCTCTGTGGAGCTGTTCAACTGTTTCGCACTACATTTCAGCACAGATTTTAAGTGTATATGGGAGAAGGCTTGGAGAGAGTAGGTATTCTCACTGCTACAGGCACTGAAGGATTAGATACTCTTAGGTCTTCCTGTGTAAGGCAATGCATACAAATAAATAGGCTTATCAGAACATACTAGAGCCAGGCTACTTTTTCAAAGAAAAAAAAAAAAACAAAACAAACTCCTAAATATAATCTGTAGACCTAACATTTTGAGGCTAAACACAGGACATGTTTCCTGGCTACTGTTAGAATGCTGACTGGACTTGGCTACCAACAGTCCATGGGCAGTCACCAAGAACAATCAGTCTTCTGATGCACTGAAGAGTTTTCATCTCTGAACCTCTCTGGTCCCAAGTTGTTGCTCTTTCCCTAGTGCCACATCTCCTATCAATTACTGATGTGCTTAATAAACATAATTTTCTTCGCAGAGCGCATCTTTTAAGTGATCGATCATAAGAGTCCAGGAAATAGAGTTCTAAGTACTCTATCAGGTTCCTGCCTATTCCTTTGAATGACAACCCATAGTCATTTAAAAAACACCCTTGGTATTAAAATGATTTATTTTAATCTAAACAGAGATTACTTTAATTAAACGTACTTTATTCCTCTTGAAAGTGACAAATCACTCCCCTGAAGCCCTCTATCACTCTATTTATCAAATGATTTCAGTGTGAACAGCAAGCTGATCCTCCCAGACCTTTTTGCTATGGAACTTCAGTTTTGCTCCAAAAACACGGAGGGGAAAAAAAATCACAGTAAGAAAATATAAACATGTCAAACTAATCTCACATAATGTCACAGTCATGTCAAGGGACATTTACAAACTTTTTTTTTTTTTTTTTTTTAACAAATCAGCTCCTGAATTTGTAACTAGATATTAAACAACGCAGTAAGGCTTACTTGAAAATAAATAAATAAATAAATCAATGTTTCAACACTGACAAAACAGGATCATCTCCATCTGTAGCTAGAGTTTTGTTCAGGCAAATGAAGGGTCTGGTCTATTTTTATGATTACTCTGAAGCATTTGTAGCAACTGAAAGTTAAGAAAGTCCAGGTTTGCTGTACAGGGGCTGTAAAAATGGAGCAGAGGGGTCCTGCTCAGAGAGTACTGAACAAATTAATATTGAAGGGAAGCATTGGACAAACCACTTGAGGAGATGCTGGGGAAATACAACTGGCAATAGATGCATACATCAGCAGTCAGTTCACTTTGAACCAGAATATGAAACCAAGTACTTCAAATCAGCAAATACTAACATTCAACCCTCTTCTCCAGCAATTCAGAAGAAAGAGGAAAGGAAATCAAACTATACCTACGTAAGTCTAGTGCTGTATGGTGAAAGTCATTTGAGATTGCTTGAAGATTGGGGGGAAATACACATATACACATGCTTACAACTTTCTCTTGGCAATAAAATTCATTTTGGAGAAATCAATATTCAGTGGATTCCCTTTTCTTGTCAAATCTGGTATATTTGGTAAGAAAGAGGGGGAGGTGTCATATTGTCAGAAGAGAGCACTGATTTATGTTAGGATTAAACTTGAATATAACTAGAGGCACTTATAAACCTCCTGAAATAATCCATTTCCCCTTCCTTCCAAATTCAGCATATCCATCCTAGTTTACAGACAAGTATCTGAAATGCATCCAAGCTATTATCAAATCAGTATGCGAGGTGACTGACATTCACCCTTCACCAAAAGTCTCTTGGAAAAGAGATTCATGAAAATTCTACCCAAGATGTCTGAGCTTTTTAATGACTAATAGAACAGTGTCTTTTCAGGCTCACCTTTCATTTGTTATTTACTCAGCAGTATTTACACACTGTTAAGGCAGGCTAAGCCATACAAGGGATAGACATACACAAATATAAACAGAATTATAATGTCCTGTTTGCAAGGTAACTGTGTTGAAAAACTATACCAGCTCTGCAGGAGAACCTACGGATGAGTCACCATTCTGAAACATTCAGGCAGTTCCTAAAATGGCTGTAATTATCCTTCCTACTGAACTATGGGATGTGCCTTTTATTGCCTTGGAACTATTTACTGCCACACACTTCATTTGCAAGCACTTGTACCAGACACTGTCAGAAAGAGACTATTAGTCGTGCAGGTATCTTGGGTATCTTGGAAGACCTTAAGTGTACTCACTGATCCTGACTTTAAACTAACGGAGAGGTTTTGACCCCAAACTGTCTTAGGACACACGAATAGAGATTGTCTCCCTAAGCAGAAAGTTACTAAAAAATGCAACAAGGTAAGTTAGAGTACCTTTAACTCCTAGTGGACAGTATAAATACATATTTCCATTGATCAAATTATTTATTTGTACTTACTAGTAGCCAGATGTGCTTATTTTTTATTTTTTTAATGCTTGAAGGTCTAATTAAACCTATACAAAGTCTCTAGTCACTTCATGTCAGAACCATGCCTTCTTTCAGACAGAACGTGACAATTTATCAAATACAGCCATTTTAACCTAAAGAAACATTCATGACATTCTGACATTGAAATACTGATTTTTTCCATGTATCTTATTCTCTGAGTGAGCAGTCTAGTTTGGCATGACCATATGCTGTGCCACAGATACCATTCAATGTAAGGACTTCATGCACATGAGAAATACTCCATTCCCCCAGCTTCTACTTTAAGATCCACTAACTCCCTGATCGAGCACTTCAATGGCCTACAGGCAAAAATAACAAGCAAGTAGCATGCCATAGGCAGCAACATTTTTCTTACCTTGTTGGCCTGGAGAAACAGACTTCCTTACAGCAGAGTGAGAGAGAGAGGGTTGCAGATTAACTGCAATACTTTTTTTTTTTTAAATACAGTAAAGCCACCTTATCCATACTCTGTTAGCTAAGTTGCAACAAATGCAACAAATTAATTTTAGAAAGCTCTCAGGCATTAGTTTTCCAATGAGGTCAAAAGGATAGGCTATAACACCTCTTCCCTCCTTTGGCTAGTACAAGTTGTTAGTTGCTGACCCCTTTTCTACTTTAAGATTTCTTCTTCAACTTTTGTCAGCTCAGCTTTTTTTTTTTTTTTTTTAATAAAGGACATGTTATTTATGAACACCAAATTATTTCCTCATTCATCTCTAACTAGGGATACAACACAGGTCTTCCCTTCATCCCCCTGCAAGGAAATAGAGCCACCTTTACTTGCAAACTGAGGGTAATAGATTGCAGCACCATCCCCCCAGACAACCCTAGGCTGTCCCATAGATTAATTTTCAGACTGGGAAAGGTCTTTGGAGACACGGAGAAAGCACAAAAAGTCAATTTTCCCTTTCAGCTTTACTGACAGAAGAGTAGATATTAGGCCTTTCTGTGAAAACATATTAACAGAAAAAAAGGAAGAGAGAAGGGAATTTGTGTAGGGAAGTGAAAATATTTTCTGACTCAAGGAATGGACTGCACTGTGTTTTGGGGTTTGGAGATGCTAGAAACAACAGTACAGAGTGCCTGTTCCATTTCATTTTCAGTCACCCTTACTTACTGACTGTAAGTACTCCATGCAGAGAGATCTCTCCAGAGACAAGCTTCTTGTTGTTTTGTAGTGTCCTGGATTACTAGACATTGACTGAATTGTCATTGTGCAAAATTTGTCAGCTATTGGAAACAAGTGACCTCTTCCTTCAAGAAAGGAGCAAGGAGGAATGCTGGGGGAGAGGTTTTTTTCCTATATAAAGAATTTTATCTAAACATGATAATCATTGATTTTGTCTTAATCATCACAGGAAGCTAACACAATGCTATCACCTTGGTCCATTAAAAACATTTGCTCTCTGGTTTTGTTTCCTTTCCACTTTAAAATTAAACTTCAACAGCCATCAATACAAGCAAGATCTGTTGATGCATCTCAGCACAAGTTAGTGACTTGGCAAACCAAACATACAACCTTCTCTATCCAGTCAATTCCTCAGAATTGCAATCAGGAGTATTCAATTAGGCAAATTTCTAATTGGTGCAGACTTTTCCTGCTAGCCATGACCCTTTACATCATCATTAGCACTCTTCTGTGACTAATTAGGCCAAAGTCAGACTCAACTTCTTATTTCTATAGACTTCAGGATTATAGAGCTCATTAAAGAAGTAGTAGAAAAAAACTTTCATTATGCAGTTCATTTTGTACCTCAGATTTCTCAGGCCTTAGCTTTAGCAGCTTTCTATAAAAGGCACTTCAGCTCTTCCCTTCTTGTGTTTTGGAAATGCAAGGCAGGTGGCCAAAGATAGAACATGTTACTACTGAGTACTGTCACCTTAGACAGGGTTTTGCTTGCCAAAACTGAGTCTGAGAACCACTAAACGAAGTAAAAGAAAAAAATGCCTAGAAAATAAAGCAACAAGATTTGCATTAAGGCTACATGTACAGTTACCCATGAACAGCACCATATCTGAACAGGAAAAAGACAGCACATACTTTTTACTGAAAACATAAAATTCAGAATAATATGCAGAAGGATCATAGCTTCTGCCTGTTAGGTTTGTAACATGTGTCACTCTCTGGAAATAAGGGCTGATGACCTAAAAGACTCCAGAAGTTGGAACCCATTCAAGCAGCAGGCACGGACATTTAAACATTTTGAAGCAACCACAGTAAAAGTTCAAGGTTTGGGCTAGGAATACTTCACAAATAAATTCCCTATATATTAAAACTTGATTTCATCAATATATTGCTGCCTGAAAAAATTCCATGTTAATAAATAACTATAAAATAGCATTAATCTGGATGGAAATCCAGATGGAAATCTGGATGGAAATGCCGTTTCAAATGGTCAGCATCATTCTGCTAACAAAGACCAAAAGAAGTTGTCCATATATGGTTGCATTCAAAGAACACTCATTTCAAAATTTTATTCATTAAAAAAATAAGGGTATTTGATGATAAACTTCTGTAAACACTCACAACCAGAATTATGTCATATATATATCAATCAATATTACATGTCCAGTTTGGTTAAATTTCTTATAAATATTACTTAAATTCCTGCTGTTTAGAAAGTCAATTTTTTAGAAATACATTTCAACGAATTCATGACATGACATTAGCTTATCTACAAGACTACAATTTCATCAGTGCGTGAAATGTCTTCATCTGATTCGTGTCAATATGGAACAATGCTAGGGCCATGTGGTATGATGAAATGTGACCTTCTGTCTTGCATACCCTTGTATAACCACAAGTCTAAGAAAAACAGAGTGGTTAATGTATATAATTCTTGTATCTTGCAAACGAATGGTCCAGCAATTCGTGTCAATAAGGGATAAGAGAACAACGGGGTTTCAGAATAACTGCTAACTATGACGACTATTGCATGGGACACTATGCAAGTCTCTGATATCTGGCCAAGAGATAAAGGAAAAGGGGAAAGCTGAAGGACGACTAGAAGACAAAGCTTGCAGGGGACGCTGCACAAGTCTCTGACACACAGCCAAGTTGGACAAAGAAGGACAAGAGGGAGGAAGACTACAAGCCTTCAGCACGAGAGACCACTGGAGACTGATACGCATGCTCCAGTAGGAGGGTTTGGATTCCGGAAACTAATTATAATAACCCTGCCTTTTCTAGAAGTAATAATGAATATGTATTAGCCTAGGAGCATAAAAATCAGCTGCCTGATGTAACTGGTGTGCGTCTTGGTGGAGCAGAGATTCCCGGCACACCCAGCACTGTTTGCTTACCTCTATTCATTTAATAAATTGTAAACTTTGATTATAGTCCTATTTTGAAGACTGAGCCATTTATTACAAGTGGAAATACCATGGACTACTTCCCACATGAATGAGATTCTAGTATTTATTTGATCTGAGCAGCACAATGATTTCTGTGCAAGGAGCAGAGAAACAAGACAGCTAATGAGTCTTAGCTATGGTAGTCTATAGAAAGAACAAAACTACAGAAAAACAGAAATAGAAAATAGAATTATTTAAGGCAGCTCACAGAAAATATTTTAGTTAATAAGATATTTCAAATCAAATATTTTCTTATATAAGAATTTGTTTTGACCACAATTTGTAATTTGTTAGAGCTTCAAAATTTAACTTTTTCCAGTAGACCTTTCCACGGACACTTAAGGAATGAATTAACATTAAGTGAAAGAACAGTTCATGATTTACTTTATTTCTCATGAGTTTGCATTGAATGTGTAGTGGCAGTCATCAGAATGAAACACCTATTACTTTCTTGTAAAGTGTAGTATTTTTTAACTGAAGAATACAAATAGTATCAATAAAGCAAAAAAAAAAAAAAAAAAAAAAAAAAACAACCATAGAACAGACCACAAGGGAACTACCTGCTTCAAATATATAATTCTACAGCTGAGATTAGTTTGATCTGTATTTTCTTTAAAAATCAGAGGAAACAAGGTATTTAAAAAAAAAAAAAAATCACACTAGCAACAGCACTCCTAGCTGACCTGGGACAAAGACACCAGTTTTGGCCCTCTAAAATCTGGATGCCAAATGGAAAATGTTAAATAAAATTGTAACCACAGTATCAGAGTCTAAGAAGAAACTGTTCACTGATTAAATGCTCTCAATTATTGTTCAACACCCTTTCCACAGAGATCTGGAAGAACAAAAAAAAACCTTGTCTCTTCACATGACTCCTTTTGATCCCCCAATTCCATTCTTCATTACAGACTACTGCTTCACCAATGCAGTGATAAAATAGTAAAAACAACAACAACAAAAAAAAACCATTAGTGGAATGCAGAGATTAAAACAACACTCAGTTATCCCATACTTGAACGGTACCATCTTTAATGACTGCTAGAACATAAGAACATACTTTTTTACTCTCTCTGACCTTGAAAACAACAGTCAGAAGCCTGTATGTGGTAGCAGGTTTTGGTTTTGTGAAGGTGAGCGGGAGAAGAGCAAGGGATACCACTGTTCCAGAGACTGTGCACAAGAATGAACAAAGTTCTGGGATCAACATATATAGACTTAGCTCTGCTAGCTATCACTCTGTCCTCACCCCAAAAGTACCCTTATAGAAATCCATCAATTTGTTCAAACTCTGTAGTAGAAGGGCTTCAGTCATCTACTTGACCTCCACCAGCTCCAGCCTATCATCATGTTGACTCCCACTGATCTGCTTAACCTCCTTTGAATTTCAGAGGGCTTCAAACTCACTGCTGCAAAGCCAAATACAGCCTCACTAAAATGTAAAAACTCTGCAGCAATTCAGTTGCTCAGAATGCTTAATAGTATTTTACCATGTTTTTAATCATGATGCGTTGTACCTAAGGGATATACTAAATAGAAAATCACTGAAAATAGTGCAATCTGAAAGGAAGCTATAACTCTATCCTTAACATGTCTCTTAAAACAAATTTGTTTTTTACATTAAAGGGTATAAAAGGTAGCTGGTTAAACAGGTCACCCTATAAGAAAAACAAGTGGAACTACACAATATTACAGCATCTAGTAAATTTATGAAGAAATGCACAGAGACACCTGAATCTGACACACTGACAAGCCATACGTAGCTCTATTAGCCAAAACAGAGTTAAAGAAAACTATGCCAACCAAGCACTATTTTCCAAGGGAACATCAGATAATATTGATTCACAAAATTTAAAATGTTTTCGAGAAACATATACAATCTCTGAACCTTTCTTTTGAGAAATATCAAAACAAATATTTCAAGTAATTTTATAATCAGTCAAAACACCATCTAACAGACTGCTTCCATTAGAGCAAAGCTAAGTATTATAAAAGATAATCGTATCTCTGCATTTATGCTTAGTATCTAACAGGGGACACTACTTTTAAATGCCCCAGGAGGTGGAAGTCATTTTCAATCTGTTTGTCTAGCAGCCTATGCTGGTAAAAGAATCTCATGGGAAAGAACAGTGATTTTGAAGCAGAAGTGTATGGACTAGCAAGGGCAGGAAGTACAAATGTCCAAGCTCCTTTAAAAGTTTCAGTGTTTTGTGTTTGTGTGGTTTGTTTTAGCACTTACATACATAGCCAAGACTGCAAGCTTCACATCTGCAGTGAATTTCACAATGTATTGTACAAGCAGGAAATTAGTGTTCACGCTCTCATTTAATACATTTTTAAGTTTTGAGACCAGTCTAATTCCATATTGTAATACAAGTTTAATGCATGCATCAAGTTACATACAAGCATGGGCCATTCTTCATGATATTTAACTACAAAGGAAGCATGAGAACTAGGTGATGTTCCCCATTCCCCCACTATGCTGTAAACCCAACAGAGAACAGCTGATAACTCACCCATAACTAAAAGTACAGCAAATGGACTATCCAATAAGATGTCCATGTTCTCAGCACTGTGGTGCCTGTTACTTGAATTCTACAGTCCTTTATTTTACTTTTTGCAAACAAAAAAAAAGATATTTTTTATTTTTATTTTTTTGATGTTGCTCCAGCTGAAGTCACAGAAACAGCAGTCAGTAAAATCTGTTTTTAAATTCCGTGTTTCTGGTGAAATAAGATAGGGACAGAAAGCAACATACTGCAAGAGTAATCTGGAAGTTAGATACATTCCACAAATGCAGTGAGAGTCACAAAAGTTCAATTTCAATTATCACTAGAGATCATCATCCTCACTTACCAGATTTCCACAGATAATGTGCAACATTAAGGTAGTAAAAAATCTGGTATACGGATGCAGCAAGCATGTAAACCATCTGCTGCTTAAGAAGTCAGCTGAGAGAATGACTATGGACATATGGGGATACCAGCAGTGAATCACCCATTTAAAGCATAAGGCAAGCTCTGGTCAAAGCAAGCTCTGAAAACAAAGCAAGTAGGTGCAAAGGGCTGGAAGGCAACAACTGCTCAAGGGCTGTCATGTCCCCAGGGCTTGTCCCAGAGCTGCCACAAGTGCTGAGGTCAGCCAGTCACTTGGGGTATCACTTTCTTTAGTTCAGCATTGCCTAAATACTGTCCATAAACGGATGACCACAATAAATTCAGTGACCAAGGGCATCAGGGAAGGCTTACAAGCTCAGAGATAAAAATAAGAGTGGAATTATTTTAAAGCCTCTAAAATGGAAATGGACTTTTAGTCATTTTTTAAATCTCAAATTCTGTCTCAAAGTGAAAAGCATTCTGGATAAACTCCTTCAACTTAATATTGTGCTTTCAGCTTTACCAGATAACGCCCAACAGGATTTCCAGTGCTCTCTCTACTCTGACAGAAAGTGCTGGAATACAGTGAACCAAATGAGGCACTTATGCTGATATTTGCCTCCAGGTAGCAAAAGTAGTTCCCAGGAAACTGTATGACACCAGATACCTTTCCAAGTAGAGAAAGACATTTTTTCCCTGTACTTATTAGCAACCAGATTGTAAACTGGTATGTTGACACAGCTATACCACAGCAGCTTTAGGGTTTCACTGGGAGGGAGGTGAGGGAAAGAAGTTGTACCATAGTGAGTCCCACTAAATGTCTCCTACAGACTCCACTGACACAGATGGAAATCAGGAGAAAGATTTTGAACAAGATATCACCCCGTGACAGTTTGGTTGAAGTTAAATCTAGAAACAATAATTTATTTCTCACATTGATCAGGAATTTCTGATGCCTTATTCTTTTTACAGGCTTTTGGCCTAGCCCCATCTAGTAGGAAAACACAAACTCAAACACAAAACACCAAACCCTAAAACTGAAGTACACAGCAGAACTTCCATCTGAAAACTATCCCACAGAAACATGTTCACTTGACATTTGTGGATAAAGACCTTTCAAACATTTCATATTTGCCACCTGTTCATCAAGAGCCATCATCCTTTGTTGCTGGAAAATGCAAACACTAAGGCTACTACCACTACTTTTGATTTGACTTTTTCATACCTCACTTCCTCTTTTTCCTTGCTAGAAGAAAGCTCCACTTAAGGTGTGTTGAGGAAACTTTCACATTTACAAGAAAGCTGATCCAAAACAACTAGCAAGTAAGTTCAGGCTTCCCACTCCTAACCTGCAACACCAGAAGTGACACCAGCCAAACTCTGCTTCTTCCTTGCAAACCAGTGCACTTACTCGTGATTAGAGTTGTCCTGAATAGAGGCAACTGGACTGGAAAAAGTTGTTTTTTTTTCCTCCACAAAAAAAAAAAAAAAAAAAAAAAAAAAAAGAAAAAAAAGAAAGGATGTCCTCCCTCTGCTCTCCAAGGAGATTTAAAAAAGGCAAATACAAGGAAAGTAACACAACAAATATTTTTTTTAGCTTCAAACATGGAAAAGAACAAAAATGTTATATGGAATGACTGTCTAGTGAAATCTCTTTCAAAGTAATTATTTTTAGCAACTCAAAAACCAAAATAATTTACAGTCTTAAAAACTTAGTAAGATATGTTAAAATATTTCAACAGCATGTTATACTGTAACACACAAGATATTGACAATTTTATTTGGGGAAGCTTGCAATGACTTTGGTTTATCCAAAAATACATGCAGAAACAGAGACAGAGGGCCTGGTTAAAAAAAAGGATACGCCTTTGCTTCGAGTTAGCTACAAAAGGCAGTTACTTATTCCCAAAATAAGGTACTGTATATTCTTTAGTACCCTGAGGACAGAACTGAAGACACCTAGAAATTCCCAAACCTCTCAGGTAAGAACCTCTCCAGAAAAACAAACAAAACAAAGAACAACACTGAATATAGAAAACACTTCAGATGTCCTACATCATGCAGGCCCAGTTTTCACCACCCAGGTGGTAAACACTAGACAGATGTAAGCACAAGTGGAAGCTCTCAGTTCTGGGCAGCCTTTGCTGTGTCCAAGAGCAACTATTACCATCTAAAAATGTCTACAGAATATAAGGGAAAATGGTTATATCACGCATGCATATAATTCAAACACCTATCTTGCCTCTCACCAGGGCAATGGAGTTCCACTAGACTGCTGTGTATCCATCTGCACAGTGTTTGTTGCTCATCTGGAAAAAGCCTTTATTACAGAAGCAAGGATTAGTTCAGGGAAGTGTGTGCTTCCACTTTGCTCTGCTATTTTAACTCTCATCCAGATGTTTTCTTTCCTTTATGCAAGGCAATTGGAGTTAAATAAGATCAAGCTGAGACACTGAAGATACGTCCTTCTGAGACACATTACTTTATCATGATCCACATTTTGAATTTGAATTAGATTCATTACCTAATGAGGCAGCTGTGCTACCTCTTTATTAATGTATGGAAGAAGATGTCCAGGTCTCTTCATATTCTTACCCTTTTGCATTCCATTTATCTTTCCTTTCACCATGAATTTCTGGCTACTTTCTTTCTATCATTCTAATTGTGTCTATTTCTTTTCTCAAGTGCAGGCCTAGGTTTCTAGTGACAGAAGATCTGCACTACACCAGTCAATCTATCCACATGATATTCTGGCACCAAGATCGCCAGAGCTCTAATGTTGAAGGCTGGCTCACAGAAGCCTTAGCCCCAGCCAGACAGGGAACCTCAAACCTCCAGACTTCATTCAGATTTTTCCTAAAGCTTGTTCCCAACAACCCAAATATCAGTCCAAGAGTTTTGACAGACTGTGATCTTTTGGAGGTAAGTCAGAAGATGTGAGTGCCTAATGGGTCACAAGATTTTCAGAATGGAGAGGCTAGAAACTTATTTAAAACACTGGGATACTGTTTGGGATATCAGTGTTAGCCCCAGTCAGGTCATAGCATCTGATGAATGAGGGTAGTCAGTCTGTTCCTTCATCTGTGAAGAACTTGTTTTCTTCTCTTCCTGGTCTCCCATGAGAACAAACCTTGTCCAACAAAGATTACAACAGCTTCTCAAAGGTGTCGATAAAAAAAATCGATTTTTTTTTTAAATAATTAACCTTATAATCACTAGTATTTTAATAGACCTTTAAGCAGGGTGGATTATTTAAAATACCCACTCAGATTTAATTACATTACATTTTAAGAGATTATTTTGTAACAAAGATTGGTATCATTAGCTATCAGACAGTATTAACAAGTTGTAGCTATTGTGTCTTTTCCTTCCAACAAACAAAAGTTATCCTTATTCAGATTAATGTATTTGCACTGTGATTGCATGTAAGACTCCTGTCAGTCATCAGCACTGGAAATAATATAAATGAGTACTCTGAGTCATTGACCTAAAGAAATAAATTTTAAGCAGATAACATGAAAAATACACTCACAAATTACAGACGTTTTTTTTTTCAACGGATATTCATGCATATGTTTATAGTGTGAATATGCCCTTTGGGAGGCACGAAGCTGTACTATCTAAGTTAGGTGCCTAAGTGAGGAAACTAGTTTGACAGCTGCAGGTTTTGAACTGAAACAAAGTCACCTTCAGGAGGTTTAGTAAGGAATGGATGTTCTGAATACCCACAATAAGACACAAGCACCCCCATATATTCAAAAAAATATATTCAGTTTTAAAGTTAGTCTTTTTACCCACACTTCTAAAAACAAGAAGGACATACTGTTATGCTCAAAGTCTTTTTCTATGGGTAATGAGGAAAATGAGGAAATACATCCTAGATTTAGAGGCAATTAGTTGTTAATATATTTGAAATCTTAAAAGTCTACTCATTATCAGTCCAGAACTAGTTGCTAAAGAAAAAGAATAACAATACTGTTACAGAATAGAAAGAAGCCACATAAAGAAAGCTCAGTAACAATCATAACAGAATTTAAAATTTTATGTCAAGTTTTTTGTTAGTTCCCCGTTTTCTGGTTTTATGCTAACCTTTCCAATGTTCCTCTGAGCCCTAAGGTTGGCTGTTTCACCTTGGGCTATGAATCAAACGGGGGGAAAAGGGTTGTGACCATCCCCAACATCTGGAGTCTTTCAGAAGGAGGAATGCAGAGTTCAGGTTGGTGGTTTTTAAATTTGACTTCAGAATCCAGTGTGTGTCCTTTTTTATATGTCTGGTAACACACTTTTACTCCTTCACTCTTTCTCTCTCAGTACACAGCTCAATGTCACATCTAGATTTACTCCAAATGGTGCTCTTTACCTATTTTAGACACCACTACTTAACATTCTTTGTTTCTCCTGATACCCGTTTTGTCCAGCTTCAGGCCTTCATTTATTTATCCAATCATTAATTGCTTTAATCTGTGGTTTCTCCCATGACAAGCCACCTGCCTCATCATATCATGCCAGTACCCTTCTGTGCCACATTCAGTGTCTTCTGTTCTCAAGACCTCTTTATACTACATCATTCCACTACAGTCGCAGATGTCTCATTCTACATAGAATAACTGTTTATTACTATCTATACAAATGATTGTACTATCCAAAGATGACAGAAGAGGGGAAAAAAAAACAGATACGTGGTCACTTATCAGTTAAAGGAATCCTTTCATAGCTAAGCCAAGTAAAATAAAGCTCCAGGCAGATCAAAAGTTCAGGGCAGGCAAGCCTGACAAATGTCAATCCTGAGGCCTTGAAAATTCAGTATAAAGCTCATACCTTGAGCTTATCTGGGCACCAGATCCCTCTACTCTCACTAGCCATAGCACAGGCACTAAAGAGTTAGGACACTAAAGAGTTCATAATGACTGTATTTCCATCCAAAGAGATACATGTTCCCTAAATTAACATTTTTATTTAAATCCAAAGGCAATCTGCAATCCTGTCTGACACAGCTGCTGCAACAGAGAAAGACAGGGACACACATCTGGGAAGAAATGCCCAGAAATAAAAATTAAAGATCAGGTAAGAAAAAACAGAATTCACAGGATCTTAATTCACTCAGAAATGAACTAGTACTGCTTGAACACATGAACAGAACGGGAGGGTTTCCTAGAATGTCTGATGGAGCAGAATTCTGATAATTTAGCTGGCATCATACAAATGAAAAGATTAATATCATTGCTGCCCTCTCCTATCTAGAAGGCTTCAAATATTAATGCCTTTTTAAGAAGTGATTTGATTGACACAATTTGTGTTAATGAAAGAAGAAATGAGTTAATCAAAACTTCCACTATCAGGAGAAAAAAAAAGTTTTGTAAGCATTCAGATACTGAAGCCAATCAAATGTTCCCTCCCTTACCCCACTTTTTTACACAAAGACAAGCCATACAGCAAAGCAAGCCCTGATAAACACAGAGGAAAGACTGTTATGAGATACGCTGCTACTTGGTTAAGTACTACATTGGATTTCTTATCTGTGGAAGCCATATGACAAATCACCCTACAACAAAACCTCAGCGTGCCTTATTCATTTTCTTCTGACCCAAATCATACATTGCTCTTTGACTGATATGCTAATGATACAGGGAAAGGGCAACATTGAAACTTCAGGATCACATACATTGACTAAGACACGAGGAGGAGGGGATCTGAAAACAGATTTTTTTTTTTCGTATTCCTGAAGAATTTTTAGTAAGGTCCCTAGAGGTCACACACAGACAAAAACACCAAATTTGTCCACTGTGCCTCAAGCTCTCTTGAGGTTTTGCATTAGTAAGACAAATGGCTAATTCACTACAGCCAAATGCTGCACATCTCATGATTAAATACAAGCCTCCTCAGACTTGGCTTCATTTGTTTCTTTTGCAATGAAATATGTGCAGGTTTATATTTTTTCATTACTATATAAATACAAGCAGTTTATAAAATGCTCGAGGAATTATCAAAGCTGAATCTATCATTCTAACATGGGAGTGTGTTTGGGTCGCTGTTTTCTCCTACTGTCTGCTGCCAAATAGTTATTTAATGGCATTATTTGTGTTTAAATGATTTTTATAATTGCCAATGCTCCTTTCCTTAGGAATTCAATTAAATCTAACCCCAGGTCTGCAGACATTAATAGAAATAGTGAAATCTTGCTGTTCCAAGTAGCTATTGTTATTAAGATTTATACAGTGTTAATTATCAGTAGTCCCTTATTATACAGTTTTCAGTGGTGTAATCTCAGCATTGGCATAGCTAACAAGAAGCAACTTGCTGTACACTATCCTTGGGACCCTGTTTGCTCAATACCTGATGAGTTGTATTTATAATAATAAAATAATAAAAAAGATCTCTCCATACTATAGAGACCTTGTGTATGACATGATGTTTATCAAGTCCAATTCCTTATACATCCAAAACTGCATGACAAGAATCTACTTTCTTCACTCATCACCCACCCTCCGTTTCTGCTGTTACAGACATTGTTGCAACAGTCCAGAGGCATGGTCTGTGTTCAGATTTTTCAATTAGGAGTTGCACTGTAGAACAGAACTCTGCTGACAGAGAAGCAAATCACCAGTTCCCTGAGCTGAGAACATATCATTTTACAAGCACACACATATGCACACTGATCCTCTCTCTTCACTGTCCGTGACGTCCTCTGCCCACGTGGTCGATTGCCATCCCACCTTGCCAGGCTTGCACACACTCAGTTTGCTCTCAATTCAGCCAACAGAAGCAAGGGCAATGCCAAGTTTATCCTCTACCAATACAAACAGAAGATCTCACCATACCTACCATAAATGAAACTAGAGACAGTTTACTGAAATTGCTAATCCACATGCACGAGAAGTTTAGAAAGAAAATATGTTTCCAATTTAAACCTCTGCCTTGCAGGGCACCTAACCCAAGTCAAACAACACCAAGAAATTGTCTGCAGCTTCTCAACCTACCAAGAAGCAACAGTCTACACTTGGAAACAGGTAAGAGAAACACAAGAACAAACCAATAGGTCAAAATCACTCTTCCAGTTTTCTAAATCAGCCTAATATCTGAATGACTGTAGCTGATGGGGTCTTAGTATCCTTCTGCCATCACAGGCTATAGAGGCAGACACAGAGCACAGCTTTGAGCTGCCAGACAAACCATCGCTACATCTTCATTTCTAGTTTTCAGCAGCTACTTCTACCAAAAGCATAGAATCAAGGAGATGCCTGATCTTAGCCAGAGCGAGGGCTTTGTGTTTCATTTCCACTTCTCCAGCTTCTCCACATCCTGCACTCTCTTCCCCTCTCTACCCACTGATGTCCATAGGCCAAGGGCCTATACCTCCCTGGGACTGGCATCACAAGCTCACGGTCAAGTACACCTACTGCCATTTCTCCAAATGTGCAGTATAAATACACAGCTGCTTGGATAATAAATTATTATTTATCAAAAATGACAACAGATATTTGTAGCCTATTTGACTAACACAAACTGACTTTATCTTTTGTTTGTGTTATATCAATACCTACAAAGTTTTAGATTTTATTAAAATTGTCCATTTTTTGTTTGTCACTCTTGTGGGGACTAATAACAAGAAATAACCATGGCAACAAAGTAATAAATGGTACCTTTTGAATATCTTTAAATAATTTTGAATAACTTCTTGACAGTTACTATAGCCAAAATATGTGTGTATTTTTCACAAAATACACGTTATATTATTGTCACTGTAAGCAACAGAGATAAATTATAGGTAATTTCCACTTTTTAAGTCCTGTTTCTATGGTAATATGAGCAACTGCCATTACTTCAGAGCTTGTTACCATGGTTATTTCAGGTAATTCCAGGGTTTTAATACCCTTAAACCTGAAGTGATACTTTTTCTCCTATTTTACTGTTGAGCAAAAATCACAGCTCAACTTTAGGGGGAACACCGCTCTTCCAGTTAAAATAAATACAGCATATATTGCACATGTATAAGGAAAGGAGTCAAAATGAGTAACTTACCATGCAATCTCTTGCTGACTTCCCTCTTCTAAGAGAGGGATCTCTCTTTGCCACACAACTTTCTGCAACAAGAGGGAGGTGCTTCCTCCAGGTTTTAAATACTCTGACCACACTCAGCTGTGCAAGGAACTTGTACCAGAGGGCAAGCTCCCTGGTAAAGCTAGGGAGGTGGGATATAGTGGGCTAAGTTTGCTGCTCCTCCAAATCTCAGCTTTGAAAAATGACTGGTGAAATGTCAACTGCTCCCAATCCCCATAATGAGGAGGGCCATGTAGGAGCATGGGCTTGTTCACTGGTACATCATCCCACACTTGTGCTTAACTCAAAATGCCCTGGAGAGAGCAATTGGGCTTAATGGAGCCTGCTGGGGTAGCAGGGCAGCCTTCACCACTCCTGTACCAATGCAAACAGCAAGAACATCTTCACCAAAGCCCTGCAGAAAGCTCTGGGGGTTTGAAAACACAAGGGTAATTCTGTCTGAACCTTTGCATAGGAAAGAGACGGCAGGAGGCTTCATGTAGCAGCAGCTGGGTGGTAATAGAAATTATTCTAAATTAGAACTAATTCTCAATCCCAAAAAATCTTCACTTCTTAGCTGTGGGACTGCAGCCTGTCTTTCCAATAGTTCTCCTTGCTCTTGTCTACTGGAAGCACTGATCTTGACTTCAGTCCATGAAATCTGCTCCCACACAAAGAAGTCTTCCAGGCTTTACCTAGAGAAGACAATTGATACAATCTGCCCCTCTTCCTTCAGAAGCAGTCAGCAGGAGTCACTGGCTTGAACATCTTGTTACTTGCACTGAAGAGGGTATTTTGGTTACAGTAACTTGCTAAATCTGCAATACCAGACCAGGGCACCAGTCAAGCCTGAGTCGCTGGGAAGACATCACATGATAGTGTTGATTTGTCTCCGGTGTCATCAGGGTTTTGGCGTTTTCATTATCGCCTCTCATGAAGACAGAAATGACTGATTTTGAGATCACTTTTTTTTTTTTTTTTTTCTTAAAAGAATGTTAAGCCACATAACTGTACAGAAAAGACAGTAACTGTGAAGCTAGTGGACCCTAATGACATAGCAGCAGGAAAACACATATCAAGATCCAAAGATGTTTCACTGTTTTCAGTTAATCTTATAAAGTACCTAGAAAACCCTCATACTTCAGATTGGCAGTGTTTTGTCTGTTATATGGCTGTGACTTTTTTTCCCTGATACTAATTAACAAGATTCATCTTAGTAAGCTACAGTACTCTGTTTAGATGTTTTTTTTTTTTTAGAAAAAGGTTTTTGCAAGGTTTATTCACCAAGACTTAGCAATTAGCTTCAGTTACACAGTTATGAATGTTATCCAAATGATTAACATATCCTCAAATTCAACCATTAATAACATCAAGACAGTGTAGTCTCTTAGAACGAGGTAAAGGAGTATGTGACCTCAGAAATCTGTTCCCCTGCCAGTAGGTTATTAGTGCAACCTAATATCTGTATTTCACAAGAGTTTGCACTGATCATCTCTGTCTATGTCTACATTATCAAATACCTTGGCATAGTATTTGACAGATTTGTAAATGAAGCTGTCAGTTCCGAGCCCCCTTGTTAAAAGCAGTATCGGGGTTTTACATCAGACTAACCCTAGTCTGGTTCCCTGGACTGAACAGTCCCAGAAACGATCTGGTTTAATATGTATTTTCCATATTCATCTGATCTGTACTTCCTCATCAGGTGCTATACAGCATTTGCCACACACCTGGAGCTCCTGGGGAACAGGGACAACAAGGGTACCCACATTGGTGCTCCAAACCAATACAGTAATCTGGGCAGAGCCCTTCCTCTCCACTTGAATATGAATATAATTTTAGACAGAAAGCAAGCAGGGGAGGGTTGGTTTAAGTTACACAAGTATGAGTGACTTTAGATAACTTGTTAGAGATAGGGAACAGTAAGCCAGTTAACCACTTGTTTTCTCTGCCAGTTTTCTCAGGGAGAATACTGATTATGCAATGGTGGAAACTCTTCTGCTTTTACTTGGGAGTTCACAAAGAGCATCTCCACTTGGAGGAGGGACAGGTCTAACTGAGCAAGTTATGCCCACATTAGGATCAGAAAGCTTAGTATGGGGAGCAGACACACCTCGAATGCTCAGAATCCAAAACAGCTGTCACCATTTACAAAACTATTCTATTTCCCAGTAACACTGCAAGTGCTGTGTTATGTAGGTTATACGTTATGTAGACTGGCCCATGTCTGCTACCATGTTGTTCTCCATCATCATGGAGGCGTGTCCATGTCCCTTATTTCTGTAACTATGATCATTCCAAAAAGTTTTAGATTTCCTTTGGATTCCTTTATGGTTAGACATTATGCATACATGTTGCCCATTTCCTATACTTACACATTGAAATTACCTAAGGTGTTGATATCCGTAGAAGAGCAGTTCTGTAAATGGCACAGTAAGCTGTTCTAAAAAATTCTCTATCCTGCCAGGCCAGCTGGTGGAAAGGCAGTAGTCTAACCAATTAAATTACTCAGGCATTTTCTAATACCAATCTTTATTTGCGGGTCTGCAACATAAGAAAATTAAAATGCTTTCTGGACCTTTTCACACTGTCTTGTCTTTTTGAGACAGTCATAACTCCTTAGACTTTGATAAGTTAAAGAGCCTGTTTTTGCTCACTCAAAATGTGTTGTCTCTCTTCTGAGATTTATCCATTTCTTTTTTAAGCATCAGCTTGGGTTGCATTACAGCCAATATCCTTTTACAGTAGTGGCACAATTCTGATTTGGATATTGTTTCATCATCCTTTTTTAAAGGCAGCTTTGGACTGTATTATGACAAACTTTTGGCATTTCAGTAGGGTTCAATCACAGAATCATTTAGGTTGGAAAAGACCTCCAAGATCATCAAGTCTAACCATCAACCTGACCTACCAAGACCCATCTCTAAACCATATCCCTTAGTGCCACATCCACATGTCAATCATCTCCTTTGTCCTGCTGGCCACAGTCTTTCTGCTGCAGGCCAGGATGCCATTGGCCTTCTTGGCCACCTGGGAACACTGCTGGCTCATGTTCAACTGTCTGTTAATCAGCACCCTGATATCCTTCTCTGTTGGGTAACTTTCCACCCATTCCTCCCCAAGCCTATACCCCTGCATGGGGATGTTATGACCCAACCTCATGGGGTTCCTGTCAGCCCATTTCTTTCAAGAAACCTCAGTGGCAGCCCTACCCTTCAGAATACAGGCATTCCCCCAGGATTGTTATCATCTGGGAACTTGCTGAGGGTGCATGCCATTTCCTAATTTCAGCTGGCAATTAAAACCATAAAACAATATTGTCCCCAATATCAACCCCCAAGAGTCTCTGTTAGCAATTGACTGTCGGTGAGACTTTTTACTGCTGATCACAACACTTTGAGGCCAATCATTCAGCTAGTTTTCCAGCCACTCTACAGTCTACTCAATGAATATGTATTTCACCAGTTTGTCTACAAGAATAATACAGGAGACCATGATAAAAGCCTTGCTATGAAGCTTTGAAAATAGCTTAGGACACCTCTCTCCCTCCAGTGAACACCAGCTGTATTTTTCCAAGATTACTCCTCCTAAGGACTGTGACATTTTTAATTAGCTGTCTCCTTTGTTCCTGACAACACTACATGTTTCCTAATCTGCCCGCCAATAGTCTCTGACCTAGTCAGATCATAAAATGATAAACTGTGAAAAATCATGGATGTGTGTTTCTATATATGATCCAAATCTCTGATCCTGATTTTTAAGGGAGCAAAAATGCTCCTTTTTTCTTTCCTCTTTTTACATTTCAGCCATTGCCAAATTCATCTTCCAGGGAACAAGCCAAATGGAAGAGACTAAATGATTCCTTGCTTTAAAAAGCTAACTACGGCATCAGTTAATTCACATTACAGCAGTTGCCTATTTGTGTTTGGAAAAACACTCTAATCAAAAATGTCTTCATATCTCTCTCCAGTTTAGAAGTTTTTTTTTTTTTTTCCCCAGCTTGGTGTCAGAGAATCAAGGAAATAGTCCCATGATAAATGTAGACTTGCTACCTAAATTGGAGCTATTTTTTTTCTTGCCAGAGACACATGGTTTTTGGGAGGGGAGAAGCAAGGGAGGTCAGAGATACATGTTCAAAGCAGCCTTGGGGATTTAAAAGCAAGTCTTCTATTAGAGCCGTGACCAGCACACAACAGAGTTGAAATTTCTCAGGACTTGCTTTGGAAAGCTCAGTCAAGGAATTCTTTTTGGAAAACCATATTTTAAAGAAGTTTCCCTAGTGATATGGAATTAATATAAAATATTAAAAAGCCATTGGGAGAATCTTATCATTTTGATGACACACTCCATCTATTGCTTCAAAAAAATACCCAACAGACAACAGAAAAAACTTGCACCTACTGTATTGTGCCATCACTAGAAATATGTAGGAACAAAATGCAAGCAGATGAAAATTATACAGCTTTAATGCTCCCCTTGAAAAAGTAAGAATTGGGCTCTCATCTCCCTGAGAAACATGACATAGGCTGTATTTCTTGAGAAAATAGTCTTCTAAAAGTATATCAGGTCATTTGAAAAGGGAAGAGGCAGTGGTAAGATCAGTCATCACTAACAGCAGAGACACAGGCTACCCAGTCACACAGAATACACTTTAACCGGCATATCAAGGAATATTTGACTCAGGTAGTAGGGTTCAAAAAGATCTTATTAAGCACAGCAAGAGCAACTTGTGTCATTGGTTCAAGCAGTAGCTCAATCAGTTTGTTTGAGATGATGTAGCAAAGTACTTTGGTGTCAGGAGAATGCCTTCCTGAGTTCTTATTGTTAACACAGGGCTGAGACAGGAAGGCATATACCATCTGTAAGGCACTTTCTTCCCTCTCACTGATGTTGGAGGACATCATCCTGGCATGGCCCTCCACAGTGCCACTCCTGAGCTGCTCCATGGAATGGGATGTGGAGCAAGTAAGTGATATGCTGCTATATCAGCTAAGAGAAGAAGTGAGCAGGATCAGAGTGGGCAAGGTCAGACAGACCTGGACCACAGCAATTGCCTTTGAGCCCTACAGCTGTGACACTGTCTGTTTGGCACCTCATACAGCACATCAGTGTGGGTTTGCCTCCCTGCCTTCAACCAGCAGCAAATGGAGCCCTTTCACCATGCATCAGCTTTTCAGAGGGGGAAGCAAGGGACCTGAGCATCCAAAGTCTTTACTCCACCTATAGCCTGTAAAATGTGAGAAACTAACCCCAACAGGGGCAGGAAGCCATAGGGTTTAGCATTTTACAAGTCCAAGCAACTAAGTCATGAAAGCTCATATCCCAGATTCTAGTTGTCCATTATTGAATGCCTTGGACCTGAGTTTGGTCCTTCTCTCCATCTCCCTCCTTCTTTCTTGAATTTTCTCATCAATTGCTTGCCTTCAAAATCTCAGTTCTCAGGCAAAAAATGTACTGACTTCAAGTGGAGGAGGCAGGTCAAAGCCTGTATTTCCCATACAAACATTTCATCCATAATTCCCTTCCACATAAAGGACAAAGCAGCATTTTTATTATAAATCAACCCCAGAGAACAACCACTATCTGAAAAATGTTAACAATTAAACAATAATTCAGGGATTTTGAAATTAAATACCCTGTATGTGAACAGATTAAGAGAATATTGTCTACGTAATTCTGGAGAAAACCAATTAAGCTTACCATCTAATGAGCAATGATGCTCTCCTACATCTGCCAGCAAAACCAATCAACATAATCTATTGCAGGTGGATGTGATTTCTATTCACTATGCTACAGAAATGAATCAGCACCATAAATTCTGGAACCATAATCAGCAACTGGTAATATGGGGAAGCCTACACTTAGTGTATATACTCATAGTTACTATTATGTCAAAAAGAAGCACTCAAATTTGTGCCCACAATTAATGTCTACTTATAAAACATCAACTCTTTTTTTTTTTTTTCTTACCAGCTCTTAGTTTATCACACAGCATTGCAAGACCCCAGCCAAACTGAAAATAATGCCGGAAGTTCAAGAATCAGCACTTTCTTCCACAGTTTTGTCTTTCACAGACGTGATCAGAAAGCCTTAGAATCAGAAAACACATTCCAAATTTGCATTTAAGTGGGATAACAATTTTCCTATCCTGTTTCTATGATATTTGGCAGAACCTTGTTATTCAATAATGTACATTTTTTCTTTAAACAATATAGGATCTTCCACCAACATCTAAAATTTTTTGTCTTCAATAAGGAAATGTTTTGTCACACATATATGTATATATGTACATATATATATATATATAAACTATTCCCTAACATAACGTTAAATAACCATAAGCAAAAGGACTTCATACTTTTCTAGGAGTTGGCAAAAATCAGGCACAATGGACTCTGGAAAAATGAGTCACATAAATGTGCAGAGTACCATAGTAAATCCACGAACACCTGATATAAAGCCACTGAACTAAAATTAAATCAAAAAGAAATGTGATCCATAGTCATTACCCAGAGACACAACTAAAACCAGCACAAGTGTAGGCCATCCTGCAGTCACCCCAAAGCTGAAATACAGTTGCCAATTCTGGAGTTTCCTCACAAAAAAAAAGAAAAAAAAAAAAAGAAAAAAAAAGACTCCAATAAAATTTAAATTATTTAATTGTTTTGTTACAATCTTCAATGTATTACTACAGTACACAAGAAGCTCTTCTGTGTTTGATAAAAGAAACAAACAAACAAAAACCAGATCTTTGCAGGAGTTTTAGGAAAATAACCTTTCAATTCTATCAGTCTGAACAGAAGCTGGACAAAGAATCCATGACATACTAAGTCCCAAACCACTAAAAATTTAGAAAGCTGAAATAGAGTTCATAAATTAAATTGTTTTACAGATGACATTAGAGAAAATTTCAAATGTAAATAACATAACACACATCTCCCTTATTCCCATGATATTCTTAACATTATTTTGAAATTTAGATCAATAAAAATATTTATTTGAAATCCTTTAAAAAAGTATATCCTTTGAAGGTATTTTTGATTGCTTGTTTGTTTTGTGTTGGGGGTGGGCTGTTATTTTTGTTCTGCTTTCTTTGCTTGGAGAGGCTTTTCACAGGTTTGCTTAACAACAACAACAACAAAATTGTTAACTTTAACTGGATGGCAGACGGTCTCTGCAGCCTGGCTCTTGCTTTTTCTTTTGAAGACAGTATACCTTAACTTCACAAAGCATCCTGAGGTCACTAGATGCCTTCACAGTCATTCAGAGGAGAGCAACAAACAATATTCAGAAGATACATATGTGCTCTTCACCCCTTCTACACACTCTTTAATAGAACATTTTGCTGCAAGAATAAAGGAAGTATGTCCCTCTTCCCAGTTCACAGGTTTTCCTATAACATTTTGAAATAAATCCTGACCAAGCTGGATATGTTCAAGATTTCAAGTTGCATTCAGCATGGCTTGTGCCAAGAGACTCTTCTGAACCTCTTGCAACACATGAAGAAAGTTACTCAGAAAGAAGCAACTTTCTGATAATCTACAACAGGGTGAAAAAATAAACACTGGAACACAAAGGCTTAGAAGGGAAACTGTTTTGTGATCTTAACTGAAATAGGCTGTGACTGATAACTGTGTAATACAGATAGCTAAACAGCACAGAGTGGTTTATTACTTACTATTTAACTGATTTAATTTATGAGAAAACCTTGGAATTATTTTTTTTTTCTTGTGGAATAAATTTATTACCTAACATCCTAAATAAAACTTCCTTCTTCCTTTACATAGGAGTCTATTTCTTGTGAAGATGATACTCATTCAGTGCTTATTACTAAATATAACCAAGAAACAATCAATAGTGCCTGAAATACACATTATTAAGATCTGCACGTTGACCAAGAAATAGACAAGGTCTTACTGAACCTGTAAAAGAGCCCACTGGTTATAGGAAACCTTGCAAGAGGTTCTATTTTAGCATTGTTCACCCTCAGTGATGAACCACTGATTCTATAAAAATAAAGAAAACGGTTCAATGTGTGACCAGTTTACTTGTTGCAGTTAAAGTGCTCTCATGGTATCTTTTGTACCAGATTGTACAGCGTATGCATTTTTAATAGATTCACATCTACAAACTAAACTCCCTGAGGAAAAGGGGAGTGATGAGGAGGATTTTCCCCCCTCAGCTGTTTTCTCTGCTCAGCTCTAATAGTTTCTCTCTCTTGTACATAGGAAGCCTCAAACAAATGTCAGGATTCTCAAGAATCATGTGCTTCTCACTATTTGACTGGAGGTTATGGTTTAAAACCTTCAGAAAAGTACATACACACTCTTCACATTTCCATTTCCCCAAATCCACAGGAGAGCACAGAATTAAGCTATCTGAATTCACATATGCTTGTGGCCTGCTGAAAACACAACACTTTGGAGACCCAATATCTGTCTCCCTGATGTAGCCCTGCTGGTCATCTGCTTTTAGCTATTAGCTGTTTTCCTGTTAACTCAGTTTCCAGGAATATAATAAATGATAACTCCTTATCAAATTGAACAGGGAATGAAATTATCAACCAGTTCACAGTGAAAAAAATAACTTCCACCTAGACCTAGGACCACAGAAAGAGCATTAAGATCAAAGGCCAACCATAGATATACTAAAGAAGAATGGGTCATTTCACTATAGGCTGTCATTTGATATAACCACCACTAGAACTTGACAAGTTCTTGGCTATAAGCTAAAGGTTGGTAATGAATTATACACCATACCATATTTCTTTATGTTCAGCTTTAGTGAACAGCTGGCAGTGTGATGTATTTGTGTACTTTTGGCATTACCTCAGTGCTTCCCAACTTTGGCATTATCTCCCCCTTTTTGTGTATTTTTTCTTCTCCCTAGAAAACTTAACTGGCTTCCAAAATCTTGTGGATGTGATTAAACCACAAGAACTTCATGACATGCATTTTCTGAATGAACATCTGCGCTCTCAACTACCTTAAGAACCCTATCAAAAAGGCACTGGCACTGGCTCTGGCATGCAGTTCTTCTTGCTCCTATTATACGCTTTTCTTTATTATATAGTGCTACTATTGTCCTATAGCCATCTCTTTGATTGTACAGAAGCTTTACTAGGAAAGTGCTATTAAAGACGGTGTGATAACTTTCATATAACCTTTGTATAGCCTCCACCTTTAAAGAATTTTGATTAATGCCATGCTGCATATGCTGCAACTCTACCTATAATCCTTCCTATATGAAGCTGTTCCTCTCCATTCCACAGATGCATGCTTCTAGTAATCTGTAATAATGCTGAGGATTTGAAATTACATATATAATGTGCTTTTACATTAAACACAACTGCAAAGCCAACTGTGCAAGGCCAACTCTATTTGACCTGCAGCATTAACTGCACAACACCGAAAAGACATTCCAATGGTACTACTAAAGTACACTGTAAAATGTTCGGTGAGTTTAAGCAGGTGAAGTTTTTCCATTAAGATTATACTACAGTAATGAATGAAAAAATGAAAGGGTTACTTGATGCTCCACTATGCTTTTCCTAGTCACTGCACTTGTGTTAGGATTGCACATACATTCAATCCTCCACAATGCAAAAAAAAATTCTAAGATCTGGTCATTTTTAAATGATGTCTAAATCAGCAGGGGTTGCATGTCTATAGCTGTGTCATGATAAGAAGGCAGAAATGGATTCAAATGCACTGAGAAATTCAGTTCAGTAAAATAGTTTTACACCTGTGCTGAAAAGACACACTTGTATGCTGTGCTAGTCTCAAAATTTTCAGTCTTGTATTTATGTCTAACCAGGCACATATGTGTTCTGTCAAGCTGTTCATTTGTAAGCCCTGTCCTGAACTTGTTGAAGCAAGAACACTGTGCACAAACCTTTTGTTCCCTGAAAAAATAGGAGCTCTTTTTGAAGAGGAAACACACAAAATAGAACAAACACTTGTCAACCTTGAGGTCAAGGTTTCTCAGTGAGTAACAGTAAATAATGGAGACTGCTTCTGTATCTTCTTTCCCAGACTGGCCATCTTCTTACAGCTACTCCCTCCAAAACAGCAGCTGACAGTTACAGGTATCTAAATAGGAATGCCAATTATTTACAATACCATTTTCTGAAATACAGACTAGAAGGAGAAGCAAAGTGTATGTGTGCTACTCCAAAATATATATATATATAATTTTTTTTTATTTTTTTTTAATGCAGGGCACAGCAGCAATCAGTTCTGAGTGGAGTACTTAGTGTATCAAATAGCAGCTTAATTGTCAGTTACATCACACAGTTTACTTTAAGTGAATGCAACAGTATGTAATTGTATGAATGCATATTGACAAATGACTGATTCTTTGTAGTCCTGCTGAATAGAGAAGGCTGTCATAACAAATTGCTGCTGTTCAGGAACAGGTATCTAGAAAAAGCTGACACAGAAAACAGTTGTGACTGTTGCCCAGTACTTTGTACAATAGGAGCAAAATACTATTGTTTCCTTAATACTCATAGTTCTGCCATCCATCAAGAGGAACAATTTTGTCATTCACAAGCACATAATGAGTCTTTCCATAGGAATTTTAGTAGTATTTAAAACCAGCATCCATTAGTGTCCGCTTATTTTAAAGCATTTGTTTATGCACAACTATACTACTGAGACACAGCTGTACTGGCATGTACTATGTCACATTGCAAAAGTCCACAGTAGCTGTGATTTTTCTGGAGGAAAAGTGATATCTAAAGGGTCATATTAAATTTCTCTGATTTTGTTGAGGACAAATGTGACCAAACCTTCATTACTTTCAAACAAAAGCCAAATTTCAATTGAGAGAACATTGGCGATAGTCTGTATCTCTTATGAAACTGAACCAAGATAATATTTCGTTCCCCTCTCTCCTCTACCCAGCAGAATGATGAGCTGAGTTTGACTTAGATCAGTTAAAAAGGTCATGTCTTTGTTTCTGAGACACAATACAAACAGATTGGTATACAACTTGCAATGTTTATCCCTCTTGTTGTCAGTCATAACTGACAATTAAATAATGCAAGGTGTTACCAAGGAAATAACAGAAACCCAGCTCGTTTGCTGAGTTCCTACAGCAGTAGCTTTAATTACATTACAGATCAATTCCAATATTGAAAAGTGTGCTGTGTAATTTCATACAGGTACTGCTGGCTTCACTGCTTCATAGGCTTAATACTGATTTCAGATTGACCATTATACTTGTGTACATTCACATCAGCCAGAGTACTCAATCTCCTGCTTTCAATTTTGCTGAACTGTCCTTCTGCTTCCAACATGTGCCCACTTTAAAAAGAAGAAAGCCTCCACGCAAGCTGCTGTGGTAATAGGGAAGTTAAAACGTAGATGATGACAATGGGTCCAATTCTGGCAGCAAACACAGGCACATGACGTGCAGTATTTGAATCCTTTCAGACACAGAACACTGAGACAAAGCCTGATGAGACCAAACCTTGTCATCTGCTCACAAGCGGCCCACGTGGAAGTTTTTTGTCAACAGAGAATCATAAGCTTGCTGTAAAGGCAGTGATAATTAAAACAAACAAACAAACAAACAAACAAAAAAACCTTAAATTCACACAGGTACTTGCATATCAACTTCATTGCACTCATTCTTTGAAGAAAAAAAAACCAACTAATTCTTGGGCACTTTCCAAGCTAAAAGCAGAGAAATTAAATCAGCCTCCTGTCTTTTTCTCTCATCAGATCATGCACACAGATCCCTCATGCCACGCAAAATGTTGCCCATAGCTCAGTTTAAGTACAACGCCTGAAAGCATACCTTATCTTAGTGTTGGTTCGTATCAACGTCTACAGGAACATTACTTGGCTGGGATTCCTACTGCTCTGCATGAGCCCCCGGCAACACAGGTCTCCCCTTCTGCTCCTTCACAGCGTTCCTCTTTCTCCCAGTAACCCCATCGATAACTAGGATAGATGCTTTTGCAAGGCTTCTGTATAAACTAGCTCCCAAAATACTTTGTTTGTGACCTCCTAGTTTATCACGGAAATTAAAAGCCCAATTTCATTCATCTAAAAGTGCTCTCTTCACAATCTCAAGTGAAGGAAATCTATTTCTTCCACAGATTTCTTCCTAAACACAGTTCAGGCTTTTCTTCCAAGTTTTGAATCTTGTTTTCCTAGAATTCAGCTCTCCGTAAGACTTTCTCTAAACTCATGAGCCTTTTACCACTCCAAAAAAAATCATCTCTAGTCAACAATTCTCTGTTTTTCTTTCCAGTGCCTCAAGGAGAGGCACATGCTTAAATATTTGAGAACAATGGCTCTGATAAATGGAACCATTAAAAGTTACAAGATGTCAACTCACATTTTATGTTGACCTGTAAAGCTGCTCCCTTAGAAATATAGATACATGACCCCTTCCATTAAAATAAAATTTCTAAATTATATACTAGACAGTTGCAAAACTTGAAAATAGCGTATCAAATTTTTTTTGAACTGTTATGCAAAAGGGCAAAGATATTAAAAACAACAACAACAAACTAATTGTCATTTAAATAAAAACTAGATAGCCTCTGATTTCAACAAATACCTTGTATAACTGATGCATTCACAGGAATAGAAGGCTTGCACACTTACAACAATATTTGCTTACAAAAACATTTATACCAAACCCACTGAAGGGGTCACAATGAAATCTGATTTGCCTTCTTTTTCTGAGCCCTCTTGTCATTTAACCATGAAGCAAAAGCAGTAGAATACAATTTAAAAAGGTCAATCACTCATGAACAAATAGCTGATGACAGTCCAGGGAAATTGCCTAGAAACACCCCATGGGCTAAAATGTGCTTGTATTAAGTTTCTGAGTGCTTCCAAGCAAAAACTCTGTTCAAAATGAATTCTGATTATTTATAAGCAGCATGAGTTAAATTGGACAATTACATATTCATTACTGATTAACTCACTTGTTAATTGGCATTTATTTGCTATTCCATATTCTTCAGATATGTGCTAATGTTTGCATATGGCAAGGTTGTGACATCATGAAACAAGCATGAATATAATTGAGACAGTTGAGCGCTTAGGATGCAGATAAGAGAAAAATGATGTTTCAAAGACATTACTTCCCTTTCTCTCCAGCTGCATTTATGATCCTTTTCTTTCCCTTACTAAAATGCACACAATATTCCCTTGTAGCATTATTAAAGCTATTTGGGTGCTCTAATTTCACACATGTGGATTTCTTTTTAAGGTTACTTTCACTCTTAAAATGTCTTAGATTTAGAATGCTTGACTTGAGAATAATTGGAGTGCCTCTGTAGTATATATTTATTCAAAATATTACATACATTCCTCTTAAGTACTATTTTAACATAACTTTGTCTAACAATGTGCATACTTCTAAGGCTAAATACTTCCTACAGTAAGACAGAGAACACCTCAACCTCACATTTCTAGCATTTTTATATCCAAGTAGCAGGAGTAAGCCATTTCTCTTTTAAATGCATTTTTTTTTCTTGTTAAATCAGAAAAAAGTGTTTTGACTCTCCCTTTGGAGCAGTGTAATGCAGCCACAGGTTGTTTGATGATTTAGTTTCCACCTGTTGTGTTTCATGAGATTCATCCAACAAGTCTTCGCTTTATCTTTCCCGTCCCACCACAGCCACACATCTGCTTAAACAGATATCCTCCCATAAGTACCACCGACCACACTTTTCCCAGCTTCCATATATCCGGATGCAAACGTGTGTATTCATATGCAATTTATCCGCCCCCCCCCCCCCATCCCTCCTCCAGCCAGGCCTAATTTTTGAATATACTGTTGCTGCAGTATCACATCAAAGTTGGTTTGTCATTATAGCCTGCTATATAGGTTTTTGTTTTGTTTTCCAGCAAAACTGAAGTCAGATATTTTAAAATCTTACTTCTAGTCTGGTGAGAATGAGGCCATAGGCCTATTTTATATTTCAGACATCATCAGCCCCCATATTTTTATAGATAAAAGTAAAGGCAGAAGAGTATCATTCCCTGATCTCTTCGGTGTCAGTGGGGAATATTTGGCATTTATTTGAAAGAGTAGGACATAAGCTATTCCTGATATATCATTATCCCAGTGAAATATAAGACATTAGCCATTTGGAAAGAAGAAATTCATAGAGGGGTGTGATATATTCTCCCTGGGTAATGAAATCCCTAGTGATGATGCACTAGTCAGTCAGTACTCACCCTGATCTCCTGGGCGCTCAACCCAACCAGCACTGGCACTGACTTCAGAAACACCCACAGTTATCCTAGTACTCATAGAAAATGAGTTTGATATCTTAAAAAAATGTTAAGGTGACAAGCATTTTCATTTTAATGCTGACAAAACACTGATTTTGAGGACCTGGTTTTCTTCTGTGAATAGCTGGAAAGAGACCATCCAAAATATCTTAGTGATGGGAAGCACCTTGAAATAGGCAGTGCCCTGACCTCAACCTGAGTTTCTCTAGACCCATTTGAGGGCCAACTGTCTTGTTGTCTCCAACCAGAAAGTTTAGCAAGTCCAGGGTTAATTCTTCCCCAATAGAATTGTCACCAGAACTACTATCTTCCTGAAAACAAAACAAAAACAAAAACAAAAAAAGTTTTAATACATTTTCATTTTCTAACTAGAAGGATTTTTGCCAAAAAGTTTCCTCACTCAATTCTGTTATTAACCTCTTTCCATTACCAGAGCGGCCATTTGCTAGTCCAATTGCTCTGATGGCCACCAAATAACTTTATTTGAAAGCATTTGAAAACCTAAGCACATCACTATATTTGTGAGTTGTATTTCATTATTTAACCCTATCACATAAGCAGTGCTTTCTAGCTTTTAAATATTTTCTAAATTAAGGGTACTGTCTGCAGGCTTATTTCTCACAAGCAATGCTAACAGTATGAAATAAATAAATAAATCTTACAACATTAAGGGAGAGGGAAGAAATATTTAAAGATTTATTCCAAAAAGCTTGAAATGATTTGGCCTGGAGGATCTGTTTTAATATGAAAAACATTTCTGCACAGACATATGCATATTTTTTCCTATATGCAGAAAAGTAGTACAATCTTCAAGAGGCATCCAGCATCTGACTTTCAATACCTACAGCCCTTTTTGCTCAAGAACAAAATAAAAGCTACTTAAACCCCTGGGTCACATCTTCAGTTAGCCATTTCATATGCAACTTTTGAGGAATAAAAAGAATTGAATGGGCCTAATCCAAACTCTTTGAAGTAATTTTTTTTTTTAGTTGCAACAGACTTTAACAGACTTTAAATCAGGTTTTTGTTTATTTAGAGTGTTTCTCTCTCTATCTCTTTTTTTTTCTTTTTCTTTTTCTTTTTCTTTTTTTTTTTTTCTTTTTTTTTCTTTTTCCAGTTAAGGAAAAAACCTCTCATTGCTAGTTCACAATACCAGAATCATTCTGAACAGGTAAGGTACCTCTTTTTGTTATCAAAATCTATTTTTTTCCACTGTTGTGTAATATAATTTAGATTTTGCATAGAACACCAAAGATGAAATACAACTGAAAATGAACTGCTGAAGATTTCTGAATTACAGAATCTAGCTTGGTTGACATACACTTTCCATAACCAATGCTCTTGTAAAGCCCTGAAGTCTGGAGGTCTAACGTGCTGAAGGAAAAAAAAAATGGAAAATTGACAATAAGCAAGAGGTATTCAAAAGTTAGAGCACAGAACTTTGCTTTGGGACTTGTGAAGATTTTGTCACCAGTGGTGATTCACCGCATGAGAGGGAGCAATTAACATCTCTGTGATGCAGCCTCCTTCATTGGTACCTGTACTGGGAATTTGGGAAGGAGGGATCTGAAGCTTAGTTATTTTTACAATTCATAAAAATACACCTGGTCTCTAAACCTACAGTCCATTTCCCATCCCCACAAATTAATGCAGATCTAGGATAAAAACTCAAAAGTATCACCAGATCCCCAAAGCCTGTCACCCTAAGAACTCAAGATGCTTAAGAAAGACATAAAGAAGCCAGTGATCTTTGTTGCATTGTTCTGAAGCACAGAGTGGTGGATCTAAGCAAGAAAATTCTTATGGGGATGCAGCCATACCCAGTCCACACCCCCAGGCAGAGGAGGCTGAGGCTGCCAATGCGACACCACAACTTAGCTTTGACAGCAGGTTTCTGTGTAGTACTTTGAGATCCACACTTGAAAAGGGGAGGTACATATCCACAACACTTGTATTAAGAGTACATGCAGTACCTCAGCTGTCCTGTCTTGGTAAATGCAGGTTCCTTTGGCCTTAGAATTATGTTGTGTGGCAGTTGCTATGGAAAGCATTTTGTGTGTGTGTGTGTGTTTTGTTTTTTCTTTTTTTTAATAAATTTGTCAATAGGCACACACAGTACATTACATGTCTCAACTGCCACTATGACTTATGCCCTCTTTACTTCAACATGAACACCTGTATTTATGCAGCAATGGAAAGGCTGGTTATTTCTTATATAGCTGACTGTGTTCCTTTTGGCATAATAAGCTCTTATGAATAGTCGGGTGAAAACAGCCCACTTACCTTCACAATAATAAATTAGCCTGTGTGACTCAGAGAGGAAGTAAGGGGGAAAAAGGGGAGCAAGAATTAAAGTTTTGTGCAGTTCTGCTGAAATTCAAGACACATAATCCCCACACACCCATGCATATAAAAAGGAGGCTCTGGAGAGGTAAAGGTTCTATAGCAAAGAAAATTTTAAGACCTGACTGGCCTTTGGTTATGTAAAGAAATGAAGATTGAGCAGCTGCACTGACATTTCGTTTCTGGATAGCAGAGGATGGTAGTGACTCATTCCTCATTGCTATGCCAGCATACCTTTTCTACACAAGCTTTCATTAAGGTTAAAAACAAATGAGAAGGCAATGCATTTCGGCTTATATCAATGTGTTGCTGACAACTAGTGTGAGTAAGTGACCTGCTGCAGTGGCCCGAACTTAAGTATTCTCATTTGGATAGCTCAAGAGCAAGTATTTCTCATGTGAAATTCAGAAAGGGCATGCTGTATATAGAAATGAAATTAGGTTTTACTCTTGCTCTGCAGAAGTCCATAGAGCCTACATTCACAGCTATTCATGTTATATAAAAGAGAGCTTGAGTTACCACACACAATAGAATATAAATGGCAAATATAAGAAACTAATACAGTATATGATGAATTAAGTGTAGAGATAAAAACAGACACCGTATAATCAGTACCTGCCTCTGGTAATGATAAAATTTGATCAAGAAAGAATAAGTCTGTATGTAGCATATTAGTCAGAGCTCAATGGGGAATATTAGTCAGAAATCAAAACTTCCTTAGCAAAGTATTTATGTGCAGCACAGAAAAGCTCAATTTGCTGTACAGAGCTAGCCAAGACATTTTGTACTAAACTCCAAGTCTCGCAGTTAGCACCTTTTCAGGTAACACCTCATGTTAATCCTTGCTCGGTAAAGACATTGGTGCCCTCTAACACTCAGGTAATACTGATGGTCCTAAGAGTTATTTTGAGCTTCTCTAAATTTCCTATTCACACTCAACTTCAGAGTGAGCAGGCAGACACAAAGCTTTTCCCAGAGCTTACCTGATATCGAAGGAAATCTCAGCCAAAGACTCTCTGTGCGACACCAGCTCTTCCCCATCCCTTGGGACGCTATGCCAGCAGATGCTCCCCTGAACTTCTCACCTATCTTACCCTGATCCCTGGCCTGGCTTGTCCCATTCTCTGTGAAACTCACCCCAGACAAACCACGTCTCTTAAATGCAAGAACAGCTCACCCTAAGGGAAAGACACGTTCCTGCATACAGTTTCAGTTAAATGAATGCAGCATCTGCAAGAGCCAGATCACTGGTCATGCAGGAAAACATGGGTAGTGATAGCACCAGTTCTTTTATTTGGAGTAAATGAGCATCGATCAGCCAGGGAACATTAGTGTTCAACCTCTTAGTTGGCGGGGCTGGAGAGTTTTTGCATGGGCTGTTCCAGAAATGAGATATTGTTTCTGTTTCACTCCTTAGCAGCAGCATTCAACAGCAGAATTCAGAGCACTGATGATGTTTTACCTTTTTTTTTTGGCTTTTTTTCCCTAACAGTAAAAACACTGCCCCTTTCATTGCTGTTCATTTGCTCCTAAATCCTGATCTGGAATGTTATCTCCAGCCACAGGAGTTTCTATACTTATTAAATCTGGCTTTGTCTTCTAATGAATACACTTGTAATGCTGGCTCTCACAACACGGGCATCTGTCCTTGAAGAAAAGCGACAGAGATCAACCTTTTAATTATTTTACCTTAGCCCTCTGAACCGTTGTTATCTGGTAACAACCTGCAGTAAAACAACAGGTAGTTAAAACCAGATCTGAGCTACTTGTATATGAAAACCTAAAGTGTCATTCTTGTGCTACTAATTTTGTGATCATCCAACTAAAAAAAATGCAATTTGAACAGAACCTCTTAAAAAGAGAACAGCTTAAAATTGAAGGTAAAAATTGAAGTTCAAAAAAACCCTGTACTTAGGAAAGGCTTTTAGTTAACTAATTGGTCTCAGTAAAAAACATCCAATGCTTCAAACTGTGCTCACTGTTACACAGAGATAAGTAAGCCTCCAGTGACTTATGTGAACGTCTATAGCAGAATTTGTCCAATCACACAAAAGCTTCACTCTTCTGCATGTATAGTATACATTGAAGAAGCAAGCAGGAACAAGCTGAAAAATGGGTAGGATTGTTTCTTCTCCCCAGATCAGCTTGTTGTCTGCAGTCTGTACATAGGAATGTCAAGGAACAAATGGAGTACAGGTAAAATTAATTGTACCACAAACAAGCATCTTTCATTGCAGTTCTCTAAAAAGTAAAGATATTTACATTAATTTCTGTACCTCCACATTAAGGCACTGTGCTTTGTATGCCTTCACATTACTGCATTTCATTCTTTGTTAGGTTAGCCCAACACACCAAAACCCTGAGTCTCAGATATGCGAAGAAGCAGAATTGGAATGTTCTTAGCCGTACAGATCCTTGTGCACAAATCCATACTTAGTGTATCCACAGTGATAACTAATTGTCTGTAATCATATCCTCAAATCACCACACTGTCCATCTGTTTCCTTTCTACTTTGTTGCAGAGCTGATAGATTTAAAGATGGAGGAGACAAAAGTAACCACACCTCATCTTCCTTCCATGCATTTCAGCACAGTGCAGAAAAAAAGTCCCATTTGGAGATAAGAATCTTAACACTGCTCTCCACACTATCCAACTATCCAACCAAGTCTACATTTCTTTTTCTGCTCAATTTCAGTGACCCAGAGATGTCCCTCCAATGAGCATTGCTGTTCAGGGTGAAATTTCCATTTTACTGCACCAGCAGCAGTTCTCTTTTCATACTTCATAAAGATAACAGCCAAAGAACAGCAGTAAGCAAAAGCTGCTGTACGTGGGACAGAGGGAGGGAGGAAGGAAGGTGAAGGCAAGGATGAAGAGGAAATCTTAAAGAAAAACAGTTTCCCATGGCTGAAAGGGACAAAGGAGGATGAAATATTTATTTTTCTCACACTTATCTTGTGATGCATATGAATCCTGTGGCCATTCGTGGTTTCTGAATGGTTTAAGTTTGTTGTAGGAAACTGTGACTTCTGATATAAAACAGAATGACTGTTTCACAGATATTACACGATTGCTTGCAATTGCAAGGGACTGGCACCAATGAGTCCCTTTCAGTCTTATGTACCATACATGCTTATGATCTGTACATGCTCAGCTCACCTTGAATTCTTCACTGATAGATACCTACTTCGTATGTCTCCTATATCAAGCAGAATGTTTTTCCTTCCTCTCTTATCAGAGCTAGCATCTAAAATTCCCTACTAAAACCCATAAAACAAAATTCACAGTCCAAAGGGTCTCTTGCAGCCAGGAGAGTAACACAGTTGAAAAACCTGAAAAAGTCATGCACAGACTGCAGATGCTATTGTGCACGCAAACACCCCCACACCTATACATTATATAATATCTATATTTACATATGCACCATCTTTCTCAATCTGCTCAGGTGGCATTTACCTCGTCATGTACCTCCCAGGCCTTCTGGCTTAGGAGCCACCCAGCCACAGGGATGCTTGGCATATGTTCCAGCTGATACACTGGATGCAGCTCCTCAGACCTGACTCTACCATTTAGTCCTAACGACATACATTTGCAAATATGTGTACTTTAGTCAAACAGCATCTGTTCAAGAAGTCTGCATGGTGTAACCAAGTTTTTTTATCCTAATGCCATCATCAGAAACATATTTTGGAAAACTCCACAAACAATCCTGTATCCTGAGCTGCAGACACAGCCAAAGCAGATTTTTTTTCTCTTTCCCTCCCATAGATCTGTTATTCACATCACAGAGCAGTCACACATACTGATCGAACATGTATAGCCATATAACTTTAGGACCTTAAAATCTGAAAATTTACTTTAAAAGCTGTGGTAGAAGCAGCTCCTGTTTAGGTTGTTTGCTGTTTTTCCACTCTCCAGCTCATGCACAGCTATGCTAAGCCATGCTCCCCATGAAATGACTTTATTAGAGCACTGCTGAGTGGCCCCGGAAGTTTGGTTGATTCATTACAGTTTTACAAACAGGCACGAGAACTGCTCTTTGTAGGCCAACTGTGAAAGCTTACTTTTTTCCCCATTGTCTTTTGTTTGTTTGTTTTGTGGAAGGAAAAAAAATCAATGTGGTGGACTGTAATAAAGATATTTTGCATCTGAGAAGAATTGTATGTTGTTTCCTGATCTGATGCTGTCAAGGAATAAAACCCTCAGCTCTTCATATTTAATGTACTTATCCCTGTCTGGATCCCTCTCCTAACCAAGGACAGAGTCATGAGATCTGCTGAGGTATGCTGCCTCTAGACCATATCTGTAGTGTCTCTCAAAGGAAAGGACAATTAGGTTTGCAGTCACACATAGCACAGATGACAAAGGGAAATCACAGGGCATGACACCCTGAAAGAATGAGAGCATCTCATACTCCGTGCAGAAACTGAGGCTTACAGGAGAGCTGATCACTGAACTTACTTTGGCCACCTGGCACAGACAGGGCCCAGGGAGTCTGCAAGGATGGCAGAGAGCCCAAATGGATGCAGGGATGCAGGCTGTGGCAAAGCTCCCTCCACTCATCCTGACACACACAACCACTGTCTAAACTAGCCTTGCTGCTCTCAGGGTCACGCCTAAAGGAGCACCTGATGGCAGCTGAGCTGTTTCTGAACTGGCACATAAACAAGCAGAAAAGAGTCTAACTGGAGTAATAGGTCTCCTGAGAGGCAGGAGACCTTTTCTCCATTAACACTAGTGACAGGACCCGCGGGAACGGGGTTAAGCTGAGGCAGGGGAAATTTAGGCTGGACGTCAGGAGGGGGTTCTTCACAGAGAGGGTGGTTGCACACTGGAACAGGCTCCCCAGGGAAGTGGTCACTGCACCGAGCCTGTCTGAATTTAAGAAGAGATTGGACTGTGCACTTAGTCACATGGTCTGAACTTTTGGGTAGACCTGTGCGGTGTCAAGAGTTGGACTTGATGATCCTTAAGGGTCCCTTCCAACTCAGGATATTCTATGATTCTATGATTCTATAATACTCACTAGGAAATACACGGATCCTCTGTGCTCTGCTCACACTACAGACTCTCTCACTACTCCTTTTTCTTCCCATCACACCCACCAACAGCCAACTCACCTGCATCTCAGCCTGGCTTATGTGTGCACCCACCTCATGAAACATCCTTTTTCCAAGAATGAAAGTGCAGATGAGCTCACACTGCCCTGACACAGAAGGAATTTCTGTTTGACATCTGCTGTGTCTTTTGAGTTTCAGGCAGACAAATGATGACCAAAGCAAAGAAAGGGAGTCTCAATACAGTGCTCATGATGAGAAAGACTGACCATTCCACAATATCACATACTGGTGTCAAACCAAGGTCACCATCATCACAATATGACTTGGGTTGGAAGGGAAATATCATCTAGTTCCAATGTCCCTGCTGCAGGCAGGAATGCCACCCACTAGACCAGGTTGCCCAAAGCCCCATCCAGCCTGGCCTTGAACACCTCCAGAGATGGGGCATCCACAGCCTCTCTGGGCAGCCCGTTCCAGTGCCTCACCACCCTCTGAGTAAAGAATTTCCTCCTGATATTTAATCTAAATATACCCTCTTCTATTTAAAAAACATTCTCCCTTGTCTTATCACTATCGGCCACTGTAAAGTCACTCTCCATCTTTTTTATGAGCTCCCCTTAAGCACTGAAAGGCTGTTGTAAGGTCTCCCCAGGGCCTTCTCTACTCCAGGCTGAATATCCCCAGCTCTCTCAGTCTTTTTTCATAGGTCCAACAAGTCCCTTTCTCAGGACTCTCTGGCATCACAGTACTCCTAAGATGAGATAAACCTGTCACTTCCATGCTAGGTTATCTGTAAAACAGGCCCCTCATGGCCTCTTTTGTTTAATTACAGTATTGTGCAGTGAAGCAAAATATTAGAGACACGCAGAGCCACATTTTAGCCAGTAGTGAGGCAGGAATCACTTTGTATAGAAAGTTCACAGTAAATTTGACCTTACCTTCATTCCTTGCATTCAATACCAGACAACAGTTCCTCTTTAGTGCTTCAATAATTCCTGTATGAGGATTAATTCTGAAGGATGGAGGATGAGAAGAACTTAAAAGGAAAAGAAGAGACCATCCTTAATTTTGGTAGTACCTATTCTAAGACCTCTCTCTCCCTCCACTTTTGTCCCAACCCCTACTCTGTACTTCCTTTCCTTCCTCCTGATTTTTTCCAAGAGAAAACCAAGCCATCACTGAGGTTTCAATGATGAGTTTCATCATTGAGGTTTACTGGCTTGTTGGAATCCAGAAATCCAAAAGGAGGCATGCACTCCATACTCAGGAAACTAAAGTTATGAATAGACAGAGCTTTCCAGCCCTGTGTGGTCTGCCAGGTATGTGTGAATCCAGGAGATAAGCAAGAGGTGGTGAGCCTGAAGTTGTAAGCACTATATCATGATGGTCAGTCTTTGTTTGGGTATTCAGGAAGGATTCCCTGAAGCTGATGAGCAGATGCTTTTATGCTTTTTTTTTTTTTTTCCCCACTGTGAAGCATTGTGGCCAGGGTAGCCCCCAGGGATGACCCAGCAGAAAAATATAAACATAGAAAGCCAATGGGGTATGCCTTGCTTGAGGGAAGCCTAATATTATGAACCATCTTTGCTGGCATTTATATATTAATTTTGTTGTTTCAGTATTACTAAGACCCTTTTCCCAATCCATGCTTGCGGCATGTCAAGCTGGTGGCAGCTGCTGCATTCTTTTTCCTCCCGAGATGCCTTAGAGAACTAAGCAACTGATCTCCTCAGGCAATTGACCTTTGTCCCGTATTTAAACTGAGTTGCCTAACCCAGGCTAAGGGTCTTTTTTTTTTTTTTTTTTTTTTTTTTTAAAATGCTTGGAAAAGAAGAGGGACTTAGTGACTCAAAAAACAGGCAGTATTTCATACAGTACCAGGTGAAGAAAGCTGCTTCTAGAGAAAGAGCTCTGAGAGTTTTGCAGAAAGAAGTTGTAACAACTCTAACACTGAATTCCCCAGCTGGAAGTGATACTGCTGTGAGACATTACTTTAATGTGCGCTCTTTGTCTCTGCTACATTGCCTGTTTCATGCTTATAAATTAATAAGTAAGCTGGCACAAAACATCGTTCACTACTAGAAACAGGTAAAATTCAGAAACTAAAATTTAAGTTACAGTAAAATTAAGCACTATAAAATTTTTAGAGGAATCTAATTCTGAAGACTCTCCTATAGACATCTTTTATTCACTTATAAAAATAAATGCAATCAAAACAAACCACAAATTTATTAATAATCTAAACCTGCAATTCACATTATAAAAATCAATTAAATATAAGCTATGCATGAGATAATCACATGGTTTATGATTTTAAGTCAGGAATTTTATTATCATTTAGGAAAAAAAAAAGCAAAGACATACTATAGCATTAATAAATCTTACATTTAGCAGCTAAGTATTCCTTGCCTAACTGTTTGGACTTGTTGGAAAACCTTTACTTTTGTGAAGCTTTGCTCTTGGAAAAGTCCCTTAAGCATTTAAGTTCCCTGGAAGATGTGTTTAGCTATCACCATTGTTTCCCAAAATTGAGGGTTTTGACATTAATCTGCTTAATCTCATCCACTTTTAGAACTCAAGCGTTCATAACTAAGGTAATCATGAAGAGAAATGTGTGCTTTTAAGACTCAGCTCATCTGATAAAAGATAGACTTTTCCTTTAGGATGAGAGCAATCAAGTACTAGAAGTACATATTTATCTCCACTGACACAGAGGGAGCCTAGGATTTCTGATTTGGAGGCAAATGTAGACAATCATGGATGCCCATGTAGAAAACTGCATGGGGATCATATTAATCATACCTCCACTGACCAGAAATGAATACTTGTATGCATCAGATCTTTCCTGTTTTCTTCCAGTGTCATGAGAAATATCACTCCCTTTCTGTCCTGGTTTCAGCAGGGATAGAGTTAATTTTCTTCCTAGTAGCTGGTATAGTGCTGTGTTTTGGATTTAGGATGAAACTAATGCTGATAAACTAATGTTTTAGTTGTTGTAGAGCAGTGCTTACACCAAGTCAAAGGCTTTTCAGCTTCTTGTGCTGCCCTCCAGAGAAAAGACTGGGGGTACACCAGGGGCTGGGAGGGGATGCAGCCAGGACAGCTGGCCCAGGCTGACCAAGGACATATTCCATACCATACGGTGTCATGCTCTGCAAGAAAACCGGGAAAGGGAGCCAGAGGGGCAGCCCTTGCTCAGGGACTGACTGGGCATTGTACGGCTAGTGGTGAGCAATTGCATTATGCATCACTTGCTTTGTTTATTCTTTCTTTTTTATTATTATTATTATATTCTTTGTTATTGAACTGTCCTTATCGCAGCCCACAAGTTCTTTCACTTGTCAATTTTCTCCTCCATCCCACGGGGGGGTGGAGGGGGGAGGGGGGAACAGAGGGTGGACGGGGAAGAAGACAGAAATGAGTGAGTGTTGCTATGTGATGCTTAGCTGTCTGCCAGGTTAAACTACAACACCCTCCCACTTAGTCCCTCTGTCTTCTTTAATCTTCTGTACTGTGAAATTTCTTGTGGCCCTTTTAACTGCATACGTGTTCTTGTTCTTTCCAAATTGCCTATTATCTCATATGAGACATTACATATTTTTAGGGCAAACTATAGAAAGTAAGAGCACGTCCTGTGATTGAGAAAGATTCCAAGGAAGCATTCAAACTAATTCATAGATATTGTAAGATTATCAAATGTTCTGAACCAAACTAGATAGGCATCTTAATGAGGAGACAGAACATGAGAACATTTCCACTGAAGTACCTTGACTTTACTTGTTTTGTGCTAGTTACTCTGAAATGAAAACAGACCTCATTAGTATCATCATATTGAGAAAAGCAACCAGCTCATTCAAAGCTAAGGAGGACTAGAAGTTCAGAACTTGCTAGCATCAATCCAATTTAACCTATTATTAGGAAAGTTGTCTAAGTCTTGGAAAAGAGATGATAAACACATACACTCAAGCAGTCATCTCTATTTGTAGTCCCAGGAGTTTAAAAAGAAAAAAAAAAAAAAAAGTAGAAAATACTTGAGAAGGATGTTAGGTGCACAGAAAGTATGAATCAAATGGTTTGGATTTTATGGAATAGTAGAATGCATTCTCCTGGAAGAATAAGCCATACTAATGAAATGCCCTGTATCACATCAGTAGGGTAAAATGATTTTCTTTGTTAGAAACTATCCAGAAGAAGAAAACTAGACATGCAAGGGAAGATATTCAGAATATAATTAAATTCATACAATTTGAGTTCAGTGTATTCCAAACATTTTGAAATAATGTGGCAAAGAAAAAGAAAATAATAAAATTTTCTTTTACATTTATACCATCTCTAGAAACCCAGACAGTAAGCAAAAGGAATTTAAAATTGCCGTTGACAAGAAGAAATTCAATATAATTGGCATTACTGAAAACTGGTGGGACCATTCTCATGTCTAGAATGTTAAAATCACAGCCTATAACCTATTTGGGAAAGACAATGTAAGAAAAAGAGTTTGAAAGCGTGCTCATGTTAGAAGACAATTACTTGCTTTAGAGTTATTGATAACTCAGAACAGCAGGACCTTGAACATATATGGATCAATGAGCTTACTAACAAAACCCAAGAGGAGGTTCTGATGAGAGGTTGTTGCAGACCACAAAACCAGACTAGAGAATAGGATGAATTAATCCTTAAATACTTCTCAGTAACATGGGGAAAGAGATATCTTTTTTTGGAGGTTTCTGTTTCGCAGATGTGTGCTGCAGGTTTCAACTAGCTAACAGTAAATAATCATTAGAGCTTCTGATATAGCACTTATCTATATTCTAAACCAAAGCATGCTCTACTCAACATAAGGCAACTAGTTTATAACAAATCTGATGACTGAATCATTAGACTGGAAGTTGGCATTTATCTAAAGATCAATGGTAGCAATCCAATTACATTCAACGCGGACAAAGAGAGGACAGTGTCAAAGGGCTTTATAGATAGACAGATAGACAGGCTGTACTTCAGAAGTATGAATTTCTAAAAGCTGAGGAAAAGTGTAAACAAAACTAAAAGGAGCTCCAAAAACACAAGTGAGAATCTAAGCTCCTGAAAAATACTTAGAAACTTCATTTCCACAGTAAACTTGCCCCCAAATTTGTGATTTATATATATGAGACCAAAACATAGCAATTGACAATAGATATGCAAATAAACACCAGTTGTTATCAAGCTTGTAGCCGCAGAAAGCAGGTAATGATAAAAAAAAATGGTAATATTGTTTGAAGATATTCATTAATGCAATCAGAAGTACGTTGTGTCAGGTAACATGATTAATGCTCACCTCCATGAGTACCAAGGAGCAATGACAGGGTGGCCTCAATACTGAACTGAAGACCACCAAGCCCCCTTCCACATCTCCTCTCAGGGCTGACACAGGAGAGTTGCCATCCCACCGTCCCCCAGCTGAGCCCCTGGGAGAGGCTGTCCCTTGGGCCACCTCAGAGGCTGGGGGACCTACATGGACCCTTCTTCTCTGGGTGTGGGTCTGAGCGTGGCCACCAGCCTGGCACCAGGGGCTGCAGGGCCTGCCTGCCTGCGGCCTGCAGCTGGAGAGGCCCATGCACGGCTGCATTGGGCCCAACTCCATGCACAGCTGCTGCAGGCCTCGAGTCAGAGCAGCCAGACAGCAGAGCTGGATCTGCTGAGAGACCAGGCTAGGCAGGGGAGAGAGCAGTGGGTCTGTGTGTTGGCTGCGGGAGGGAACCAGGAGGTCTGAGCCAGCTGCCAGAGAGACCCATCCACTTGTGTGCATGTACGCGCAAATTAGGGTTCAGCAGCCAATGACAGTCTGTGCTCACAAGAAGCGCCACAAACAGGTGGTAGGAGTTCCTGGGTGAAAACAGTAGCATCGCCCGTCAGAAATCTGGAGTGTTCAAAATATTGCTGTTCTGAATTTGGAAAGAAGGCAGTACACTGTAACCAACTAGTAACCAAGAGGAATGTTAAACAGTACCTACTTAAAAAAATAAAATAAAATACTGAATCTTAATTTTATTATTTTCATAAATGCCTATAAATACATACAAAACTCATCAAAAGAACACTCTATACCACATGTTTGTTTTTGTTTTTGTTTTCCTCTAATTCAATGCAATTTTAGAATGCTTTCAACACCAGGAAGTTGGAAGAACACTGCTCACCAATATTCAAGAAGAAAAACATTCAGTAGTGCTGACCTGGATAGACTGGCTAGCCAAACATCAACCCCATGTAAAATTGTAGAAAAATGAATTCAACTAATATAGAATAGGAAAAAAAATAAAGAATTAAAGACAATAAAAATCACTTTACAGAAAATGAATCACAGCAAGGCAATCTATCTAAAGGAGGAAAACAGGCTATGTTTTGTCAGTGAAGGTAGGTTCGGAGACTAACATTCTTGGATTTTTTTGTAGCATTTTTTGTAGCACTATAAAACATTCTGATTAAAATGATCACTGCAGAATATGCCACACATTAGATGAGATAACAGCTAGCTTGGGCCAAGAAGTACTTGTCAGATGGTGAATATTTGCTGATGGGAGGTTTTTTTTCAAAGGAGTATTGCTATGACTGGCAATAGCTCTGATCCTATTCAACATGTTCATTGATGAATGGACTAGAATGAACAAAATCAGTGACACTTGATTAAATCTGCATCCAAGACAAAGATTGGTGGAATGGTTAACAGCAATCAGAAGCGGGTTGACAGGAAAATAATTTGTCTTAGGACTACTCAAAAAAATATGCTTAAATATATCCAATTCCACAAAATGTGTTTAAAACAAAGAATATATATGCCACCCATATTGTGGTGGAGAACAAGGACAGAAGTGGCTCCAAAATAGCTTCTGCAGAGACAGCCAACAAGCTATTCAATAAATGCTCCTTTGGTAATATTGTAGGAGAAAAGGCTATTATAACTTCTGGACATGTAAACAGAATAAGTAGGACTGATATTGGCATGTTGCCAGCAGGTTTTCATGACCAAATTTTGAGGAAAACATTAGAAAACTAAAGACTGTGAGGAAAAAGGTCACAAAAAGTTGACTTTGAGAGCTGAAAAAAATGCAGTGAAGTGAAAAACTTTAGCAGCTCAAGCTGTTTAGCTTTAGAGGGCCAGCTGAGAGACTTGATTACAGTATGTAAATACTTTTAAACAGAGAAAATAGGAAGCTCTAAAGGATTCTTTAATTTAGCAAAAATAGATATAACAAGAACCAAAGCTAGAAATGAAGCCAAATATGAAAAGAGGCATCAATTTGTAAATGCAAGAGTGATTAGACACTGTGAAAAAAGTCTAAAGGAGAGTCCATCTTCATTTTATGATGTCTTCAGATCATGAGTAGATGCCTTTGTGAAACACATTGCTTTGACAGAGAAGTTATTTTTTAAATTAATGTGTTCAGTTAATAGCCAGCCTGGGAATTAGATCCACAGGAAATTTCTATTTGGCCTGCAGCTCTTTTCTTACAAAAGGATGGCTATCTGGCTTGGGTATTGACTTTCTTGTCCATGCTTTTATTCCCCTGCTTCTCCAGTGGCAGAAGCCCAGCTCCGCTTTGTTACTGCAGAAGAGAGATTTCTGCCATCTGCTGCTGCTCCTCGTGGAAGGTGCCAGTTGATCAGCCAATATGCAGGGAGGGGGAAGAGAGATCCTTGCTGCTGTCAGGAGGAGGAAGAGGCCTGAAACCTTCCATAGTCCTGGGGCTACTAAGGTCAGACCTCTTTGCATTACTTCTATTAATTATTGAACTTCAGAACACTCTAGCATAGGTATTTTAGTTCATGCCTGAATTTATGCATAAAATCAAGCCTAAGAAAGCAGACTTCCTAACATAGGAAATGTGGGTACCTCATTTATTGAAGGGAAAAAAAAAAAAAAAAAAAAAAAAAAAAAGCTAACAAGCTAACCGTTTTTGAAAGACTCTTGGAAAGGGCTTGTCCAGCTAATCTAAGTATCTACAGCTAGGCACAGAGGACCCATCTCTGGAGAGAAGCTTCTATTGCTCTCCATTGACTAAGCAGAGTACTTAAGACATTAAATTTAGAAAGTTGATTTTCCAGACATTCTAAAATGTGTAGGCACAAGTTAGATTCAAATTATGTACAAAAAATCTCCTCTGAAGGTTGAATCACCTAACAAGATCTCCTACCCTTAAAACCTAAGACTGTGAATATCATTCAAATGAGGTGAGGCAATGCTTATAGGGAACAATAAAATTTTAATTTACCAGACTAAGTGATGTTTCACAGATATATCACCAATAGTACTAACTACTGAAAGAGTGAAAGGCACAGAGTACACCCTCAGCAAGTTTAAAGACAATACAAAGCTAGGTGGAGTGGCTGACACACCAGAGGCATGTGCGGCCATTCAGAGCGACCTGAACTGGCTCAGGAGTTGGGCAGAGAGGAACCTCATGAGGTTCAAAAAGAGCAAGTGCAGGGTCCTGCACCTGGTGAGGAACATCCCCAGGCACCGGTACAGTCTGGGGGCTTACCTTGGAGGGACTTGGGGTCATGGTGGACAACAAGTTAACCATGAGCCAACAGTATGCCTTTGTGGCCAAGAAGGCAAATGGGATCCTAGCCTGTATCAGGAGGAGTGTGAACAGCAGGTCAAGAGAGGTGATCCTCCCCCTCTACTCAGCTCTGGTAAGGCCACACCTGGAATACTGTGTGCAGTTCTGGGCTCTCCAGTACAAGAGGGACATAGAACGTCTTGAGAGGGTCCAGTGTAGAGCTACAAAGATGATTAAGGGATTGGAGTATCTGTCTTATGAGGAAAGACTTAAACGAGCTGGGCCTATTTAGCCTAGAGAAGAGGAGATTGAGAGGGTATCTTATCAACCTCTATAAATAGAGGAGGGGACAAGGTAAAGAGGACGGGGCCAAACTTTTCTCAGTGGTCACCACTGATAGGGCAAGGGGTAACGGGCATAAATTGAACCACAGGAGGTTTCATCGCCATATGAGGAAGTTTATGGTGCAGGTGACAGAACACTGGAACAGGCTGCCCGGAGAGGTTGTGGAGTCTCCTTCTTTGAAGATAATCAAAACCCACCTGGATGCAATCCTGTGTAACATGCTCTAGGCAACCCTGCTTGAGCAGGGGGGATTGGATTAGACAACCTCTGGAGGTCCCTTCCAACCTCAACCATTCTGTGATTCTGTAATTTTTGGATTTGGGTTTTGCTTTTTGAAGAGACAATGCACATACAAATTTTTTATTTTTAAGCATTCTTTTTGTGCCAAGAAGCTGTCAAATTCAAGTATGTTTACACTATCTCCAAAACCTAGCAGTTGTTTGCAACTTTCTGTTCACAAACATTTCTGAGGAAGGACAGTTTTCTGACCAAACGCCTATAACAGCATAAAAGCCAGGGCTTCTGTGCATGAACAACAGGATTTTCTACCTACTACTTGTCTTGCACTATTTCTTACACTATTTAGATATGCCATCAAGATACACATGACACAAAACCTAGCTATTGAATAGCTCAACTGATCACAATATATTGTATTTTTTTTTATTTTTTATTTTTTTAAATCCAGGCTATCCAATAAGCATTTATGAATAATGTACATGCTGCTGTGCTCAGAAATTGTTCACAAATGATTTGTGAACAGAAAAGAGCTAAATCTGCAATATATATTTTTTGTAATAACCCACTCAATCAGAATTACTTCTGGAAAGATTGTTCAGCATTAGCTACTCATCATATCATGTACTTTTCGGGAACATACATTTGTAAGTGGTCCATAAAAAAAAAAAAAAAAAAAAAAAAAAAAGATAATTCAGCGCTATAAAGTAATTTAGGACATGCTTTTAAATATATGGTGTTTAGGAGGACATCTAAACACCCTCACAATTCTAAAACATGCTTCATTGTCCAAATAGGGCTGAGATTTAAGCTGATTCATAAGTGTTAAGCAATCAATTCTTGTAGACACAGCTTCAAAAATGCTTCCATTTTGTCTGGTTGAATTACAAATGAGTTATTTCATTAGCAGAATTATTATTTTGGGATGAACTCCAGAACATTAAAGCTTTACGTTTAACCTCCATTACGGACCAGAATTGAATTAACCTCTCTTTCTCATATAAAAGTAGCTAATGCACTTACCTTGTAAAATGCAAATGTCATTATACTATGTTTCACAGAAAGCACTTAGAAAAATTCAATGGAATTATGGTTCATAATATTTCAGTGCATTCAATTAAAACACTGCATTTTAAGAAAATCAGTTTATTTTCTTTCCTATCATTGGTACTGACACTTGGAATAACAAGCTAAAATATCAAATCAGTTTTTCAAGGCAGAAACTCAATGCTGCTGTAACATACATAACACAAAGAAAATCTTCAGAATCTTTTCAAAGTCCCTCTGGTCTTGTGTTTTGTTTTGGTTTGTTTTCCCCCATTTCCCATTCTGAATTAGAAGACAAATAAGAAAAATAAGATATAAATTTGCATGTTACTGGAAGCACACTGAATTAAATTTTTTAATGTTATATAGTACTTACAAATTCAAAGCAGATTTTTGTGATTGCAAGTTTCATCTTTGTTCTGACTAAGAATGGAAAATTTCTACATGTACTGCAAAGAAAAATTTTAGAAAAAAAAAAAAACGAAACACATGTCAATTAGTAATTTCATTGCACATTTTAATGCTAATATATTTCTTTTAAATATTACATAAAAACAACCAAATAGAAAAAAACAACCAATATGGGAAATAGAAATTTGTATATTAGAATAAAAGAAGAAAGCACCATTGATGTATATTAAAAAGTAGCTAAGAAAGGTCAGACTACCTTTCAAAAGTTGCTCATGGTCAGTTTTATGTACTGTCACTTATTTCAGAAGGAAAATGTGTAAGGATGCAAAGTACAGATAAAGAAAGAACAAGGTAATTTATAAAGTATATTGGTTTATTATAAGGATACTGTCTCAGAGACTGGCAGATTCTTCCATCTGTCCAGCAGATAATTAAAGGAATATTTTCACATTTTCTTTTCTTTCTTTCAAGTTTATCCCCCACATTGAAATGCAGCTCTTACAGTTCTGACAAAACATTTAGACGGAGTTAGTCTGTAAAGCTTAATTGTTTGTCTTCTCTTGGGTGTCTTTTGTTCTTGTTTTGAACCATTCATTGGAGTTGGCTTTCAATTATGAGCTGGAATTCAGATCCTTGTATAGACAGACCTTACACTGTCCATAAATTCTGGAATTTCACAACCATCAGACAGACTCTGTAAAAGCTTTTATGAGGAAATATGGTTTAGGATGGAGACAGCTGGTATTTAAATTATCCATGTGAGAGAAATTACTCTTATTCATTCACCAGATGCTTTATTCATATATAGATTTTTAAATTAATAATTCCATAATACTTATAGCTATATAATCCTAAAATCCACATAGTTTTGCTCAATGACCTTAACAAGCTTTGACATCACTTTTTTATTTCTTGCAAATAGAGAAGGAGATTTTACCAACTGCCATTTTGATGGAACATTATAACAGATGTAAGAAAAAGAAGCCAGTGACCACTTACCAGGCAAGTAGAGTTCATCAAACCATTATTTCTGCCTGTACTCTAGGTCAAGACTCCACATTCACTCAACTAGGAAAAATATACATACCTGCTAATCCCATGCAATGTCTAACCCTACTTCTCACAAACTGTTCTGTGATATATATCTTGAAATTCATTACAATATATATTGTAATATATTCATTATGTTACATATATACATATATACAATATATATTGTAATATATTCATTACATATGTATTTTGAAATTCATTCATGGCACCGAGTGCCAAAGATATCTGTAGAGACAGAGATATATAGAGACATATCTATTAGCATAATTGGCCAATGAGAGATTTGGGGAAGAAAAGTAGGAAAAATAAGAAGTAAACAAAATAAGATGTTTTGCTGGAACATTCTAGGAGATGATCTTAAGTAGACATGGTTGGCATTTATGGTAAATCAGAGGTAAAAAAGAGGTAGAAATACAGTAAGTTATTTTGAACAGGTATTCACTGTAAAATAAACCTGTAACAGCAGGGCACATTGTTGTTCAGAAAATGTTTATTCAGTCAATATGATGTTGTTTTTCTTTGCAGCACTGAAAATGATTTTTTTCCTGTTCTCTTCTTTCTGCTGGAATGCTTGTTCAAGATTTAGAGCTTAGTGATATGGTTTAGTAGAGGGCTTGTTAGTGTTTGGTCAGAGGTTGGACTTGGTGATCTTGGAGGTCTCTTCCAACCTAGATGATTCTGTGATCTTGATGATTACAGTTTCCTTATTTCAGGCCTTTCTACATTTTATTTGTCTTGGAAAGTGCTATATTTCTTCCTCATTTTTAATCCCTGTACTGGTTAAATTCCACTTTACAAAGAGTTCATAAACTTTGTCTCATGCACCACACAATGTCACTTACCACTTCAGCACTTCTCTTATTTTCTCTGCTCTTGTGCCATCTTTCACATATTCACATTGTTTCATGTAAAGGTCAGTCATCACCTGTGTGAATCAAAATACATAGTGTCTTCATCCAAATACTCCTTTAACGTACTTGTCTGTACTCACCAGAAATCATTACAATATTAAAACAAAATTTGAATTTGAAAGCTACTCCAACTCAGGACTTAATGTGTATATTATAGATATTTAATATCCTTGGCATCTCTAAATGGGAATCTGCTTAGCAGTTTATTTTCTTCTAACCATGCCAAAAACAACAATTATACATAAATGAGTCCCAATTTCCCTTCCTGTTTCTTAACACAAGGATTTCCCTGGGCAAGGTTGTCAGAAGAACAGGTTGTCTTGAGAATCAAGGCTACAGTAACAGGTTTCCCAACTTTAAAGGCTTAGAAATATGTAGCTGATACTGCTAGAATAAGTTAATTTATTATTATTATTAGCTGCTCAGGTGGCTTCTTTTTAGCAAATCTACAGAGCATCTAGTGAGGTTTAGGCCCCGGAGAGACAGCATATTGATATGTGGATATAAACAACCTTATGGACTACCAGTGGTCATGGTGGCATTTTCTGCCAGCTCACACTAGTAATGGCTCAACATTTGACCAAGACTTTCACTGCTCTTCCAAGTCTTCCATGGTTAAAAGCGGTAATAATTTTTTCATTGAACATTCAAAATGGCAGCTATGATATGAGAATGCTTCATGCTTGAAAAGTGGACGTTTTCAGTCAGAAGGCCTGTATTAACCTCCAAATTCCTGAGCCTCTATGATTCTTGCCCAAGCTAACAGAATACCTTCCTCCAAAGCCCTCTCAAATATCTGCAGCTAGGCATCAACCCCAGTACATCTGCTAATTTCCAACTCTGCAGCAAGACTTTAGGGATGAAAAGCAACCCTAGTTGCCTTCTTAATTTTTATAAATGAGATAGTTAAGCTTCAAACACAGGCCAGAATCATGTCATGCTGAACCCATCACAGAAGTTTCACCCAGGCTTCACCTAGGCAAAGGATATGATTTCATTCATCAAGACAGAAAGACCTAACCAGAGGGTTTCATGGGCCCATCTGATATGGCAGTTGTATATTTAATAAGTACTTCTACTTCGTAATAATTTCAATGCATGTCAGACTACTAAATGTTGAAGCAACAGTCATAAGTCTACACTAGAACATCCCATGATTACTTGAGAGACCACCAAAGACACAGAAAAATTATGCCCTGGAATATTACTATACAACTCACCCATCACAACCTGAGCTTGTACAGCTGTTTGAAAAAAATGCTTTTGTCAAGGTAATTTTCCAACATGCAGCCAGCATTACACAGCATGACCAAGAACAGACAAAGGGTTAGTAACAGATAAACTTCACATCCCACCCTCTGCTCCAGTCATCTATGTTCTCTGATTCAGTTTCTCATCCCCAACAGATACCTTTACTCTCCCAATGCACTGATGTGTTATAAGAATTAGTCAGTATCTAACTGCTTGAACATTTAAAGTGCTATTCTTCAAGTGTTAATATCTCCAAAACATTTGGATATGATATTATTTATGCTTCTGACATTTGCTTTCCATGTTTTATTAGAGCTTGTAAACAATGAAAAATGACTGCTGCCAGGGCATATTACACACTTCCCTGAGATGATTCAGGCACTCTCAGACCTTTCACGTTTGTTGAAGTCATAGCCACTTAACAAATTTATTGAACTACTTTGGATTAGACCCTTCTGAAAAAGGAGAAATAACATTATTTATCTTACCTAGTGTTCCTTTGGTGGAAAAGAATTAGTTCGATATTTTTACAACAATAGCAACTTTAGTTCTTTGAATGAAGAAAGGAAGTCCCAGTTCTCTGCAGCGATCACTGCCCTGTTACTTTGGTTAAATAAATGTACACAGAGTACGACGACAGCTTCAGCAGCTGGGTGCAAAAAGGTGATCTCTGATCTGATGCTCCTGACTCAGGCTATTTTATGCACAGAGGAAATTGTCTGCAGATAATAAAAAGGAGAAATAATAGCTCTGTAGAGATGGTTCTCTTAGATGTTTTGGAAGACAGGTCTATTCCATTCATATACTTTGGAAAAATTTCAAATTTTCACATCAAATAGACAAGCTTCATTATTTCCCTGGGTGCAACTCAAAATGCAGTAGTTACAGTCATGTTTTCTGTCTTTGTTTGATGTGTGTGCACATCTATGCATATGAGTGCATGTATTTGAAGTGAAGAGTCTACTGATAGCCTGTCCATGTTACTTTCCATTAGCTATGCATTCAAGATAATGTCTAAATACCAATCATCCCGATTTATAAAAGATTTATTAACTTTGTCACATAGCAGTTGTTGTCTCATACTGGTAAAACCTCTTTTCTCTTCAAATTTCAAACCGTATTTTTTGCCCCATGGACAAAACAAATTCATTCATCCTGTCCTTCCCATTTCCAAGCATGCATGCACATGCACAAACAGGCACATACCCCTGTGCTTTCATACAGGTCCCATCCCAGGAAATCCTATGATCTGAACACAGATGATCACACTAAAAATGTCACCATGCCTTTACAGTTTAGAAGAAGGCATCTGGTCCAACAGATGATATTTGCAATGACACAACTTGGGGATCTATGATATTTTATCTTGCAAAAAAAAACAAAAAACAAACAAACAAAAACTTTCTTTCTTATGTAGAACAGCCAGGAAATGGAGACCAGTTAGATGAAACCTTGATTTGTACCAGCTCAGGAAATCATTTCTTGTTCTCAACATTTCTGCTTAAATTGTACTAGTTTAAGAAAATTATACAATTTAGTTGTATAGTCCACACAACACCAATGCTCAACTGTTTTGCATAAACCTATATCCACAGGTTTTCCTGATAGAACTTTATATATGTATAAAAAGAGAGAACATAAATGATCCTTCCATGATCATGATCTGGAATATGGGTTAGGATTAATACGGAGTACATACAGAAGTTTTGTATAGTACTGAAACATATAATCTATCAAAAGGCTAATTAATAAATGAAGGCACATACATAACACACCTAAGTCCAAATGTCAAAATCTTTGGCCCCCAAATCCTGACACACTGAGTTATCTGTAAAATTTCCTGGATTTGATTGCTAACATACACATAGTTCAAGCACCAACTGAACCTAAAAAAAAAAAAAAAAAAAGTCTAACATATTCTTTGTCTATGCAAGGGATATGAATGATATGTAATTATGTCTTCAGCAACTACATGAGTAATTATCTGCTTTTTCTGGATCTTATCAACAAATTAAGGCTCTTCTCATATTAACAGCTTTCCAGATCACCAACTGTGCTGCTCTGGCAGTCCTGTTAATAAACATTGCCATATCACAAAAGGGTTTGAGGACTAAAGAGTAAATCTACCTATATAACTAGGCAACCTGTTTTATTCTGATGGTTTGCTGCAGGATAAGACTTAAAGAATGCCAGTAGAAATACGAACATGTTGACATGCTCCAGAATGCACTGGGTATTTGTTCCTTCTGCTATAAAAAGCCAAAACATTTGGATTAACGGCTGTCCATCTATCTTGAAAGCTTGACATCTACCAAAGCCCTTATTAGTCCCTCAGAGACAGACAAACACTGTATATCAGTGTTTGACACTAGGTTGCATCAAGGAGCTAACATAGCAAACAGAGGCAGTTCTAAGTATTCAGACACCTATGGGAAGAAAAGTAACCACTAGCTATGCTTTTGTTCTAACCACAACCTATCATGATGTAAATTCATTTAGAAAACAGCTTTGATGAGGAACAGTAATTGACCTTCTAGATATTGATCCAGGTAGTAACAAGGGCTATGTGAGACTAAAAGATCTTCTCTGCCTCAGCTTCAAAAATTCAAAGATGTTGTTACAATGCACTGCTCTATCTGAAAGGCATGCAAGCTTTCATAGCATTAGCTACTTCTCAACCTTATTATGTGGGCCATCAAGATCACTAACTGATGATTTTATCTAAGTTTATCTTTTTCAATCAATGACACTAAAAAGAAGCCTGCTGACAGTAGTTTTCTAAACAAATAGCAAACAAAAAAGTCAAGTTATAGAAAGTGCTGAAGTAGCCTGTGATGAGTCAGTCTGGAAGCATCATTTTAGGATATCTACATATTGAGTTGGCAATTATAATATATATCAATGAGTCCAATCAGAACAGCTGAAAAAATAAATATCAAACCTCACAACAAATTGTTGTAGACCAAGAATTATTCAGTGACTCATTCAGACTGGAAGTAGCTCTGAGAAGTCATGATCTCTTGTGGGTAATTCATAAAGAGAAAAAGGCCAAATTCATAAAATTATTCATAATAAATTATTCACCCTCCTTTTTGGAGGTATGAAGTGTTTAGTTTTGATTAGGTGAGGAACTGAACATCATAAATACAACATTTGACTCAATAAATCCTAGGAAATTAACTGGTTTTGGAGGAAGGAGAATAAACTTTTTTTGCTATCACTCTTGAAACTTGATTAGCTGTTTGCATAGTGAACATGTACACAGAGCCAGATCCCAAAAGATGCTGAGATTGCATAACTCCCACCACCTTCAGCTGTGGTTACTCGGCACATTTCAAGTTCAGCTACAAAACAGCATATGTGAACTGCTAAATCTTTTCTTTTTTATTATTTTTTTTTCTTCCCAGGAAAAGCTCATGAAATTAAAGAAAGCAGTGATGAATGGTAGCAAAACTGTATCTGAAATGTCACTAGCAACCACTTCCCTTCCCAATCTTCCCTTTTCAGGGCATCTTTGACACTTATTAAGCCAGAATTATCAGCTTCACAACTTTTATCACTGATGTTTGTTTTTTCATGTGAAAAAAAAAAATCATTTCAAAGAGATTTGTTTTTTTTTTTTCTTAAAAATATTTCCCTCCTCTCCTGCTCACTGTCCCATACACAAAGACAAATATGAACCACATGGCTTCAGTCTTTGCTAAGACTAAAATGACAACAACAACAAAAAACAAGTTTGAGGATTTTGTGTTTGTTTGTTTGTTTTCTCAATTACATTTTTGAAATTACATTTTCTGATAGGGCAGCTTCTGAATATTTTTCTTTAACCTTTTAAAAACACACTGAAGATTTTCCTTGCCCCTGTTATTATTTGGGTAGTCTGCTTTTAGTTTTGTTGTTGTTGTTTTCTGGGGGGAAGGGCAGGTTGGCACTGGCATCACATCAGAAGCATCACATTAGACACTATCTCCCATTTCTTTCTTTGCTCTTTCCTGCCTGCTGCTGCATTAGTTTCATCTTTGGTACCACTGTTACCAATAAACACTGTGACAGAGTGCTGAGTAAGAAAGTAACTAAAGCACTGAAATGCTGCACATATTAACTATTCAGAAAAGCATACAAATATTTTCCTTTTTAATCTCTTTCAGAGGTGGCAGGAATTGAAGTCAACTTTTAATACATGCAAACAGTGAAATGTACATATATTTTTCTCACATGAATGTGCTTTTCTAATTATTGCCCTTACAAAGTTATGGGAAGGCAAGAAAGAAATTAAAAGCTGATGTGAAACCACGAAACACCACCCTGTTCTGAACAAAACTGAGCACAGAGAAAATCAATGAAACATAAGGTCAAATGATGGCTGTACTTTAGAAGTTGTGCCACAAGTGCTTGTCTCCTCAAACCCACAAATGAATTCTGGGACATCTAAACACACTGCTTGGAGAAAAGGGATGCAGAGATGCACAACAATTTGGGAAAACCAGATGGCTAGGACAAGGACAAGGTCAAGAGAAGATTTGGTACTGTTCATATTTAAACTGAACCAGCTTTCTCATTCCTTTGTGAAGCTGAATCACTTCTTTTCATACATCAGTTCTCCTATGGACTCAGTAGTGGGCAATGAAAAGAGAAGCCCATAGGAATGAATTGCTACTGACAACCATTGTTAATGAACGTGGCCCTTTCATGACAAGAAGAAACCTGCCATCCTTTCCAGCCTCCCAGAGACTTCTGCACCCCCTCAAGGTGCTTTTACAATTCTCCTCAGCTCTCCAAAACTAAAAGAAAACTTTTCCAAGGTTACAATAGTTAGAGTTGAGTTTGATGCATCTTATCACCCTGGGCTAAAGAATATTAAAATATGACAAAAATGAAGCATTTTCTTTCAAAATTACTTTAAAATATTACATCTCCTAAAAGAGAGTTTGTAGGCTCTCATTTGTTTCACTTATTTGCAAATCTACAGCTTTTCCTTAGGAGGGAAGAGTCATCTTTTCATTAGCCTTTTGAGGATGAAAAAGCTGTAACCAGTTCAGCACCAAGTGTTCCACTCCACTGACAGGGCACTCTTTTGTACACTGGTTGTTTTTCCAACATTATACATGCAATTTTAGCAATAAAAATTAATTCCCATCTGCTAGCTTTTCAGAACTCCATTTCATAACCCATCAACTTATGAAGTAAATTTAAAGCCTATCTCCTGTCAAAAGCAAACAAGTTTTTACCCTTACCCTGAGACTTTGGCATCTTTCCAGCCTAGATCTACATTTAGCAGCAATATTAATTTCTGTTTCCCTCAATTGCAGCTGTGCAGGAATAAAAAAAGTCATTTTTCTACCCTGGAAGGATAGAACACACTTTTTAATTTGTTACTAGATTAAGCTAATGACAAAATACTGAAATCATTCCTTGCAATGACCTGGAGTCAAACTGGAGAAGGTAAGTGCACTAAGCCATTGTCCAGAATCTCTTCTTATTTTTAATAAAGCAATAGTTACACCTGTCAGGTGTAACACACAGAGAGCTGTACCTCACAGCACAGGTGTCAGGAGCCAAAGCCACATTTTCACATTGCTTAAGGAGGTAAAATGTAAGCCTTTCCGTGTGTAAAGTAAAGAAGGATTTCTACACAGCTGAATAACACTGGAAGGATCATGTTAAATTTTTCCCAGCCCTACCATGTTCCATTATTAACTTATGGAGTAAAAACAAACAAAAATGCACAGAAATACACCTTATGCAACAAGGCATCCCAAACAGGATAGCTGTAGGCAAGAGGTAGGATCATTGAGTGCAGCTGGCATTACACATGGAAACTCAAAACCAGTCCTGAAACAATGTATGCATGCAACACCAACTGCACCCTCAGTCTGTCACAAGGTAGGTAGCAAGGGTAATTGAACATCTGCTAGAGTTTGGCCCCATAGTTATTTCTAATTGGGTTCTTTCACTCTCTACACCTGAATTTATAGCAGGTGTTTGGTCTAAGCACTCTTTTAAACATTTTGGATGGTTCTGGCACATCCCTTTATGAGGCACCAGATGTGCAGGTCCTGAAATAGTGTCTGCTGACTTCTACCTGTAGGGAAACTGGAAGTCATATCATTAGAAAATAAATAAATAAAATGAAATAAAAACTTATTTGGAAAAAAAAAAAAAAGGCATTGAAAAATGGGTTAACCAGCGGGAAGGGGAAGATTTCTATTTTAAAATGCGGTTTTGAATTTCTCCAATCTTGTCAGTCCATCTGGACATTGCTAGATGCATAGTTACATCAACACATCATGTTTCATTTCGGTTCCTATTTTTTTTTGTTCTTGTTTTTTAATGTACCCTATGGTCCCCAAGCACCACAATATGTTCCAAAAATTCCATATCACATTTTTTGTCAAAAGAGCATCAGTGAAGAACAGTACAGGGATTACTTAGTGCAGCGCTCAGGCCAACAGGAAGACTATGACTGTCTGCTCCCTTCTATTTATATATTTTTTGGCTCCCTTATCAGCATCTTCCCTGGATATTTCACCACAACTCTAATTATAGGACTGAGGATAACAACCATCAGGAAAGCAATACTTTATTTTTATACCTACTGCCAGTAGTTTGCTACTCGCATTGCTCTAGGAAAAGAGAAAAAAAAATTGTTTACAAATGTATCATTATACATCAGATCTTAAATTGCACAACTATTAGCTGTAAGTATTGACTATTGTCAGAGCTCTGCTGCTGCCCGTGAAAAGGTCAGGCCTTTTCATTTGTGTTCTTTTTATGTGAGGAATACCAAATAATAAAACACACAATTTATTGGGCTGCTGAGATTCTTTTTTTTCACGCAGACCTGCAGAACAGTCACTGGGTTTGAATCTTCTTTCCCATTAATATAGGAACAGGGTGATTTGACTTTTTTTTCCATCTTGATTAAAAAAATCAATATCCCACACTAACACACAAAATGAATAGTCTTTATTTTCCAGGTAAGCAATACACAATTACATCTCCATGAGCGGCTCCTATCCTTAGGATGTCCATGGAGAATGGGGCACTTTTGCTTGGATGGGAAATCTCAGTTCCTTACTGGTCTATCAAGCCAACCAACAACTTTTTCTTCACTAACATATTCAAAGCACTGAGTGGCTCATTTTAAGGAATCGTATCTAAATGTAGATGTCTGAAAATATTTTGACCTTAGGATTCCTTGATTTCAAAGAGTGCCCCAGTTTAATAAACAGCTTAATAAACCACACACTTATTTAAATTCAATTAACCAAATAACTACATGAAATTTTAATATTAGGTCATATAAGTCATATAAACAGAGCTGCCTAGCTCCATTTGTACACCCTCACAATTTCGAAATCGGTGTTAAGTGTTTTTCTGAAGCTGCTTAATTCACTGTTGTTACACCAAGCATTATCATCTTCTAAATACCCAGAGAAGCTGGTAGTGGTTTAGAGAAAACTACACAAGACAAAATACAGGAAGAAAAGACTCTCAGCCCATCATTTTTAATTCTTCTACCACTTTGAAGGAAGTAACATGGCAAGATGGAAACATCTACATGGTTTAGTTTAACATGAGTGCTAATTAAACATAAATAAATAAATAAATAAATAATAATAATAAAACATGTTGGCAAAGCACAGTAAAGGGCTAATCTCAAACCCAGGAATCAACTCGGCAAATATGCTGAACACTTTACATTGTGGTACTGAGTAAAGATGAACTCAGCAACCATCACAGGCCAGACACACAGAGGTCTATCTCAGCCAAAACCAGGACAGAAATGTACCATACTAAGCCAATTCACCAGGCTGCAACATGAAACCTGCAAGATGTGACTCATCTTCCCTTTCACAATCCCTGTACTGGAGCAGGAGCAATGAGCATGTGGCAGGAGACAACACCTCAACACTACCACTTTCAATGGCTCCAGTCACTTTTACTGTGGAGCACCCATAAGCAGTTTTGCTCCCCTATCTGTTAGACTGCTCCTCTACACCGCACGAAAGGACACATGACTGCTGATGAAATAAGGAACAATTTGGTGTGCCCATGGAAATAAATAACCACACAAAACACTATGTCACTAGCCCTACTGTTTATTTTTATTTTATTACTATTATATCATCATCTAGAGACTGTTGAGGTAGTAAAGCACCAAAATAAGGCCTGGCCTTAGAGGTTGTGGAGTGTATGTTGTTGCTAACCTTGTTTTCAGGAACTTTGAGGCAACCGTGAGGAATGGCCCAGGACTTAGCTGATCTACATTGGGGATGGAAAGGATGACTTATAGCATCTCTCAACTCCTCCAGCCTTATTTTCTGTGATCCTGTGGAAATAATACATTTATGTGGTAAATGAGACCATTCCTGTTTCTAAGAGTTAATTCTTAAACAGAGTTTTGAATAAGACTCTGTGCTTCAGGGTTTTGCATTAATATTAAGGATGCATATTTTTTTCAAAATGGTGTGGATAGAGTTTTGTCCACTTCTCTCTGAAGCATCTTGCATCGGCTGCCCCTGGGAAGGAAGATCAGGGAGACTGTACATCTGATTTGGTATGACAGCTTCACTGTTGCAAATCTTTACAGAAAAGCGTTGCCATACTTCCTAACGCACAGAAGAGTGCTTAACATTTCTCCCACTTTGGAAGACTTCATTATCTTGATTCATATTTTGCATGTTAAGCATAGGAGTGGCAATAAAACTACTCTTTTTCCCAAATACAGAGATACATATATACATGCACACACATATAATGCACATATATACACCTATAAACATATGTATATTTACAGATAAAAATCTGTGTGCGTGGCACAAAAGCATGGTTATTTTGTTATCAAATACAAACAAACATTGTTACTGAATTAATTGAATTGAACTTCAAAGGCCTGGGACACAGATTTAATCGTTATAGCTGGGATTTGATGACAACAGCATCAAACATGTCTCCCTTGAAAGATCAAACAATGCTCTGCTCTTCTGTTTCAGTAGGCAAAGTTTCATTCAATGACATTTTCGATCTCCAAGAATGTGAAGAAACTGATATCCCACACATTAAGGTGACTGGAAGGCTTTTCTCTCTTGCTTTTAACAGATGTTGCAAATGTTTACATTTTACCCTAGAATAATTATCAGATTTAATACCTTCAGCCCAATTAATCCTCTGTTTCTTTACTATTTCCTTCAATGTTAAGCATGTGGAATCAAATAAATTCATAAACTGATGTTTGGCAACCACTGAACACTGATTATCATTTGAAGTTCTGATCAATAGCTTTCACATTTGCTGCACTTCAAACTCAAAACAGTCACATAATGAATTCCACACCAAAAACTAGAAAAGGAAGAAGGCAGCCAAAACTGTTATTGTTTTGTATCAGCTGAAAATATTCTAGCTGGTCATAGAGATACAGATGAAGAATTTAGGAAGGCTCAAACACACCCAAGTGTATAGCCATGCAGTCTTGAACCTGCTGTACAAAGCTGGCACCTATAACCACTTTATGCTTCAACATCTTCATTTTCTTTTAAGTTTCTGGGTAGCTTTTGCATCTCATCTTTCTTATCTGTTCTCTCATGTGAATTTAGTATTTTTCAAGTTTTTAATCACAGAGTAAAATTCAAACAATATTTTTAATAAACTAATACACGCACACACACATATATGTTCCAAGTACAGCTTTTTCGTATACAATTTTCAGAATGACATAAATTACAAACAAAAATATTAGAAGTAACCTTGGGACCACATGAGTTAAAAAAAAAAAAAAAAAAAAGAAGCAACACAGAACACAAAGGATAAAAAAGACATCTTCAAGTTTGCATACTACACTTACAGCTCTGCATACATCAGAAACCCAAGCATTACACTCAACATGAATCTATTCCTGGGAGAAACGATGACAGATGTTAGTTACATTGTCAAAAAAGGTACTGGAAGGCTCCCAAATACTACACCGATGAGACTGATAAATATAAAATCAATGTAGAACAGAGACAGAACATGCAGGCATAGAGTGAAAGCTCACGTGATGAAGGTAGAAGAAGCTACATTTTAGATATATATAATGAATTTTCCCCATTGCTGAAAGCGTATGTCCCACACTTCAGAAACCTGTAACAGAGAGCAACTATTGCCTCTTGGCCATCATGCAATAAAAAATAAATAAAATAAAAAATTGAGGCATTCACAACTAGAGACAACATTAATGTCTACATTATCTTAGACCTTTCCTCCTCTCAGATAAACATTCCTTTTTACTGATTATTCAAAGACTTCCCTAATAATATATACACTTAATTTCTCATAGGAATTTCTAAGGACAAAATTTGAACTACTCTGACTTTTCTTCTTTGATTCAGTTATCTTCATTTTGCTGGGATCAGCCTAGAGATTTTACTTTCAGTTGATTGTCAGGAATTTCAGGTATATTAATAACCATTGATTAAGACTAGGAGTTTGTGTAACAGTAGCAAGTACCAGATATATGGTAAAATAACATTTGGAAAATAAAACGCACTAATTGTGATTCACTTATTGTCTCAACTGGAGTTTTATAGAGTTCTAGCATGATTATGTGCACAAGACTTTCAAAGAAAACCTTACTTTTGAATTAAAATGTCTAGGAATAGGCTGCCCAGGGGAGTGGTTCAGTCGCTACCCCTGGAGGTCTTTAAAAGACGTTTAAATGTAGAGCTTAGTGATATGGTTTAGTGGAGGACTTGTTAGCGTTAGGTCAGAGGTTGGATTGGGTAACCTTGAAAGTCTTTTCCAACCTAGATGACTATGTGATTCTGTGGAATAAAGCAAATGCATTAGAGTTTGTATTTTATTTTTCTTTAGCAGTCTGAAAAAAAAAATCATATTATAGCATTTATTACATAGTTAGAGATATTTTATTGTTGTTAATATAGTTGTTGATCTTACTGTCTCTTTGAGCTCAGCATGGCAGCCCTTAGAACAGAACAGACAAGTGGCTGGGGACTCACACTCCTCTCTCGTAGAAAGCATAGGTCCCTCCTGGTGTCAGGAATGGTGAAGGGTTCCCGTTTACTACTAAATTATGGAGCAAGAGGTCATGAGCAATTGTGTACGGATAGCAGCTTCTGTTGTTATTTTATTTTATTTTATTTGAATTAATGTTCCCAACACCTGCACATAGGACCCTGTCTGCTGACTTTGACAGAAAACTTTTATCCTCACAATACAGAATGCCTCCAAAGTTACACACGTGCACAGATGTTCATGCACACTGTGCATACGTATCACAAGCAAAAAAACTCAGAACCACAAGAAATAAACTGTTTTTCTCTTAGGGAATCCTGAATTAATCATTTATTTTTTTCTTTTCTTGCCAGTAAATGTAATGAAAACGTTGGCTCAGTACAGCATAACTCATTAATACTAGGACCTAATGTGTTAAGCACTGTTAGAACATCTAGCCCATTATATAAGAATGAAAGCTAATCTAAACATGGAGTCTGAAACAAAAATCTATGACCTTTTTATTTTTTATTTGGAAGGTTTCTTGCTGACTTCATTTTGCTGGTCTTCTTTCCCTACATTTTGTAGAAGCCAAAAAACAGTAAGAGACCATTACAAAAGGCAGGCCACAATACAGTGATTCCATAGTACCATCTAGAGCTTGTGACTGTTATAACACCTCTAAAAAGAAAGCACTTCCCGGACTCTTGCTAGGGGCCATGGGCTAAAAAAAAACACTCCTGTATTTTTTCCAGGGCCTCAGAGGTGATTGCCCAATATAATGGAAACAGACATCAAACTGAGCATTTTGCATCCTTTATGTAGGCATGCAGTTTATAACGCTGTCTTTTCATGCATACTGTTTTCAGGATGCTTTATTATTATCTTGTGGCTGACCCTTCAGAGGAAAAGCAGATCAAGAGATAAAATGGTATATTTGACTTAATCATTTTGGCATGTTGGGTTCTTTGGTCTGTCAGTGTCTCCTGAAAGCACATTTTTCACCAGTCACTGCAGACAGGCTCACAGCATGTAGTTCCCATCTCAACAGCAGTTTCAACATGACTAACTGTTGACAATATTAGAACTTTTGAGCCCTGCCATCCTTGGGCACAGACTCAAGAGCAGGCAAAAATACATGAGTCTTCACTTCAAGGATACTAGCCTCCCCTTCCCTCCCCCCCCCCACCCCCCTTCACAAACTAAAGCCTTCCACCTCCCCTTTCAAATCCCATCTCAAAAACACACCATGAAACCCATTTAATTAGAAATGCTCTCACACATTCATTATACTGGCTGGTCTCAACTCAGAAAACATATTCTTCTGGCTCATTTCTATGCACAGCACCTCTGTTTAAATACTAGACTCCATAAGGAGGACCTGTGTCTTCTCTGTGCTTTCTTATGCTAGAGGCTCAGCACTCTGGCAACTCCTAAGTATAAGTAATAGGCCATTTATAATTCAAGTTACACATGAAAGAAGGGTAAAAAGACTGACAAATGCCTCTTTCCTCTCACTTCCTCTTCTCCCTGTCTCCTTCAAACCAGCAAGTCAGCCATTCCTCTTGCCTCTATTCCATTTTATGAATCTCTCTTTTCTACAGAGACGTGCCTGCAGCTATCAGTGGTCCACAGTGAAGCAGAATCAATGCAGTTGATATGCGATAGAAAGGGGAAATGTTGGCGATATATGGTTCCAGATTAAATGATGCAATTTCAGGGTCAGCACTAGAGAAGGAACTTACGAAGAGGCTGACAAGTAAAGATGAATAGCAAATGAATGAGGGCAGTTACAGTATTTAATATACATTTGCCTTCTCTGAGATCTGTAGACTCTGCTACCATCTGCTGGTTTATGAATAAGAGCCAGGGAATCTATTTTAGTGGCTCTTTATACATAATCTTTCAGCTGTCTCTCATTATGAGAACAGTCCTCGTTTCAGGTCACAGCCTACCTTCAGCCTCCCCAGAGCTGTCAATTAGGCTTGCTTTTGTCTCCTGACGCATTTCCGACAGCAGGCATGAGGAAGAATGACAAACAGACAGTGCAAAATTTATGCTAAGTCCAAATAATATATCCCAGAGTAATGTACATTTTCAGTATCCTGCAAAAAGAAAAAAAAATGAATCAATGCAATTAGTTCCAGTTTATTCTAGAGGACAGAGGGTAAGGATAGATTGAAAGGTATTCAATTTTGATTTTGAATGAACATACCCTTCATTATACTTCCCATATACAATTGATATATAAATTGGCATACTCCACTGAAATCAAAGGAACAATACAGATTGCTGTCTTTTGAGAATATGAACTAGGGAGGATACATACCAGACCTTAAACATAACTTAATGCAAAGTTATGGCCATTAAATAGAGTAAGAGAGAAAACAGGAATTTATTTCTAAATACAATACTTTTATTCTACGCATTCTTCCCTTGGATGAATGTAAAAATATGTAGACACTTACAGAACTCATTAAATAAACCAGTTTCTTCAACCATTTAACCCATCAGGACCATTATGAAAGGGTAGGCAGGGGTGGCAATGAACTCTTTTTGCAGATGAGTGGCATTATAAATTGGATGCATACAATCAACCTAATTCTTTGGAACTTAAGGCCAAAATAGTTCATGGTGGCCACTTACCACAGTCCACAGACTTCTACTTCGTGGCTCCTTTTTCAAGTCATTATTGCTAGCTGAGTTTGGGGATTTGGAGAAGAGAAAAACAAAGAGAAAAACAAGAGCAAAACCACTATCCTCAAGTTAGAGGATTTACTACATGCTCAGGTCATTTATGTTGTTCACTCAGCCTTATTTCTGGTGACAGTAAGGTCCACACTGGTACCAAAACAAAGCTGTAGCACTCCACACGAAGCCCAAGGAGCATCAGCAAGCCAAAGGGAGCTAGAACCCTCCAATAGCTACTTTGCTTCATAAGAAAAGCCCATACCATCTTTGGATAGTCCAGTTTCCTTTCCTGGAAGCTAACCAAGACTATCCTAATCCAGCTGGAGCATGCTGTTCCTCACTGACATCACAGGCCATCCACATTTCATGGTAATGTCAAAAGACTGAGATTTCCTATATTTGGAGACATTGGAGCAAGGATCTCTTGGAGGCAGTTTTGAGAAAAGCCTGTAGTGAGCCTTCTGCATTTGCCCTATACAAATTGGACTTCCTCCCATCACCATTAAGCAACAGCAAGCTTAGGACCTCCAGATAAATGTGCATGAGGAAAAGAGATGTGCGCATACTGTTTTTGCAGGAGTAAATATCACAGACAGCCTGTGTTCATTGTGTGCCATCTAGCAAAAAGGAAACTGAGGTTACAGGAGTCAATGAGAAATCATCAACTGCATCTTCTACTCCTACAAAGGTTTCAACAGAATTCCTTTTAAAATGAAACTGGACACAGTTTCAGTAGTACATTTTCTCAAGAGAGATAGAATTAGGGTGATTGACATATGCTGCGTGCTTTAGAGCTGAGTTGATGCTACTACAGATACTGTGCAGATGAATGAAACCCTGGTATAGCCTCAAGGGACTTGAAGTAGTCTAGAGATGGACTTTTCTTGGTCTAGTTCAGGCAGAGTTGTTTTTTTTGTTTGTTTGTTTGTTTTCTTTAATGTTGTAGTGATAGAAAACTCTGTACTTCTATAAACAACTCTATGATGAGCACACACACAGACAAAAAAGAAATATTTAAAACCATGCCTCCTAGTAAATTTAATTCTTTAACACTCCTTAGTAACATGTTATCTTAACAATTCCTTTTGGGAGTGAAAGAGAGAAAATATCTCATGAGGACAAGCCAACATGAATTATAGACCATGCACTGCTTGTCATTAGCAAGGGTGGAAGAATGTGGGAAAAGATATGATTTGACAACAACAATAAAAAAAATACCAAACACAACATTGTAAAATGAATTATTGATACAATAAACCAGTCAACCTGCTTCATACACTCAAGAAGCCAAACTCCAGTCACCCATCCTTATTAAGTTAATTCAGTCATCTATAGGATTTTCTATCTATATGAAAGAAATTATGGAAAAATATTTACAAAATAAATTGTGGAAAAATATTTTCAAAATATTTTGCTATACCTATTAGAAATCAGAAAAAGCACAAAGAAGCTTTGCAATGATGGTTCCCTTTTTCACCACATTGTTGAGAAGTGCATTTGGCTCTTATTTTTGAGACCCCACAAGGAGTCTGCAACACTTGTAAAGAACAATTTTTCAATTTCCAGAGAGCTACAAAGTGCTGGAAGGGGGCTAAGAAACAGCCACAAATGTAAGCATTAATGTAAGCATCAGACAGATACAGAGGAACTTTTCCACACAATCAGCCTCACAGCCCAAGGGCACGATGATGTTCTTCACTTCTTACAGGTCCCAGGTCGAAGACCAGCCCCTTTTCTATTGAACCAGCATTTTTCGGGGGGGGCGCAATTTCCAATTGCTGCTAGTCTTCATAGAATCATAGAATCATAGAATATCCTGAGTTGGAAGGGACCCTTAAGGATCATCAAGTCCAACTCTTGACACCGCACAGGTCTACCCAAAAGTTCAGACCATGTGCCTAAGTGCATAGTCCAATCTCTTCTTAAATTCAGACAGGCTCGGTGCAGTGACCACTTCCCTGGGGAGCCTGTTGACTTTCATCTGTTTGCAACAATACAGTTGAAGAGCAGATGTCTTTTTGCAGGTTTTGGAGAGCTGCTACCTACAATACATGCTTGTAGATATATACACCATATAACAGGATAGGCTGCAGCGACTTGTCTTAGTCTTAATAGTTTATCTATTAAGCTACATTAGCACATCCTAAAACAATATGGAAATAATTTTCTCTCCTTTCCTATTTTTTAAAGCATTTATCAGTTTCAGCTGGAAATAAGATAACACAGGGAAATAAAATCCAGATCCTAAGATGTGTTACCAGAGAAATCAGAACAAAAATATTGCATCGTGTTATACAGAGATTAATTTTCCCACCTGTTGATACCAGAGTCCCTGCAAGACAGCTATACATTTAATCAGAGAACCATTAAAATGAGCTAAAACATATACACATTTATAGCAGGAATAGTAATAAATTTCCCTTATTTTTAAACAAAATAAAATTCAGGAGCCGGATCTTTCAGATTTGCCCACAGAAATTCTGTGATTAAAAACAAACTTTAGAGCACAGAAAGTGTTTACTTTTTTTCATGAATCTGTTACCTAGCCAGTCTGTCATTTTGCATAGGCAGACCACCACAGTAAAAAATTAGAGTACTGAATCACAGTTTATATATAGTTTAATTATTTATGTATTCATCTTCCCAAAGGAATCAACTAAAATAAATCATAAGAACATTGTCATGGGAATACACAGATGTACCTCTTATAACAAATAATTAGGCATCTAAATAGGAATCTCAAAGAAAAGGGAGAGTTATTTTGTGTCCCTTAAAATTTCACTGGACTATGAGGTCTTGCTTTTGTATGGGTTTTTCTGATATAATTACTATTTTTTAATAAGAAAACAGGATGACACACTTCAAGCGTGTATAAGAATTCAACCTGAGAAGGTAATAACAGTGTTCTCTCACCCTCTCATTCTTTGTCTCATTTTGTGCCTGCAGTAAATTAACTAAATATTCTTTGAATCACCTAGTATATCTAAGAATCATGGAAACATTTCTTTTGTTGATAGTTCCATGAGACAATTTCCATTTTCTGTAGATTTTGTCTTCAGAGCTCATATTTTTCCCCAGCAGGGAGGCACTGTGTGACTCCTCACCTACCAGAAGAGCCACATGGTTAATCTACCCGCCAGAAACTGGGACTCTATTCTCTGCAAGAGGCAGAGAATAAAAAAAAAAGAGATTTTGTATGTAAATCCGATACATCCCAGGCACATTCCACAATAACTGACTTACTCGTGTTTCAGTTTATGAAGAATTATAGTGCTTCCCAATTCTGAATAAGAAGCCACATTTTGACTTTTTTTTTTTTTTTTTTTTTTTTTTAATGAGAAAACATTATTTTCCAACTCTGGTGATAATCTCAATTAGTATCTTCTGAAGCAATTCTTCTAGTCATAGAACCACAATTTACCGAGAGTAAAAACAAAAAACCTTCATGCTTACAGTTCAAGGAAAAGAGGGTAAAAAGGCCAAGTAAACACTGAGCTCTTTAAGAGTATCACAGAATCATAGAATATCTCAAGTTGGAAGGCACCCATAAGGATCATCAAAGTCCAACTCCTGGCACCACACAGGTCTACCCCCAAAATTTCAGACCATACGACTAAGAGCACAGCCCAAATGCTTCTTAAACCCCGACAGGCTTGGTGCCATGACTACATCCCTGTGGAGCCTGTTCCAGCGTGCAACAACCCTCTCATTCTCAGTCTCAGAACCTTTTCCTGATACCCAGCCTGAACCTCCTCTATCACAGCTTGACACAGCTTTACCTCGGGTCCTAGTAAATATGGGCAACAGTGTTGCCTTCATAATAAAACCAATAGTCAAATCTGGACATGACTAAGTCAGCAGAAATATTTTCCCTGGCTTAATGAGGGCTAGGATTTCATCCTAGGTCTTTAAAGTAAGCAGAAGGAAAGAGCAAAGCTTAACTTTATAGAAAGAAAAGAGAGCAAAGAAAGTTGAAAATAGATCTTCGGATTTTTTATTTTTTTATTTTTTTTAAGAGTTAAAAGGTCATTTGTCTTTACAAAAGCTAATGAAACAAATGTTGTTAGATGTTGGAGATATGAAAGGTCAAATAAATATCCTGAACGTAGAGCTAAAATGTTACTGTAGGAATAAAAGAAGGGGAAAGGTACATTTCTTCCCTTGAGGATAAAATGATTAAAGAATAAAAATAAATTTGGAAAAAAAAAATAATGAATCTCAAGCAAAAAGAAGAAGTCCACATGCCAAAGATATGAAGCAACAAGCCTGCATTCAAAACGAAATAATTTCCATGTATTAAATATCTAAGGAGCAAGCAGTAACCAGAATATGTAGTGATCACACAATGTAGAATATTATTGAATTTTCTTTATTAAAACTTGAAATTTTATAGGAATCATGTCCATCAGGAAAAAGGAATATTACAAGATAGAAAGATATCTTTTATTCAGTCTGAGAAATCACATTTGTTCAACAAGTGAAAGAAAAAAGACAAATTATAAAAATTCCTTTAAAAAAAGGCAGCAGCAGCAAAATAAATGTTAACTTATCATTGAATCAGTTTAGCAAAGAGAACTTTAAACTCTCTGTATGGATCCTTGGTCTCAACGTAACTCTTTCCAACAATCATCCTTGAAAATAAGGTATTTGCCTTTGGGGAATTTTCTTTAAAAAACTAATTTTTTATTTTATTTTATTTTTATTTTTTGAACTGTAAGGGGAACACCAGCCCAATCCAAAAAGCCAAACCAAAACAAGAGAGTCACCTACCTTAACATCAACTTCCAAAAAGATCAGAACTTTCATCCAAAAAGACATATTCGTTTATATTTAAGTGTTGCAGGTTTGGGGTATTATATATACCAAAATTATTGGGAAAAAAAAATATATTTATTCTTCTGCATTTACTAATTTTCATAATTAAAAATTGTATTCAATTTTAGATAATTCATGATAAAATAGTACATTGTGCTATTTTTCTCATGACTCGAGTAACTGTCAGTGTTCACATTCTTTCCCCTTCTTGATTCTGACAAGGACTCTGAACAATAAGTTGATTATCATAGTGCCAAACATGCCATTTTTAGGGAAGCATATGTTCCGGTGAACTCATAGCACATTTTGTATTTTTTCTAATTTGATTATGGGAATTCAGCTATGATGTGATCCAAGTCCTGAATGCACCTTCTCCTAATTTAATGCCATGTTTTAAAAGCATGACCCTTCTCTTCTGGCTAAAAAATGGCAACTGTTCTCCAACAAGATAAATATGAATTAACTGAAAAATGGCATGTTTCTACATTAAATCACAGAGCATGTGCACCTGTTTCCAGATGCTAAGCATTCCACACTTTTAAATAGTAACAGTGCTGTTGTAAACTATGCACATAATGAAGCAAAATGCAACTGTATGAAGTTCTTAAGTCTTGAGATGTCAATGAATTCCAGATAGAAGACTTGAGATTTGTCAGCTCTACGGTATGTATTAGGTGATGAAACACAGTATAAGAATTTACCCAACACCCATTGCCTCATGATTAGGACAGTCATGGTTTCTACAAGCCACAGTCTTAAGTATCCTGATTGTCCTGTTTCTCTACTTGTAAGGGATAGGGCTGGACAGAGATTAATGTGTCACAGTCTGCCAAAAGTGAACAGAATTACATCCAGACAACAGGAGAGATGGGAAGGGAGCCTCACATTAAACATACCTTGAGATGTGTGGGCAGAGAAGCAAGTAACTGTGGGGTAAGCTACAATGGGAATTTACAGTCTGTCCACAGTTCAGTAAACACTCAGCCACAGGTATGTGAAGGTAGATCAGCCAGCCTCTTCCACTGATGTGATCCATCTACTACTACTACTTTGAATTATATATTTTCATTTCAGGACATGTGCATACAAGTAGTTCCTATAGAATTACTAACAGGTTTTGATTATTCAGGAATAACTGATTGTTATTACATATTCCTCTGTATCTCTTTCTTACTGAAGACAGAGGAGGGGAGCTGTGCAGAAATAAGTTCTCTTTCATCAGATCCCAGCTTATATGAACAGCATCTGGGAGGTAGTCAAAACCTTTCATGTGTCCATGTCCATAGTTACTCACACAGCACCCCAGTTATCTTCATTAACCGAAGTTCAACTTTGAGTTTCCTTCATGGGAAAGACCTGGGATGGAGTTTCTTTTCCATTAGGACTGTAGGAAGGACTTGGCTTTCCCGTCTTTGAGCCCTCACCCTGCCTTATGCTGCAGCTTTTCTCATTCCCTTTAGTTTTACCAGCTGCAGCCTAGCTCAAACTGTTACTACTCCACTGAAGACACTACTTAGGAGCTATGTCTCAGACCACCCTGGACCACAATCAAATCCAAGAGAACACACAAATCACTCTCCTGTTTAAACTTTTCCAGGCACAATCTTTTCTCAGAAGCTATTTTGGACTAAGTTGGCAGCCTTACAATCAATTATTTTTCTACTTGTCCACAGATGTAACTACACCATCTAAAAGATAAGAAAATAGGGGAACCCTATTTACACCTCTTAATTTGCAGATAAAAATATTTCTGCATCATATTTCATGTTCTCCTAAATGGTGAAAAGCCATTCTTATGACTTCTAGCATGTCTTGTAGTCGGATTGCCCAAGGTCTACAATGCCAATCTACATTAGGTGCTCGATGCTATATACATTTAAATCAGATAAGATGCATAATTCTCTTGCCACATACTTTTGGTATTTCATTTGCTCTGTCTGACAAGGCTAACCTGGCACAGCTGGAAAACTGTCTTACCTCCCCAGTGCAGTCAACAGGAGCAATACAGCCAATTAAAATGTCCTTTAAGTTCAGTGTAACCAAGAAAGTTTCCTTGCTTGGTCCTTTCCCAGACTGTTCTGTCTTGGAAAATGTCTCCAAAAATAGCAGTTTCTACAAAGAAAACTGTTTAAAAAACAAACCTACAACTACAAGTATGTTTTTTGTTCATATCAATTAATTATTGATAGAAGATGCTGATGCCCCATCCCTAGAGGTGTTCAGGGACAGGCTGGATGGGACTTTGAGCAACCTGGTCTAGTGGAAGGTGCCTTTGCCCATGGCAGGGGAGTTGGAAATGAATGCTCTTTAAGGTCCCATCCAACCCAAACAATTCTGTGATTTGCTAATTCCATTAATTCATTTTCACCTGGAGTAGAAGCCTGAAAGAGCAATGGGAGCCCAAAAAAAAGTTCTCTCTGATCCCAAACAAACCTATGCATGTCTAACCTCCTCAGCTGCCTAAACAACTTCTCTGTTAAAACTAGTATTTTATCCTCTTCTGTAATTAAAACATCTACATTTTTTTTTTCTTTTTTTCTACTGGGAAACAGTTGTTACCTCTAACATACTGCTTTCTTAATCACCCATTAATGTGCTCATCCTGCTTCTTTGGGCTTAGCTAATCCAGTCCTTGTCCTGCTTACTTGTTGGCTTATCACTGAGAGAATGATAATTTTCCTAAATCATTCAATCAGCCATGTCATTTACTTTCTTTTCATCCCATTATGGGGTCTGACTTCCCCATAGGATAAAAGACAAAACTACTTACCTTTATTGCATAGTCCTACAGAGGACTCACACCTCAGCTTTCATCTCTAATTAGCTCCAAGAGGCTGAGTGACCTTTTCATCCATACCTGCATCCCTTTCCAGCTTTTCCCAATTCATCAACTAGATGATCTTCATAAATCATGAGTCACGTTCACTATCTTTCTTGATACTCCACCACCAAACACCCCTCTGTTGCAATACGTACTAAAAGCTTGACAATAATTACACTGTTAAAATACCAGAGGTCCCACTTACCACTTTGAACGTTTTCTCACTGTATCTTTGTTGCCCCTTTTTCTTCCGCATTCATCACTTGTTTTGTACTTATATTGTAATGCTTTTCTAACACTTTTATGCTCAGTTTTGGTAGAGCACTAAGCACAGTGAGAATTTGGTCCACAGCTTGCCTCTAATTACTACAGTAATGCTAGTCCCAATAATAAATTGAACTATGAATTATACGTAATTGCTGTTTTCACATGTCAATTTGCATGCTGTGATACATTCTGAAGGAGCCACTGTACATATCTGCATTTCCTGTCAGGACTCCTGTTTGATATGTACTTTATGTACACAGCTAAAACTACAGATAGGACCTTAAATTATTTCCCAAAGGAAAACACGTCCATTTTCTTGATTGCTGTGGTTCCTTCTGATCAGAATACCCTTTAATTAAAGTTCACTAAATGGACAAGGAAGAAACCATTTTTTTTCCAATTATTGAAGATTATGTGCTGTGCACTTCACAAATGTTGTTGGGAAAATAAAATCTGAAGTAGATCAATGGTCTCAAAGTTAAGTTGTTCTTGACTACTGCTTACTAATATTAAAAAATACCCTAATAAAAGAAATTCTTACTTATTTAGGAATATCTTAGATTCAAACTCTCTTAAAAGTCTTTGAAGGTACATGCTTGTAACATTTTTTTCTATAATTTTTCCAGCATGCTGCCTTGGTAGGTCTTAGCAGCCTTGTACTGCTTAGCAAGTGTTTCAAACTCTGCTAGTGATCTACCTGTATAATGATGCTATATGTGTTTTGTTTTTGTGTGTGTTTTTGTTTGTTTGCTTGCTTGTTTCATTTTGGTCATTTGAGAAACAAGCATTCTAGAGAATGGTAAAATAGCAAAGCTAAGTCTTCAAGTAAAAAAATAATAAATCAGATTAAGGTTTTTCAGGTTACAGGACAAGACAGAGTGTCAGATTTCCACATGTAGTTCTCAAAGTATTCCCAGTATACCATTTCATTCCTTAACAGAATTGGAGTACAGGAAAGTGGAGGTCTGTTTTCTGAGCCAGTGTCTGCAATATTTTTTCAGAATAAATTTTAGTTTATTCCTAGAGATGCTTTAGACAACAGCAACAACACATACACACAAAAACAAAACAAAACAAACAAACAAAAAAAAAACAAAAACACAAAATACACCACACAAACAAACAAAAAAACCCACACCACACACCACACCAACTAAACTAAATTCCAGCTCTCACTTGCCTTGGGGAGCATATAAAAGTATTTGTTCAGATATTGAGTTTGGGAAATGTTGAAGACACTTTATTCACTCTAGAAAAGATTACACTGAACTGCTTAGGATTTTCACATGAAGAGATTTCCCCCATAACGCTTTAGGTAGTAGTGAACAAATATTCTAACAACATTATAGACAATAGACTACCTCCCCCCCCCCAAAAAAAAAAAAAAAAATCAAAAAAGACAATAAAAAACAAGTGTTTAGCAAAAGTGATTTGGGCTTGTGATTATTATTTTTTTTTTAATATATATATATATTTCTCTTACAAGGAAACTAATAATCCCAAATTTACAAAACAAAGGAGGAAAGAAAGGAGAATTATGAAAATGAGCAAAACAATGAGTAATGCTTTTGATTTTCAAATTCTTCTACATGAAAGCCTTCTATCTAGCTACCTGGCAGAGCAGTTAAAGAAAATCAGAAAGATCAATAGAAGTCTAGAAATAACCAGTAAAATGATTCGTGAGTATGGAACTGGAAGTTAAGAGTTTACAACCTTTACAACCACTGAACCTGCATAAATCCTGTTATTTTTAGGAACAAAGTTTGAGTCATTCTCTTCTAAAACTGCATTATCTAAAGTAATGGCTAAATAATGGCTAAAACCAGCTTCAAGCAGAATATTGCACCACAAAAGATAAAGTAAGGTTTAAAAAGAAGCGAAGCAGAAGCAAAATACTATCAGCACAATGTAGTATACCAAAGGAAATATTTGTCCATGTTTCAAAAACACAGTTTATTTGCTGGTCTAAAGCAATATAGCTCCCCCAACTTACACCTACTTCATACTGAAGTATCTTCATACTGAAATGAAATGGCTCTTGTCATGAATTCAAAAAATATTTCAACAGTATCCATAAATTTAAAACCTGGTAAGGACCCAACAACTGTAATTATCATCAGATATCACTGCTACCTATTGTCTATAAAATAGTAACTAGTATTCTACATACAAAGGTAAATACAAGAATAATTAATATTTTAAACCCAGGTGAAGTTTGCTTTGTGATATGAGATAGCTGATAAGAATCACTATATGTATTGATTTTGATTGTACTGACAACAAGATGCATAGAGTAAAATTTTCCATTGTGAAAAGCTCCACCAAAATTCTCAGAATCTGTTATGAAATAACACAGAAGTCTGGTTCTCTGTACTGGGGTAAAACTGTTGTTCACATAGATGATGCCTGACCCACATATTTAACAGTTATAACCAACATGTATGCCTATCTATTAGTACAATCTCTGATCTATGTCTTCTGTGTCTCAGAATAGGCTTAAACAGAAACAAAATAAAACCAATATGAAACTGAAGGTCAAAAAGCAAAGATCCATCAGACACCTCTTCAATGTGAAATGTACTAGAACACAGAGGAAAGACATTTGCCTAAATTTACATCTGGAAGATGGAGATTCTGACACTTAGGAAGGGAGTGCCTGAATGACCACACAGGGTACCTGGAGATCTTCTTTAACAGGAGACTTATTTGTTAATTACTATGATGTTATCTATGGAGGGGAATAAATAAATAAATAAATCACCTAAAAATTTTCTTGTCCGGAAAACTGGAAAAAACAATGTGCAAGTTTGAGGGGAAAAACAACAATACAAAACAAAACAAAACAAACAAACAAACAAAAATGCCTCAGAGCAAATACCTCTGGAATTCTGTCCAGAGTAGAACCATCTCAAGAAGAGTTAATTTTGCAGTGTTTCAAATGCCAATCTGTGATAACCATCAGCAGATGGTGAATACTGGATCTGGTGGCCCCAGCAGAGGAAGTGCTTTGAGGAGGAAATCTTTGAGAACCAGCACTCGAGCGCATCCCTAAATTTCAATTTAACAACCCAATTAATAAAAAACAAACAACAACAACAACAAAAAACTCAGAGATTTTAAAACTCACAAACAGCTTAATGATACATGATGATTTCTGATAGAAGAAAGCAAAGTTTGTGCTTCATTAATTTAAACTTTCACCCATGTCATCTTGTAGAAAGAACTATAGATATTTATGAAAGAACTTTAGAAATGTGACTTGTTTCCCCTCCTCAAACACTTGCAGAGACATCCACCCTCAATACCTGTAAATCTCTCACTCTTGGCTCTTCATGTTGCATGGCTTTTTGGCAATATTCTAAGACAACACTGAGAACAGGAATGCCTGGTCAACGCAACAAAAACAGGCTTTCTGTTTCAGCGGTACTGGTGTAACAGTTCTGTAACAGAAGTGCCACTGACTGCTGGGAGGACTGTGGTCACCTAAGAGTTCACACCGGTATAGCCTGATTTAGAGAAGACAACACTGGCACAGAACACAATTGACTTTGGAAATCAGTCTCCACTCCCTGTAGAAGCCCGATGCCAGTTGCCAGCAAGGAGCCCAGGAAGGCAGACTGCCTTGTGCCTTCCTTTTAGCAACCATGGACAAAGCACCAAGGAAAGTCATGACGCCTCTTGGCATTGGCTCTGGAGAGAGCCCAGAAACACATCATCGGGGATGCAAGTGGGAGGGGTCAAGTCACCTGTGGGCTCCATCAATGTGCAACATACTAAGATATTCTGGGATAAGAAAACCTGCCACCAGCTTCTGTGGGCATTGAGGGAGAAACAGAAAATTCAACAGAAAGTCACTGAAGAGGTTACATTTCTGGTAAGACTAACATGAGCCTCTCAATCTTCTACTGCTCAGGGCTGGCCTTTTTTTTCCTGAGAGACCAGACCAGAAACCTCAGGGCCTGCAAAATGTCCTGATACACACCTGCTAACCTCACACCTATGCCCTGCTCAGCCTTTACTGTGAAAGCCTGCATAGGATGGAGGCAGAGAAGAAAAGCTACTTCTATCACCTACCCCAAATTAAAGATGGAATACAGATTAAATTCATTAAATCTTTCCAGTTTGTCAAAAGCAAGGACATCCAGGCTATTAACCAAAATTTGTAATGGCAGTTGCAGCCAGGTGCTGACACTGCATGCCATGGTTGTCTCCAATATTTATGAGTACTTACAAGGTCTTTCAGAGAACACCACAACAATTTTCACAAGACTAGCAATTACTGTAAATGTAGAAGATTACGCAGGTTGAAATGTGCACAGAGCATGCCAGCTTAAATGACTTTATGGTTCTTTCTGACATAGGAATCTATCAATCTACAATTTGGTCAGTAAAGGAACTTTAGATATTGATTAAAAAAAAAAAAAAAAAAAAAAAGAAGAGAGAAAAAAAAAAAAAGATAATCTAGAAGCAAGTATAACAGCACTACTTTTCCTTAGAAGAAATATCTTAGATTCAATAAATGGTCTTCTAACAGTTAGATAAGAGTTCTGTCCTTGTCAGGGAAGTTTGGGAGTTCTTACAAGTTACATGCATACATAGGTATACATCTATATGACTAAAGAATTTAACAGTTTAAAATACATTCTGACAAGTTATTCACAGGTAGATTGTTCCAGGGGCTCTACTCCTTTTTCTTAATATCCCCAGAGTTTATCATAATAGTGAGAAAACAATTGCTTTTGTATAGCAATATTATGTGTGCTATTTCAATTACTGTGCAGGAAGGGAGAGAAAAAGAAATAGTCACACACTTAAGAAAATGTGCTTCTGTAGGGTGGTGCCACAGTTGGTAGAAGCATGTTCTTCTTTATTATTATTATTTTTTATTTGTAAATATTTATGAAGAACACTGGGTCGGTATGGAGAAACACCTGTCCATCTCTCCAATGTCTGAGACCTTCTTGCAGGATAATTCAGAAAAGGGAGGCCGATTTCAATGAAAAGCAAATCTTGACCTAAAAAAAAAAAAAAAAAAGAAAAAAAAAAGATAATGATTAAATTACTACAAGTGGTGAAGAAATGAGAAAGTAAACAAGTACAGTTTGAAATGATACCCAAAGCTATGCTCCTTCAAAATCATATTATCAATAACACACTGAATGGCTTTACTCTTAAGCAAACACAACCATTCCCTCCCACCCACCCATTCACACTGAGCTCTAGTTCTGTAATACACTTAATTTTAAACTTTTTAAATAAATGCAGTTTTCCTGTCAAAATTGTAAAATGTTACCATCACATAACGTAACTAACACATCTTTAATGGATGAAATCCACACCATCTTTTAAAAAAAATCCACCACCACATATAATTGCCAAAAGGTGGCTCAAGACATGCTCCAAGCATATTCTCTACAAGAATAAAGCATGCTAAAATACTTTCAGTTTGTAGAGTAGATGTCAATCAGGCTTGACTTACTTGAAGCTCTTTGAAGAACTGTAGTACAAGGGTGGAAGAGTCAAGTGAAAGTTTTTCTGTTTGGTAACAAGCATTGCTATAGCTGTGATTTTTTGTCTGCTTTTCCACTCAAGGCCTAGCCCTGCAGCCATGTCTTGGGTATAGCTCCCGCTGACATCTGACATTGATTATGAAAAAATTAAAAAGTTTATACAAAATCTTGATCCTTACTGGCAGCTAATACCTCTACCTGAAAGCTTTTCTCAAGCTATACAAAAAAAAAAGCAATTCAAAGTCCATATTTCCAAGATATTTTTACTCTTAAATTCGTATGAACTTGGCAAAATTGGTATGGGAATTGCAGTTAAAAGCATATATGCACATTTTAATGAAACTCCAGCATTATTAACAGATTTTTACTATTTGCATAGCTTACATCAAAGTTATAAAATATAAATAAATATGTATATATTAAAATACTTTTATGTGGATGTAAGAATTATTCCCACATGGAACCAAGAACTAATGCTCTTTGTGGGCTTCAGATAATCTAGAATGACCCTCAAAGTACCACCTCAGTGAAATACAATTCTGATATACTTGGGGCAGTTGGTATCTCTTCCCATCAATACATTGTTTCTTTTAACAGCCAGATTTAGTTGCTTTAGAGAAACTACAAAAAAAAATAATATAGTAGGCTAAAATAATGTTCTCCCTTTAACTTATCCCTGATGTTTCAGAAAGATATGCATGAAAATTGGTAATGGTTGACTTGAAAATCACCATAAAGATCCTTTCTTGTGGACAAAATGATTTGCAAGAAGTTGGCTGGATTATGCATACTTCAGTTTCAGCATCTTTTGTGGTATAAGATTTGCAGCTTGGCTAAGTAAATCAGAAAAAATCTTGCTTCCTCTGTTTAATGTATACAATTCCAACAATTAAAAAACTAATGATAATACTTTCATTCATTCTCTTTAACTAGGTCCCAAACCACTCACATTCACATTTCTTCCTCTCCAGTTTTTCTTATCCAACTTGGCATCTCTAAGCCCCTGAGTATGTTGAGATATATATCATACAATGCACAAGTCAAGGCAATGAAACTCTGAAGCAAATCTCTTCACTCAAAACAAACAGGAGAAAATTAAATCTTTTCTTGCCAGGGCTAGACAGGGTTTAATTACCCCACAACAGTAACTTCAGTGGTCATAGACTTGGCTCATAAAATAATGACTACAAAACATATGTACCCAAAAATCCTCAGAGGAAACCAAAAATCATCAGTAACTGATGCATAGCTGAAAAAAGAGCTGCATTTGTCCCCACAGGCACTATTTGTGCATTCACGCACTTAATATTTCACATCAAATCTGACTGTTTGAGTAAATAAAGTGACATTTTGATTATGGGACATATTAGAGACTGACAGTAGTTTTATTGACCTACCAAAACATTTGAAGGATTGATTATTACAGTTACAAAGTCATCCATTACCACAAAGGTGCAGGCTACAGTCCACAGCAAGTAGGCAAGTACAAAGCTTGAATAATAATCTTGGTTAGAAATATAGTTCTAAGACTGATAAGTGAAGATGACTATCATTTAAGGAAACGTTCCACAATGTTTGCTTAGCACAGTGATACAGATCTTTTTTTTTTTTTTTTTTTTTTTTTTTTAATAGGACCCAATGAACCCCAGAAAAGTCTTCCTTCATAATCTGCCTCTGGTAATCTCAAAGGAAAAACTATGTGATTACAATAAAAATCCATCTGAATTCAATAATATATGTCCAATAGTGAAACTAAACCAATCCCATTACAATCAGGTGCATAAAAATTATTATGAGATTTGATAAGTCACTTTATGTTGGTTTCACCAATAATCCTTTCTCTCACTCCTGAGCACAGCACTTCCCTGCCCTTTAACCACTAGGCCAACAAATGAGCCTTCCAGATTTCACATTAAAATGACAGCCATTTGCTTTCCAAATTCTGCTCCTATCTATGCTTCATAATTTAAAGCCTCCTCAGGTTCTCTAAAACCCAAGAAGAGTGGGAGGCAGAAACAACAGACACATCTTCAGCAGCGTGATTTTATCACCTTTGATGCCTTCAAATTGTAGTCTAACCATTACCAGGCCCCTTAGCATAATTACCTGCAGAGTCGAGGGTAGGGAGAGAGTACAGAACGGAATGTAACAAAGAGTAAAATGCTTTGAGAGGTGTCATGGCCTTTGTGTAGCAGAAAGATGAATTTTTATAAGAACTGAAAGAGGAGGTTAAACATGAAGAAAGGCTCAAGACAGGGACCTCTTACGAGATGTATTAAGTAGCATCTCAGGATAGAAAAAGAATATGAAGCAAAACCAGCATGAAACAGACAGAAATACAGTGCTCATGTGTATGTACAGTGCTCCTACAAATATCTGCACAAAAGAAGGGAAATTGTTGTTTTCCTGCACTTTTTGGTTCACACATGTTTTTACACAGCCTCCTGAGGACAATGGTGAAGGAGCTCCCTCTTGTAAAATAAATAAATAAATAATCAAGCTTAGACTAACCTGTTGGAAAAACTTAACTGTAGTGAGGGCCATGATGTACAACAGGAAAACTAATGGAGTAATCGGAGAGTGTAAAAGAGAGAAACTAATGCCATTTCCTACTGTGAGCTTCACTGTTCCCACAGAACAGGGAAGGGGAAAGGTCCCAGCAAGGTGGGTCTCCAAGCTGCAGTTCCTCCCAGGACTTCCTATTTCTATCATAAAGGGTTGCTTTCTATCATCCCTTTCAGAGGGCCGAAAATAAACCTTAAAGATGACCTAGATCCAGGTTATGAAAAGGGGCATATTTTGTCATCTTTTTCCTTGCATTTATGGCAACACATGAAGCATTTCACACAGACTTCATTCCAAAGTTTAAGCCCAAACCTTTTTGTCAAGGGTTTGTGATCTTTTGAGTGGTTTTAGTTTTAAAGCAAAAGAAAACGGAAAAATTCTGAATATTTCATTTCTGAAAAAGAAAAGAAAAAAAAAAAAAAAAGATGAGGGAAGATTTTCTGTCAACAATCAAAACTAAAATTTGATAGGCAGTCAAGAAGCACTCCATTGCATTCCAAGGAGGAATAATGTCTTCAAATGTGAAGATAAGATTATCAGTAAGTTACCACAAACAGACTTGTTCTCCATAAGTACCTAGAGCAGGGAAAACAAGCTTATTAGTGATCTTGCAATCACTCTGTGGTTTCTTATGATCCAGAAGTATGAAAGCTAGAAATATACCCTAAATGTCCCACCATTTCTAGGGAGAGGATCTGTTGCTGTAAGCAGTCATAGTCACTGGGGCTCTCTGGGAACAAAATTTACTCATCAATCCAGGACTAACTCAGTTAACAAACAATTTACTCCAACAGACTACATGAACATATGCATATAACTTAGAAAAGAAGGAAAATGCACTAGCTTTATTCAGTGTTGGTGGAAATAAAAGACCATAAGAAGGACAGAACAATTGGTGTTCCCAGCACAAAGAGCTGTAAAAAGAGGTGAAGAGCCAGCCAGACTAGAGTTTCTTAGTGAGTTGATTTCTTTTTCTCCAGCTTCCTACAGTTAACTACCTAGATCTTGTTATTTCTAACTGAACTACTTCAAAAAGTGCAAGACAAGAATACGATTCTAGATGCCAAACCACTTCCTCAGCTGAGGCATCAAATTGCCAAAAACAATCAAGAGTTTGGCTGCTTTTAGTCCTTTATTCAGCACATGATGTTTGAAGATAAAAATTTATACTTTAATGAAAAGTTTTAAACATGCACCCAAAATTCATTATGAATATTTGAGCTACATAGTGTCAGATGCTTCCAACACTTAGCAAAGGTAAAGAAGGAAGCAGAATGGTACATAAAACAACTGAATGGAACATGTAAATTAGCTTCAGTGTACCAAATACATTAGCGTACAGAGTGCATGTTTTTCGCCAGCAGTTCATTGAGCTAGTTTACTCATAGACTGCTGTATCATGTTCGCATACTTCCAGAGAAGCAAGTGCCAGGAAGAATGCTTTTTAATGAGAAGTGCTCTGTGTAACATCCACTGCAGAGGGACCACATAAGTCTACTAAACCTCTAGACCCCTGTGACAGAAAAAGGACTGCATGCACATCAGTGAATCCCACATCGGGTAGCCTCTTATAATCCATTGTAAATCTGCTTACTGCAGCTGAACATGAGAGCACCGTATCCAACACTGAAACAGAAATATAGCTCTAATGAGTTGGTGGAGTCTCTCTGAAGAGAAACACAACCTCTGACATAGGTCCTAAACAAGGTATTGACCACTGTTTTCATGTCCCAACACCCTGCAAGTAGGGATGTAAGCACCTATTCTATTATGTTGAGATGAAGGAAATAGGTGAAGGTATTAATAGTTACATTATGTAAAAAAAGGCTAGACCATTGTTTTTACTAAAGGTATTTTCAAATGAGAGTCAGAAATGTGATACCATATACAACTGAACAGGACATTTCAGAGCTTAATGATAAAATAGCATTTCTAAAATCAAGGTCTTCGAAACTTTTATTTTCCAATGATCAATGAAAAATTCCCAGAAGATAGGGGACATCATATACAAGCCTTTAAATCTTCTTATCAACTGATAAAGAGCGAGCGAGAGCATGAGCGAGAAGAGAGAGAGCAAGAGAGTGAAAGAGTGATGGAAAGGAAAGGTAAAGGGGAAGGGGAAGGGGAAAAAAATGTCTCCCGGCAGAATAAATAATGTAATTAATAAGAATACAGCTCTCAGTGTTTTCCAAGAATACATTAGACTTAAGTTTTTCATGGCTTGAAAGTTCTAGTTCTGGGTTTACTAGTTGTATCTGGATCACCTGGTTTTCTCACATTTTAGTGAGCTGAAGTGTGAAGAAACAAAGGAGAAATTAACTTTTTCTAACACAAGAGGAAAAGGCTAAGCTGCATGAAGAGAAACTAGAAGAAAATAACTAGTAAAATTTTCTCCAAAATAGAATGCACCAAAACCAATAAATCCCAACAATAAGCAACTCAAATAGCTGGTCAAATATTTGGCTATGGCAGGAGTAAAATGTATGCAGGAAATATGTAAAAGAGAGAGAGAATCTGACCACTTATGAAACCACCATGTGTAACAAAAACAGGTACAACACTGAAGACCTGATGCCACAGAATAGGTTCAGCTTACCTGGTATTTTTTATATAAGCCATACATGACCTTACACAAACATTCCCAGGAGAAATCTACTTGCACAGATTCACTGCATGATTAAATCATAGGAAAACAAATACTCATTATCCATCCAGTGATGTTTTAAAAGTCGTAGCACCATCTTTGGTGTCACAACCAGAAACGAATACTGTATGATGCAAAACCTTTTTTAAATCATTGCCTTGACCAAAGCCATTATTTATCATTCTAATAAACTTTGAGCCTTTGGCTTTGAAGCTGAATTTTTATCCTTTCTTGGTATGAAATAAAACAAGGAATCATAGAACATCCCAAATTGGAAGGGACCCATAAGAGTCACTGAGTCCAACTCATAATTCCATGCAAAAAAAAGGCAAGTGATAGTGAAGCCCAGTTTATTCATTCACTAGTAGACATTTCCAATATCATTTCTTATTCATTTATGTATATATATATATATACATTATATATATATATATTCCTTCTCCTTTCCTGTAGAAGTCTAAATAGCTGTGTCATTGATCTGCAGCTGGTACAAAGATGTTACAGCATCAGTTAGAAAGAGCACGCATGTATCTTTATGCAGTAATTCATGCTTTCTACCTTCAGAGGCATGACAGCTGGATTATAGGGAGCATAGTCAAAGATGACCATCCACACTGAAGAAGCAATATTATCACTCCAGTCATGAGACTGGAAGAGAACCTTCAGATTAAAAATCTGATGCAAATTCAGTGAATTGTCCCTTATGTTAAACAGCACAAGTCCATTAGAACAGTAATTATAAGACTTTCAGAAAGTCTACTTGTGCATATAGCTTGAGGCTTATGTAAACATTGCCAGTTAGAATTTCAATTGACTTCAAGTATTCTCCACACCTTTTCTTCCAGAGAAATTTGTCAGATAATCTTTTATCCCCAGTCTAGCTACTGTGCCTTCAATAAAATGGTTTGTGGTCTTCAGCAAGAGTCATTTTCACCAAGTTTAATAATCTACTCCATTCAAAACGTATCAACATTCATATCTCCATCGTCAACACCTACCCAGTGTCAATGGCCTCGTAGACAGCCAAGCTGCAAAGACAATACTGCTAAATACTGAATCTATTACCCAAAATTATATATTTGAAGAGCGTGAAAAGTTACTGTACCAGCAATCCAAGGTTCTATTACTGCGTAAGGTTTTTTGAATGTGTGTCTTAACAAGGCCTTTGACCCAGCAAACAGGACAGTCTTCAGTAACATATATCTGGTTTATCAATTGCAGCCACCAGGATAAGGGCTGCAAATGTGAAAATGATGCTTGATCCAAGTGTTGTCTTTACTAATCAAGAAACTAAACAACAACAAAACAGCTCTCCAAGTGTCATGAAAAAAATATAATTGGGTCAGGACAGCTTAAAGATGGACTAATTTGCACTGAATTTGGAAACAGTTGCAATGCTTGAAGCATTCAAAAGGTGGTCTTTACCTGCTTCCTGTGATCTGCAGGCTTCACCCAAAAGAGGAACATGGACCTTTCAACTCCAGATCTCCATCCATTCCTTTTCCATAAGCTAAACCCCAGCACCCTCAAGCTACTCCAAAGGCATTTATTTTGATTTTTGCAACTTTGTGTTCCCCAAGTCTAAGCCAAAAAGTAACCAAAGATTTAAAGCAAGGTTGAGGCATTCAAAACTAAAACCTAGTCACTGAGCCACTCTCTGGACTGGTCTTTGTAACACCCCTAGGCCATTAAATTAAGGAAAGTCCTTAGTCTGACACCTAATGCCAAAAAGAGGAAGGCTTCCGACAAGACACCATCCAAGGCATCTGTGAGAACTGGAGCACGCAGTTTTAAGTGGGCAGGTGGAGGAGGCTGTAAGAGGAGAAAAGAGGACCATTAACATTTACTAATCTAATTGAAATCCAAAAATTAAAAATATCGTTTTTCTTCTATTTGACTTAAAAAAATGCTCTAAACAATAATAAAAATCTCCTAAATATAAGGTTTTTAAATGAGCTACATAATGTTCCATGCCGTAATCACCACTGCAACAAGAAAATTGCTCAAATCATTTCTGAGCCAGATTTGTCAGTCATGCTGCTCTGTGCTCTGAGTAACAATGTTCTGTGCAATTAATATCAAACCTTCCAAGGCAGCTCTGATTTCTTATGTTCTGTATGTTCCTGTCACTGCAGAAACTGCAAAGCCATACTAGAATATAATATAGAGCACTGAAGGGAAGAAGAGAGAAAGAAATGGGAATGAGGAAATAAAGAAATAAAGGAGAAAAGTTTTGCAGCCAAACAGAGGCCAGGAATAGTAAGATAATTAGGGTGTGTTTTTTCACGAGATTGCAGCGGCTTGAACTGTCCTCCCCTTCCCCCTCCTCATATTTAATTACAGTTTTTATTGCACTTGTAAGAAATTCAGCTGCTGAAATAATCCAAGGAGCCAAGAACAATTCATTTCTCCCCATTTTCCAGAAACTTTCAGCTCAGCCATTATACTCTATTTCTGACACAAAGATGGAACAAAGTACTATTGCACTCTTGTTTATGTTAGGATCTTATATGCCATCGTTATTCTCAATCTGCATGAAAATCCTAGGAGAAGAAATGGATGAGGAAGACACAGGGGCATATAAAGGACAGAATTCTTTTTCTCTGCATCTTGCTGTGCCTCTGCATTGCAAAATTGCCACTTACATCAATAAAACACACATCAGGCGATAATGAATGTATAGAGACCTCGCAGAGGGAAAAATCACAACTCCAATACATATGAAACATCAGCCTCCTACATATGTTTAAAATTATACACCGTATGCTGAGATTTCAAAAGAGACATTCACTCAGTAGAAGTATAGGGATGGGAGAGGAGGAAGTATGTACAATGCGATTTTTAAAGAGCTTTCAGAACTGCTAAGTACTGATTACCATAAAACCCTAAAGCATAATATTTAGCACAACGTAAACTGTAGGTCCTTAATATCTGTGACCAGACCAAAAATTAAGCCTACATAACACCAAGCAGTACATGGGAACAAACAGGAGGCCATTGAACATGCTGCACACAATATTTTCAGGCTTTGATCTATAACTCCAGCCCACATGAATAGTCATACTGAAATCAATAATATTTTTTCAATAAAATTTATATCAGTAAGAGTTAGTGGATTAGGCCAGTAAAGCATTTTTCATGGTAGGAAACCTGATTACAAAACCAGTCATTTGCCTTCAGACTGCAAATGAGGCTTTTCTTTCAGGAATTCTGTGGATATAGCTGGAGAAGGAAAAAAATGAATTCTCCTTTATATTGAAAGTTAAAGCTCAGCCTGAAGGAAAGAAAGACACTTTATTGCACTATTACCTACAGAGAATTTCATTTCTCATCATTGACTCGAGTCTTGTCTACAGCTGTCTTCTTCACAATGTTCCACCTTAGCTTCTGATATTCCACCTAAAATGAGTAATAGAGCTATTTTTCTATAGAAAAGCATAAATGAAATACTTATAGCAGCTGGAAAACCAGTTTGGAATTTTACCTACAATGTTTTCATACACAACTCTTCAATCTGAAAGGAAAACTTTTTAGGCTGATTTGGCAATAAGTTTTTAGCAAAATTAAGCTCGAGACATGCTCTAAATGCCACACACTTAAAACAAAGAAAACAAGCAAACAAGCCAAAAACAACAACAACAAAAAGAAACAATGAAACCAAAGAAACAAGCCAAACCAAACCTTTACTCTATGCCTGAGGAAACTGCCAGAGCAAAATGTATAAGTGAAACAACAACGAAAACAAGAGCAAAAATCAGTTTTCACTTCTAGTGGAGTGTGCAGAACAGAACACTATCAACAGAAAAGGAAAGGATGCTTTTCCCTCAAAATCAATGATTCAGGTGGGGAACTGGTCAAAATTTTCTAGACAAGAACACCCTTAGCAGTCTAGGAAGCATGGGAATTTAAACAAACAAACAAAAACACAACACCACACACACAAAACAAAAACCAACAACAACAACTAGAAAACAGCCATGATGACTTTACATGAAATTTAAGTAATTTTAAGTATAAAAACAAAAGTCAACTTTGATCAAACAAGCAAGCCTTCACAGAAAGTGTCGCACAGAAAAGTTCTGATTGTCCCCTTAGTTATGAATAGAAGCCTTCTGGTGAGGCACAATGTTAGTCACGTATGCAGGACTGGACTTTTTACCTTTGAAAGGCTTGGGAAACTAATGAGTGAATTTCCCGAAGACTCAGATGATAAAGAAAGGCACAAAAGACCTATCTTCTTGTTCTTATTCTTCAGAGAATTGTTAGATCACTGTTAATAATGGACAAGTTTATCTTAAGACACTCTATCTCAAAGAGTGTTCTACAGGGAAGAAAAAAAGAAAGAACAATTTTTTCCTACCCTTTACCTAATGGCATCATTTCTTCTAGCCCTTGGCATCTGTCTCACTCCACTTCTCTGTTTTCCCTTCGCATCTGCAGGCACACCTTGCTATAATGGAGTTTAACAAGGAGGAAGTCTCATCCCTAATCCTACCTGGCTGTGATATGGCTTGTAGAAGATCGGATTTACAATAGCATTGTATTTTAAGGCCCTTATCTATTAGATGCTGTCAAAGCCAATGGGGTGGGAAAAAAAAAAAAAAAAAAAAGGAAAAGGAAGAAAACTAGCATGGTGCTGAGAAAAACAATTCTGGATCTGAAGAAAAAAAAAATAAAGCATAACTAATGGGTATAAAAATTGAAGCCTTCACAGCAAGCCTAGTTCACCCATTCAGAGAGTTTCGTCGTCTGTGCTGTGGAGTCTGGTGACAGAATCAGAGCGGTGCTCTGGGCATAAAATCTTCCATTGCTTCTGTGGTAATACCTCTGATCTTCTTATTCATCATTTCAGATTTTATCTCCTCTCAGTACATCATAAATTTCTGGAGGAAACATAGCAGTCAACACAGACTGAGCATACTGGCTCAGTCTGAGTAATGCAACGGCACTTCCATTCAGCAGTGCAACAAAACACAAGAGAGTCACCACTGTGGCCATCTCTACCAGGGTGGCAGGCAAGCAAGCATCCCCCTCCATGTCCCAAGAAAGCTGTATGTCTGGGCTGTTTTATGAAACAGTCATAAATCCAACCCAAGGAAGAATGCTTCCCATAAATGAGAAGCAGCGTACCAGAGCTCACTTCTGCTGCATTATATTTATTCTTGCTTGTCAAGATACTTATAATGATATACCATTTTCAGCTCACATTGTCACACCTCCAAACTCAAAGCCAAGTTAAGCTGCAGTCACAAACAAGAGTACTCAGATTTCATGTGCCTGTTAACTACTAGGAACTAGCCATCACCATTTATCTCAAGCCCTTTAACATTTGTAATAGCTGCTTATTAAAATAATACATCTCACAAAATACACTTTTCAAAAAAGACTAAAGGACAATTTCTCCACTGTTGGCATTTCATGGCAAATTCTTTTTGACTCTATTCAGTCTGAATTTAAGAGAGATTTCTTTTGGTATCTTGCCATTCAATTTCATTTTCCCAGATGGTACTAGAAGCTTTTAAGCTTGAACTCTTGCTCATGTACTTAAACTTTCTGCAGTGTCATAATATCCAAACTTTTCTTAGATGAAATATAATCATTACCTTCTATGATCCATAAGAATTTTCAAAAATCAATAATTAATAATATTAAGATGATGAGAAAAGCCAAATTTCCCAGTATTCATTAACCTTGAACAGAACTAAATTCCTTTAATTGTTTTAAATTGGAAGGAAGATGGAATATCAACCCTATAAATATCTGGGAAGATTTTTCAATGTGATCATTTATACTCATACAGAACTACTCATGAATTTTTCAGCAGGGACACACACAGCAGTTTCAGAAGGCCCGAAGAAAAATTAATTCTGACAACTTATGGGCTGTATTATAGCATAAAAAGTTACAGCTCTTCACTTCCTTTATCTTCCCAAAACAGGGCTGGAGCAGAACACCCTCATTGCTCTGCTGTGGAGGTCCTACTGTTTACTTAACAGAAGTAGCTCCTGTACACGTCTAAGCTCCAGAGAAAACAGCCACAAAGCATACATTTACTGTTAAGTTTACTGAATACTACACAGCTTTTTGTTTTGTTCTGTTTATTTGTTTTACCCTTTTCTTCCTCCCTGAGACCCACCCTCTATCATACCAGTGATGGTCTGATAGCAGAGATCAGAATAAAAGCTAACAAGCCTCTTTACAGCCGTCCCACCTTTCCAATCAGCCAATGCCAACTGCCATCTCTTTGTGCCACAGTGGTGCATGGCTAGACAATGTAGTGAGTGGGGCAAAGGATCTGTGCTGAGATTTAGTCAGTCTTTTCCTCTCCACATTTCCCATTGTAGAGAAGATGAGTTTTATCACCTGTCAAACCAATATTCCAGAAGGGTATGGTATAAAGTAAAGGTAATGAAAACCAGGAGGAGTCTCTCTGTGGGTATCTGCAGAAAGAATGGCACATAGCTGTTGGAATGGGGAGCACAACTTATTTTCCTAGAACTTCATTTGCATTCAGTGTTTCCAGGATAAAGAGAAGAGGTGGAGCATACGTTGGTGAATGGGTGGTAACAGCCTCCATTTCTATTGCTGTTGATAACCAAATCTCATATGTTCCCCCAAAGTCTGCCCTAAAGAAGTGTAAACCTGGGACAAAATTGACATTTGAATTTCCCCCAGTACAAAAAAAAAAGCTTTTTTTTTTTTTTTTTTTTTTTTTTTTTTTAAAAAAAAGAGTTGGTACACTCCATGGTTGAGTTGATGAGAAAAAGTGGGATACTTTGCTCTTTTAACACACTGAAAAAAAGAGGTCAGTTTGGGGATTAAAGTCCATCATGCAGCCCAGAAAACATTGTATACAATACATTATAGTTTTTTGGGTTTATGATGCTTTTGCATATAAAGCAGTAACAACAGGGAAGATTTGAAGCTGTCACTTACTCTAAATTTCCTTGTAGCTGGGAGCAATAAAGAAGAGGCACTGAGAAGAAGTAGCACTTTCTTCTTAGAAAAAGGGTGTTACCTTGCACCACATGTCCTTGGCCATTTGGGGTATGCAATTTAACAGCAGACAATGTTGCTACCCACTGTGTTGCTTATGATTGTAAAAATACTTGCTCTGATTTAGCCAAAGAGAATCCCCATATATTAGAAAGCTGGAGAAAAAATTTTTGGCCTCTTGTGGCATAAGACTTATAAATAAAGAAGGGAAGCTTTTGAGGGAGGTGAAAAGAATTGAAAAAAAAAATAGTTCAAGAGAAGGAATTTACCCTCCTAGAAAAAGAAAAGAAAACAAAACCAGAAAAAAAAAAAAAGAAAAAGAAAACAAAACAAACAAACAAAAAACAAACAACACACAAATAGTCAAAACCAAAGCAAAGCAACAACATAAAAACCACCTCAAGACAGAAATGCAGGCTCTGTAAATTAACTCAGTTATGTTATATTATAATATGTTATATTAACGTTAATTTTCTCACAAATGCAAAATGTTGCCTAAAGCACAGCTGAAGCAGGTCTAGTAAGGGAAATAATGTCTGTATGTTACATTAATTTTTCAATGTACTTAAATTAAAAAAAAAAAAAAAAAGGAAATTAAAAAAGATATTTTTAACCATCGTTCTTTTGTTACTCAGCCATCCATACTGCTCACTACCTGGCACTTCACAAGTATTAAAGTATAAAAGGACTTGTAAAAGATGCTCCTCACTCAGACACTCCTGAGAGCCAATGGAATTGGGAATGTTCCACTAGTCATTCATTTTCAAAACAACAAACCTCCTGTCTTCTCTCCTCCTTCAACATGCTGGCTGGATAATGTGCAATGGAAGGTCACGAGCACTCCCTCTTGGCCATCCTTTGCTCAGGATCACCAGTTTCCTCTTTCCAGCTTATAGTAGAAAGGACGTTAGAAGTCTGTGAGCTGTAATTACTCCATCTAGAATACAGCAACAGCTAAATTTTGATCATTTTCTGAGCAAGGCAATGCTGAAAAGAACAGCAAGGAGTCTTGAAGTAGTGCCTGCATACCCTGCATGTTTCAATCAACTCACAGAGAGGTTTGTTTCCCTTTACAACATCCTACTCTACTGGAACAGAGTTTCAGCACTGAATGAACACCTGAGCCTCAAACATGGACAATTTGAACAATTTAAATGAAAATTAGGGATGTGAGTAGGCAACCAGCACAGGATAAAATTGTTTTGCTCATCAGAACTCTGCCTGACACACATCTAGTTGTGTCAGCCTGCACGAGGGGCAAAGCTCTTTCTTGCTAATCCTACAGCATGGGATCACCTAATAGGAAAGTTAGATATAGTCTGTCCTTTGAATCAACAGCATTGCTGTGCAAAATTCCGTTGGTTACACTTGAAGAAATGCAGACAAGTCTATGGGGGTTTTTCCAGTTGCCATGAAGAGAAAAATACTGTTAGACTAGGATTGTATTTATGTTGATAAAAGCAACCCTTCAAAGCATGACTGAATTTAGAAAACTGGTAAATAGAAAATTTCAATGTACCAAGCTTTTATCCAGTTTAGACTGTGGCCACAAGTTTTTACAAACATAAGTACAGCTAAGGACAGAACACACCATCAGGAAACCTGGGTTTCCTCACATAGTTCACAAGCCATAAGGTTTAAAAATATATATATATATATACGTACTTGTCTAAATCACTTCTTAATTTCTTATCTCAAGTTGTATTGGTAATTATCTAACTCAGAAGAAACAAAAATGAAAAAGCTCAATTGATTAGTACCAGAAAGCAACAGTTTCTCCACTTCAGGCTTGAAACCTATCTTGAATCAGTACTGAAGAATAACATAAAGCTTCAGATACTCAAAAGTAGAGCGGAAGCTGCTTCTCTGTTCATCCCCCCATGCAGAGAAGTCAAAGCCATGATCTGACTCATGGTCAAAGAGAAAGCTTCAGGTAGTTGATTTTTATTATTATTATTTTTTTCTCTGAATGCTGCTGCCTCATGGACCATAGATGGGCAATTATAGCTGTGTAACACTGACCATACACATATTAGCACCATACCCAACAACAGTCTACACCTAATCCAGATACACAAACTTCTGGGCTTTACTCTCTGTACTCTATAGGTAAACCCCAAAGATAAGAGCTTAAAGACTATATCTGCCAGACTAGGCAAGCCAGCTGAGAGTAGCTGGAGAATATTTCCAGAAGGGATCCAATACCCCCCCTCTCAATGCGTGTCTAAAACAGTCTCTCTAGAAACTCTGGGACAGCTGTATTTTCCCTCCCATTTCACTTTCTAGGCTTGTTCTCCAGCTGCATGGAGAATTTGAGCAAATCAGTCAGAGGGTTTTCCACCAGTATTAAGCTCATGTTGAACAAAGTAACAAAGTTCTCTCTCATTTGTCTAATACTTTTTAAAAGTTGTGGTTTCAGGCAGTCTGTAGGTGCAAAGCAAATGCAGATTTAGAAGAACAACTTGCAATAGCTTAACACACCACACCTTCCAGGGCAGAAAGCCTTCCCTCCGGATAACAACATTACCATTCCAGTGTCACAAGCCCCTTTCTGCTTGATCAAAATCAGTGACATTTACAGGACCAAAAAGAAATACCTCAGCAGCCCAAGGAGAGATGCTTCCTTTATGTTAGTGAAAGCCAATACTGTGGGAACTGCTACCTACAGAATAAATAGAGTATCAAAATATATTCTAATGGTAAGTAGTATTCTTGCACATAAAGACATCCTCCCCTGTAGGCAGGATCAACAGAAGAATAATTTGAACAATTACATCAAAGATTCAAGATACCAGAATACCATTTTAATGCAGATAACCACATGGGAAAACAAAATAGGATGCATAACAGCTGTGAACTCACCCTTCACCCACTGTGGCTCTCTTCAATTACTCTGCACATTTCTGGCAAAGCAAAAAGCTGCACTGATAAGAACTGATTCCTGTGAGCTGCCCTACTAGGGGTAAAAAAAAAAAAAAAAAAAAAAAAAAAAAAAAAAAGGACACTTGCATATATCTGCCACCTTCCACAAATCCCTGCTATAATAATCCAATAGTCACCTGTTAGAAGCGTCAGTTGATCAGGGCAAAATTACAGCTTGACCAAACACTCTTAAGAAAGTGTTTTCCACTTGACAGGCAGAAGACTGTTAGGGTGTTAGACAGTGCTCTATCATACACCAACCCTGCTTGCTCATGCTTCTCTGTAGCTCTTAGTTTAGCTATTAGAAAATGCAACCCTACACACACACATACAAGATCATACAGATGTAGAGTACCTGGAATCTTCCTACTACACAGAATAGCAAGTAGAATGCTAAGTCTGTATCTGTATGCCCTGCATATCTGCATATCTATTTAAGGCTCGTCCATTTTTTCCTTGTTCAATTTGGAAAAGATCTGCAGCCCCTTGCTTAGACACAGGGGTTTCAGTCTTGGCAGGTATCTCAGGGCTCTCTCTCTCTCTGCTCTAGCTCATTGCTTCTGTGCTGGCAGCATGCAGTCGCTCTGTGCGGCTGTTTTTTCCCCACCGTTTGTCAGTACATGCGCTCTGGGCTTCCCGCTGCCATCTGGCAATCAGTATGAGATCACAGCTCCAGATCCCAAGAGAAAGGCACCACAAGACAAGGTCACAGATAAAACAATATCAGAATACACAAACCTTTGTGTAGCTGCACCACACACTGTTTGGCGTTCCTGTGACCCATTTTTTACCTTTCTGTAGCAATTCAATCAGTGATTTTGCTACAGTAGATAAGCATGAAATGAATTTTTCACAGTTGTTTACTGATACTGAAAAACCATACTGCTCAGAAATTCTTGTAGGTCCTAATGCTAGTCAGTTTATTTGTGTTTTATCTTTGGCAGGTGATTTCATTTAGCATCAAAACTGAGTTGCAATAGAGTCTTTTCCTTTATTCAGAAATCATATTGCTGATGTCTTCTTAATGCATATAGTCTAACATGAGCATTTCTTCCAATACTTAGAGGATATTAGATCTCTCTTAGCATTTGCACTAAAAGATAAGTCATGCTCACTGCACATTTTGCACAGAATTACAAAATCATTCCATTTGGACAGTTTCCCTGGGCACTGTTTTGTGTGGATAGATAGGTAAAAAACTTTGAGTAACAATAAAACTGGCAAACTAATCTGTTCTATCCTCAGTTTGCACCAATCTGGCATAATCACTGGGAGGAAGGGGCAGCTCGGTGTCAGGCTACCTGGACCTGACCATGAGGCAATTAAACCACCAGAAGGGTGGGCTGAGCACTTTAAGTTAGAGACAAAGGTGTACATTTATTTATTTATTTATTAGAAACATAACCTCTTATCTAGCTTCTCATATATTTCATCTTACCTTTTCTTTAATCAAAGCTAGAAGGGGAAAAACACAAAACTACAACTTGCAAATGAAGATTTTTCTCATTGGTTTCAAGCAGCTATTTTGTTGTTTTAAATGTGATGACTTTCTCATTAGCAAAAGTCCAATATACTCATGTGATTGCTATAAAATGCAATACTGAAAGCAGAAAGTTTCTTTGCCATGTGCAACACATGCAGAATTACTCACAATATCCATATTTCTTGTCTAAGGCAAGTTTTTTCTTCTAGTAAATTTTCAGTGAAGCTCTGTGCAGCTTATTCCATAAATAAAATTGATCTGTCCACTTTTTAGCTAGTGTAATGAATGGCAAATTCAGATGAAAAAGCCAAGGCTTTTTAAACATGTCAAGCAATTTCTCACCTACATGTTGTATAGTCATGAAAGCTATTACTGTACCATATGGATGAAATGTTTTTTTGGTTGAATAGATTTTTCTTATATTCAGTAGTCATATTCAATTCTTAGTTCACTGAACCTCCAAGGATATCAGGTCCTTCATCAGGGTAAACATATGTAGTTCAGCCACTCTTTAGAATATATATGTTTCCTTATAGCCTTTGTTAGTGCTTAATTATAAAAGATGTTATAAATACATTTAGTATCTCTGCAATTTCATGAAGGTACACATTCACTTTCAGAGCAGAGAATAACCTTTTTCTTTTATCTTTATTTTTGAAAGGGACTGACGCAAAACAAACTCAGGAAATATTGTATAACCAAATAGAGACATCTGACAAAAACAGAAACAAAGTGAAACCATAAGATGCAAATTCTACGTAAGCCCCTTCAACTATAAAGACATTCAGAGTCCTAATACGGTCTACAAGTCTTTGCTAGAAATTGAATCTATGTCAAAACTTGAATGAAACGAGCAAGCATCTGAGCATGCTTCTCTGAATTATCCCCAGTACTGAGACGGATCTTCCTGTGTTCATTTAATTCAGATAGTGCAACATCGTTAGTGTAAATCATCATCCACTTAGGCACATAGGGTATCATTTGCATGGTAGGAGTTACGGTTAAAAACAAAAGTCTGAGAAATGGAGAGGGAGAGTGGTTTTGCCTGATAATATTATCACGTTTTCACCACTGCAACAGAGTTTGTCCAGTATATCATACAAGATGATGAAGCCACAAGGACTCCCTGCAGACAAGAGCTGGCAACAGTAATTTATGCAGAACCTCAAGAGTAATGAGTTTCATGTTACTTTTTTTTTTTTAAATTATTATTATTATTACTATTTCCCTGGGAAAATAACCGAGATTTACCATATATGTATTTTAATATGTTTAACATATTTTACCTCAAAACAGAATATTTATAAATATATTTTCCTCCCTGCAGTATTCAGTTTAATGTAACTTTGACCTTAAACCTGGGGCTGGAGTCAAAGAAGAGGCAAGGTATTTCATATCACATGATCAAGTGAGCAAGCAACAGAATTTAGTGCTTAGCCACTAGGGACAGACAACAGGAACAGCTTAACATGGCTTTCATCGATGTGCTGATGCAGGTAGGAGGACTCTCTTGGTGGGAAGGAGAGTTGGGAAAACTAAGTCAAAGGAGGAAAACAAGATAAGTGAAATAAATTTAAAAATATATATATATACTTAAAGACTGACAGTTTTCAGCCCTGTAGCAACATTAAATAACAAACACAAAAAATACACCCTTTCATTCAGTCAGCAGTGTCATTCTCCCTGAGGCTAAAAGGCAACAGTTCTCACACATGTAAAGGCATTTCGATGTCTAAATTCATTTTCACACTCAGACGGAGCTGGGATCTCAGATAAAGTATTTTGTGATGCCACTATAAGGTTCTCAAACTTGTCTTTCATTGGGCATCAGAACTTGTCACAACAAACAGTATTGATTTTGTTAGTACTCAGATACTTTATCTAGGTAGTAAACAGTAGTAAAGCAGCTGCTTTCGTAGGAACACAATTTGCAGTTTAGATTTTCCAAACTAGATATATGGTATTAAAGAGCAGACCATGCTTAGCATTCTGATTTGTATTTGTTTGTTTGTTTTAAAGTTTCATCCCATCATGAGCAGTTTTTCCCTTCCCATTACTTACGAGATACTTTATGTTCATCTCAAGGAACAGCTCTCTAGAATCAAGATTATGCAAGAATCACACTTTTAATAGAATTATTTTCATTGGAAAAGATCTTCAAGATCATGAAGTCCAGCTATCAGCCTGACCTACCAAGTCCCATCACTATCCTATGTCCCTTAGTGCCACATCCACACATTTCTTAATTACATCCAGAGGTGAAGACTCCACCACTTCCCTGGGCAGCCCATTCCAATACTTAACCATCTTCACTGTGAAGAAATTCTTCTTAATGTCCAACATGAACCTCCCCTGGTGCAACTTCAGAAAATTTCCTCACATCCTATGAATTATCACCTGAGAAAAGAGAAGAGCACCCTCCTTCCTGCAAACTCCTTTCAAGTTGTTCATGTCCTGGAGGAACATGAAAAGATTCTTGACACCACAGTCACAGAGGAAGTTTTGCAAGCATTTGTTCAGCACATCCTCATAGGATGACTTGAATTTTTATTTTTATTTTTTAAATAATCATATGGCTTTATAAACCTGATGCACTGTTTTGTTGTTGTTGTTTTGTTTTTTCAAGCTGTGGTAGTTCTCCAAGACTATATTTTACTACATCACATAGCAGTAGAAGAACAAAGTGCCTAACTGACAGTCCCACATGTAGCCTTCACCTGGACTTCTAAGGATACATAAAAACGTGGGCACTTCTCTCCCTACATCTTTAGTATTAAAATAGTGCAAATTAAAATGAAATATATATATATATATATGTGATTTAGTATAAACATAGTATAAAATGCATGCCCCAATACAGCACAACTGGATTGTCTTCTGACAATTTTGTATCATTATTATTTTTTCTATGAAATAAATACACAATGTCACTCAATTGACAGGAAATACATCTTTATATTTGTCAGTGGTATTCCCCAAAAGAGCACAGAACTCACAGGTTTCCATTTCACATCAGGAGATAATCAAGCAAATAAGATATTCAAAGAAAAAGGGTAGGGAAGAGTGGAATGGAAAGTTTTATTTTCATTGACCTTAAAAAAAAAAAAAAAAAAAAAAAGAGAGAAAATAATATAAAATGCACAATGACAGATGCACTATGTCAGATTCTGCTGAAGAAAGATGGAAGCTGGAGCTAGTCATGCTGTCAACACCATTAAAAAAAAATTACAAGCAAGCACTAACATCTGCAAAAGTGTTTGTTCTTCGTAGTGAGAAATTATCTGTCAATCTCCTTGTGATGTTTTCTTCTATGGTATTGACTTGTTATCCTTCCATATTTTACTCAATGCTTTGGTGTGTGTGTTTATATGTATAAATCAATGTGTATATGTCCCCTAATAAATTTCTCTAAAATAGATAGGAGGTTTTTGTATTTGCTATTTTCTGTGAAACAAAAACTCACCTGTTAACTTCATGCTTGCAAATGTATATGACAGACCAAGAGCCATTCACTGTGGAATCTACTTCCAATTAAAATTGCAGATCTGGCAGCTACAAAAATATGGATGTAAGCATTAATTTGATCTGTTTACTGATAGGAAACCCATTTTTATATAACCATGAGCGTAGAAATATTGATTCGTTGTTCATGAATTATGTTTTACCGTGAAATCTGGAGTCATAGTTTTCATACTGGAACAAATTATGATGTCAAATAGCAAGAGCAGCTCTTCTGTGTTTAGAAAAGTCAAAAAACAGATTATTACAAGGTGGGAATAGTATCCTTGTATGTATACATATATTTACAGTATTTAGATGTCACACTAAGTCCTAAGTCTCAAAGTACCAAAACAATCCTTATTAGAAAATAGATTAAAGCCATTTCCAAAACCAAAAGACACTTGAATATAAGTATTTCATGCAAATAAGCTTTTCTGCTTCAACACTGTGATCAGGGAGATAAGCACTAATGTTAGGCCTTAATCCAAGAAGCAAACAAGAAAAATGAAACAGAAACGAATAAGAAAAAACAGTAATAGGAAAGAATCAAAATATTTTGTTTTGTTGACCATTATGAAGTTTGTATCTTCTATCATGTCTTTTCAGAATTTAAAGTATATGAAAAATGAATAGTTCATTATTTAATGTGAAAAATGTAACGAGTTTCTGTTAACAGGCTGAAAATAGAATTAGGACAGGCTCTACATCACTAGTTGATGCAGGTAACATAAAAAGTGACAAAGCCTGAGGGAAGTTGGTCAGTAGCTACACCCATTTCTTTGCTTCCGCATAACATGACCACCTCTGGACAGCAGTAGCTGCTTGGGAACACCAGAAGACTAAACGCTGTTTGGACACAGTAGCTACATTCATACTCTTACCCTAGAAGTAATATTTTATGTGCTGGGGTAAAACATGATGCCAAGATAAAAATCCAGTTTTTACAACTGCCTAAAAAAGACATTGTGTGGTCATCAGAAACACTACTGAGGATCTACCACCCTCTGCTATCCCTGGAAGAGCAAAGCTAAAACCTGAGTAGTGTGATCCACTTATTGCTCTCACCCTGGACAAATGATATATACCAACCACAATTTCTAAAGAGCCATGTAGGAAACTCCATTTAGTGCCCCTGAAAATGACTGAAAATATTCCTTCGTCTGGATGTTCCCAGGAATCTGTTTCTTCCTCAGCTCCTGTCTGGCCTGTTTCATGATGTAATACCATGACAAATCGTCCCGAATCCAAAGTTATTTCAGGACAGACCCATTCACCGATGATGTTACGACATCAAGTTCCTGTCCTCTCTTTAGAGCAAAACAGCATCTCAGCTCAGCGTAGCACCTACAGAGGCTGATCATTCAGTAAGGGTCTAGAATTAGCTAACTGTCTCTCTGGTTTCTCAAGAGGCAGAAGCAATGAAATATTAACATGTTTTGTTGCAGCAGTGCCCTCAGAAGTCAGCCTCTATCCATAATCATCATGTTCTGCCCAAGGAAGTGCAGAAACAAACAGAAAACATTTAAGAATTCTGATATTCACAGAAATTCAGGAAGATTAAAATGTTTCTTTCTGATGGCCAGCTGAAAAGAAACCTTTAATTAGTTTATTTCTTCTAAATTAAAGTCATCTTCTTGCAAAAAACACTTTCTTTTAAATGACCCAAAATAAAATTTCAAAGAGCTGTGCCTCAGTTGGTCCTTGTCTAAAATAAAAAGGACATGAAAACAAACAAACAAACAAAAACAAATGAACAAACAAAAATCCCTAAACACATCATTTATTGCATCATTTTACAAAGCATCTAACTTTTATAAACGTAACTCTGGATGACAACCATTTAATCATTGTCAATCCCTCTTCTGTTACAATTAATCTTCACAAATTGTTGCCTTTTTCCTTCTCTTTCCATGGTGGAGAAAATCATGCTACTAGATACAAGTTGACACCTCTGCCTGTAGCCATAAACAACACTTTGATTTCCATCCAGTTCTCACTAAAAAAAAGGGACAGACTATTCAATGTTAGAATATAAGTGGAAAAGACTAGCAGATAATAAACCCCCACAACATTTGCTATATAAATTTGAGCTATATAAATTTTGTACTCTACCAGCTTCCACAAGTAAGACCTATAATCTGGTAGTAAGCCACAGTGTACTGTGCTGCACTGCAACAAAATAAACAGCTATTTTCAGTCCAAGGTTTTACCTGTTTGGAGCATTTGCCCCCATTAAGTGTCTTGTGTGACCTCCCTCTTTGTTTGTCTGAAGTCATTTTGATCTTGCTGACCACCAAGTAGTGTACATGGTTAGCAGACAACAACTAAATTTCCATGCCCTGAAAATCCTGTTCTTTAACAAGTTATATACAAAAGCAGCATAGGGGAGAGGAAGAAAGGCCCTGAAATCATACAATAGTTGGAGGAAAGTAAACTGTAATGTTTTCTTGGTTTCAGAGCCAGAGATCAATGGAACATCACTCACTTTTCTGCAGTGAAACTCTACTTTCAGGGCAAGAATTTCAGTTCTGTAAGCCTGGAAAATCTTTAGCCAAATTTACAGTTAGGAAGGAAAAATAAGAAGAGAAAAGAGAAAACAGAGTAAGTGTTCATCCCCAAGATTGAAACTATCATGTTTCATCTTTCTATCTGAATGCCATTTTAAAGCCTGCATAACAAAGTCTGTCCTGCTGAGAATCTTTTGCTCCTCAAGGAATTGCAGAGGAATAGATTCAAAATGCATAAATACATCAGGGCTTATTTTCACACTCTCTAAACTACAATAGCTAGTAGAGAGAGATAGATAATACTGTGATGGAGAGAGATGTCTATGAAGTCAAGAAAATGCCCAGAAAGGTGCATGAAGGGCTCAATAACATAGCAATGTATTATAGCCAGTATATGGTTCCTCAGAGATCATATGTAGCTGACAAAAGTTATAGCAGCTTTATCTAATCAAAGCCAAGGCTGAGGCAGAATCTGAGGATCAGCTGCTGGCTTTCTGGATGGCTATTTTATTGTTCCTAGCAAAAATCAGATGCATTAGAAAACATACACCACCAGATATAAAATCAAGAGAGAAATTATTTAAGAATAACTACACTGAATAAAGCATTAGGACATTTTTGGGGTTTGCTTATGTTCGTGAATATTCTAGGAAAACAAACAAAAAACCAAACCAAACCAAAACAAAACAAAACAAAAAAACACCCGTTCTCTACAGATTAAAATATCAATGAAATAATCAGTAAAATCCAATAATACAATTGATCTATGCAGTCATTTACTACACAACTACTTTAATAAGAGCTGAAATATCAATACAGGTGATACTAATGTAATTCTAAGTTTTGGTGTCTACTTTCTCCCAGATAATGTCTAACTCCTTACTCACTGCTGAAATTCAAAACTCTGAGAGGAGCCTTCTGCCGATGTCAAAAGGTGTTAAAATCAGTTACCAATAATTTGAATATTTCTTTCCTATTAAAAAAAAAAAAAAAAAAAAAAAAGGCAAGAAAAAGCACATCTCTTCTTAAAAATGGTTATTTTTAGTGTAGACATTTGATTACTATTTTAAATGAAAACTAGCATGACAGAAATTTTCATTTCCAGCAAGCAACAGAAATGAAACATTCACAAAAGTGAAATCTAACAGCTTATTTTTATGTCCCTGATCAATCCACCTTGAAAGATGTTCTACATTACTTACCATTGGCAACGAGTGCATGATAGCCTAGAATATTGGCACGTTTTTCACAGAGACTTCTCTGCACCTGTGGACCCATGCCCAGTTTTAAATTGTCTAGCATCCCGATTACAAGGGTACCAAGCACTGCAATCAAGGAGACCTTACTATGCAATTTAATCATTTACAGCTGGGCTTGCTTCCCTGACTGTAGTTAGTTTCCGTAAGTCCTGTGACAGTGCCAGAAACGTATGTCTTGGGATCAGTTCTGGATATGGAATAATTTTCTCAGGGATATTTCTTAAACCACTATTTCATGTTTTATTGCTACTGCCACATACTGAATCAGCCATAGTTAACCCTGCAAACACCCTCTTCAGGCGTGGACAGATGTTATTTGTTCTCATTCATTCATTAAGCAGTAATGAATTATTTTTTCTACATTTCCTTCTGATCTCATCAAGGTGCTAAATGAGTGACTTCCTACTTCATATTCTTTGTAAAATGAGTGGATCTGAAGGTATCGTTGTTAGATCTCTTCCTCTTCCTTGCAGACATGGAGTCTCCCATATTCCAGTCCCATCCCCTGCACTGTAGCATGTTGCTTCTGCAAGACCTGTTCCACAACCCAAAGGCAAAGACCACCACCACAATGACACCAGTCTACCAAGTTTCCCAAGGGGGCTGGGACAACGACATGCTGGGGATGGAGAGAAGGAGAGAAAGAAGCTGTAGTACAATGCCGTGGGAAAAAGACCTTTTCTACTTTTCAGTACAGCATAGGGCAATTTAGCAGCCTTCCCTCACCTTAGACTAAGGGTTAAAAATGCCATTAGGATTATAATAGGTTTTGTGAAAGAAGTTAATAAAATACATTTCACACTGATTCTCACCTAGCAGTATAGTGCATGGTCTATTGGTCTACCTGCTCTAGGGATGCCTAAACAACCTTACAAAGATTGTTAAGTCTTACTGTATGTCATCCTCTGCAAAGCTATAGGATTTTCAGTCTCTGTGTGGGAAATCATAGTCAAGACAATGTATCTGCAAGGATCAGGTCAATCAAGTAACAGCTATTCTGCAGGTATTTGCTAGTCCACTCTGTGTCAAAGCATCCCTTGTGCTTGAACATAAATGACCGGCAACAACCTAGAGCTGCTACAATACAGGGTAAGTATGGACATGTACCCAAGTCCAGCCTGAGTGAGGAGGTAAAAACAGTTTCTAATCTAATCTATCTGTGTACATGCATATGTACCTGTAGCTGCTATAGGATAGCCTGAGGTGGAACATTTATGCCAAGCAATACACTATCAATAAACATTACATGTACTGAGGCAAATCTATATAGAGATTATAGATTTGGAAGGAAGATGTTACCTTACCGCATCTGGTGCAGCTGCTGCTTTATGCAGCAATGATGAGTTCAAAGAGCAAAAATTGTAGTATTTCCAGATGTAGTGCTGCTATGCATGGAGCTCAGACGCTTGCAGGAGCATTGCTTAGATGCTTACTGCCCAGCAGCAGCTGCCTTGGCTCCTCACATCCTCTTGTCTGCTGTGCATTTTATTCCCCTGAGCAAATGACAAACAGAGGCAGGTGCACCATTACCAGTTCTGATGCTAGCACCCAAGGCAGAAGCATCTGACAGGGTATATTTGCTGCTCTCTCTTTCCTCTGGCAGGGTGATGTGGTCATGGCCTCCTGCACCAATGTCATGACACCGCTATGACTGCTGGGGGGAAACAGAGTGTTGAAAGAGGGAACTTGCTTTTCAGTTATTTCTCCTTTTGCATCATGTAACAAAGATGAAGGGTGACACTGCGATATCACTGCTTTCTCCATATAATCTGGACACTGATTTTTAAAGTAACATTTTTTAGGGAGAGAGAAACTGTGGAAGTTCCCCACAGCCCTGAGACAACACTCAGAAAAGGAAAAGATAAGTCTTTTGTTTCACCAGACAATTGTTTCAGCCTCTTACACTGCAGTGAAACTTGTCTACAGTTGGGGGTAAGCTGCTAGGTTTAGCAACGCCCTGTCTCTGCTGTTATAGCTGCCCTTGCATCTTTCTACATGCAATGACAATGTTCAATCCCCTACAGTCCTAACAAAATGGGAACAGTTTCTCCTGTATGTGGCATCCCCTGCAGGTTACAGAAGTCAGAGTGAAGCTAATAATGTGGCTCCTGGGTGACCAGCACCAGCACTGACTGCAGGGTGAAGAGAAAACCCTTAGAGGAAAAGATGAAAGAGGGACAGTGGAAAAATTAAGGTCACAGACCCATTTAAAGAAGCGTTAGATGGCTACTATAGTCACAAGTCACACTCATTGATTGTGACAGAAGGGACATCAAGACCCATCATGCCCTTGGTAGCAGCACTTGTTTTCAGAGCAGCACGACTAACAAAGCCAATGTTCCTATGGATGCGTGCTTCATGTCTGAATTTCCTAAAATGCAAAAGCTTTGCCCATGGTTGGGGCATTTATAAATGCCTGTATTTTCTGCTACTCTAATACTTTGTTTAGGGTAAACACCACCTGTCCTCTCTATAAGGTCTCTACCCAAAATATCTATTTTCACATAACTCATAAGAAATATATATATATTTATAACCCTTCAGCTGGCTTGAAATTGCTCAACAGGATCAGTAAGGGGAAGATGTAAAACAAGTGAAGCACATCAACACAAGGTCCATTTCTTCAGGAAACCAGTGTCAACTAATTAAAAGGACAAAGCTGTCTGTGCGGACTACAGATTGTCCATCTTCTAATTATTTTATGATCGCCAAGTTTTACAAAATCCCTTTCAGAGATTCCTAAATATTCGTTTTGCAGGTGGGAAACTAAAGGAAAGGTATTCTCAAGGCTAGAAAATACTAGTCACTGTCAGGGATAAAAGTTGGAAATTACTACCTCCAAACCTGTTTTTCTGTACTGATCTGTTGACAACAACTAGGCTTAAAACTTTAACCATTTCAGGAGACCACTAAGGTCACTATTAATCAAAGTCTCATGGCATTTTCATATACCTGGAAGATTTTACCTTGATTTCCAGGAGGCCAGAGTTTTCTGTTAGATTTAATAAGGAATAAAGGCCAGACAATAACTGAGTTTACTGAAGAAAATATTTAGAAACTGTTTTCAAAAGGGATATTCCTACTCCTAGGAAGAAGGAGTAATCTAAGAAGGCACTACTCCATGATAGTACATCAACTCTTTAAGCTTTCTCTGGACTCCAACAGCTCCCTTCAAAAATTTATTTTAAATCTCTTTTCTCATCCATATTTGCCTGGAATTTTCACTTTCTCCATATTATTGATCTTTCTTACAATGTTACCTGTCTTTTAATATGCATTGTATCATGCATTGTATCATCATATAAAGATGTTGTGAGGCTGTGCAGGGACAAAATTAGGAAGGCCAAAGCTCATCTGGAGCTCAATCTGGCTACTGCCGTTAAAGATAACAAAAAACGTTTTTATAAATACATCAACACAAAAAGGAGGACTAAGGAGAATCTCCATCCTTTACTGGATGAGGGGGGGAAACTTAGTTACAAGAGATGAGGAAAAGGCGGAGGTGCTTAATGCCTTCTTTGCCTCAGTCTTTAGCGGCAATACCGGTTGTTCTCTGGATACTCAGTACCCTGAGCTGGTGGAAGGGGATGGGGAGCAGGATGTGGCCCTCAACATCCACGAAGAAATGGTTGGTGACCTGTTACGGCACTTGGATGTGCACAACTCGATGGGGCTGGATAGGATCCACCCAAGGGTACTGAGAGAACTGGCAGAGGAGCTGGCCAAGCCGCTTACCATCATTTACAGAATCACAGAATTTCTAGGTTGGAAGAGACCTCAAGATCATTGAGTCCAACCTCTACCTAACGCTAACAATCCCCACTAAACCATACCCCTAAGCTCTACATCTAAACGTCTTTTAAAGACTTCCAGGGATGGTGACTCCACCACTTCCCTGGCCAGCCTGTTCCAGTGTCTAACAACCCTTTCGGTAAAGAAGTTCTTCCTAACATCCAACCTAAAACTCCCCTGGCGCAACTTTAGCACATTCCCCCTCATCCTGTCACCAGGCACGTGGGAGAACAGGCCAACCCCCACCTCACTACAGCCTCCTTTAAGGTATCGGTAGAGAGCAATAAGGTCGCCCCTGAGCCTCCTTTTCTCCAGGCTGAACAAGCCCAGCTCCCTCAGCCGCTCCTCATAGGACTTGTTCTCCAGAACAATTTATCAGCAGTTCTGGCTATTGGGGGAGGTCCCAGTTGACTGGCGGCTAGCAAACGTGACGCCCATCTACAAGAAGGGCCGGAGGGCAGACCCAGGAAACTACAGGCCTGTCAGTTTGACCTCAGTGCCAGGGAAGCTCATGGAGCAGATCCTCCTGAGAGTCATCATGCAGCACTTGCAGGGCAAGCAGGCAATCAGGCCCAGTCAGCATGGGATTATGAAAGGCAGGTCCTGCTTGACGAACCTGATCTCCTTCTATGACAAAGTGACGTGCTGGGTGGATGAGGGAAAGGCTGTGGATGTGGTCTACCTTGACTTCAGCAAGGCTTTTGACACCGTCTCCCACAGCATTCTCCTCAAGAAACTGGCTGCTCTTGGCTTGGACTCGCGCACGCTTCGTTGGGTTAGAAACTTGCTGGATAGCCGAGCCCAAAGAGTTGTGGTAAATGGAGTCAAGTCCAGTTGGAGGCCAGTCACTAGTGGTGTTCCCCAGGGCTCGGTGCTGGGGACGGTCCTCTTTAATATCTTCATCAATGATCTGGATGAGGGCATTGAGTGCACCCTCAGTAAGTTTGCAGATGACACCAAGCTAGGCACGTGTGTCGATCTGCTTGAGGGTAGGAAGGTTCTGCAGGAGGATCTGGATAGGCTGCACCGATGGGCTGAGGTCAACTGCATGAAGTTTAACAAGGCCAAGTGCCGGGTCCTGCACCTGGGGCGCAATAACCCCAAGCAGAGCTACAGGCTGGGAGATGAGTGGTTGGAGAGCTGCCAGGCAGAGAAGGACCTGGGAGTGATGGTGGATAGTCGGCTGAATATGAGCCAGCAGTGTTCTCAGATGGCCAAGAAGGCCAATGGCATCCTGGCTTGTATCAGAAACATTGTGGCCAGCAGGGCTAGGGAGGTGATCGTCCCCCTGTACTCAGCTCTGGTGAGGCTGCACCTTGAGTACTGTGTTCAGTTTTGGGCCCCTCGCTACAAGAAGGACATCGAGGTGCTTGAGCGGGTGCAGAGAAGGGCAACGAAGCTGGTGAGGGGCCTGGAGAACAAGTCCTACGAGGAGCGGCTGAGGGAGCTGGGCTTGTTCAGCCTGGAGAAAAGGAGGCTCAGGGGCAACCTTATTGCTCTCTACAGATACCTTGAAGGAGGCTGTAGTGAGGTGGGGGTTGGTCTATTCTCCCACGTGCCTGGTGACAGGATGAGGGGGAATGGGCTAAAGTTGCGCCAGGGGAGTTTTAGGTTGGATGTTAGGAAGAACTTCTTTACCGAAAGGGTTGTTAGGCATTGGAACAGGCTGCCCAGGGAAGTGGTGGAGTCACCATCCCTGGAAGTCTTTAAAAGACGTTTAGATGTAGAGCTTAGGGATATGGTTTAGTGGGGACTGTCAGCGTTAGATCAGAGGTTGGACTCGATGATCTTGAGGTCTCTTCCAACCTAGAAAATTCTGTGATTCTGTGATACAGAAAGCAATACCCTTTAATATAAGTTATACTATTTAACATTGCTAAAATGTGTAGAAATCACACCACAAACAGAAATGCTGTACAAAGTTATACGGCAGCATGCCCTTGGTCTCGGCAAGATTTCCTTATGCTTATCGTCAGCCATGTAAAGGAATACTGTCAGTAAGTAATATAGGACACACAAGGAATTCAGCCTGTGTTTGCAAATATCTATGCATGTGCACAACACATACATTCAAGAAGTCATTCAGCAGGTCAGTTGCATTTAAGATGATAGAGGAAAGAAAAATTTCAATCTTTCATTACGGATCTGATTCTTTTTTTTTTTTTTTCTGTATTGCAAAGCATTGCCTTTTGTAGTACACGTGATGCTGGTCAGAATTTTTCTTGGGTAAAGAAAACACCTTTTAAAACAGACGACTTAGAGCTTTAGAAGTTTGTTACAGTGCTCCCCACAGCTTTATGCATTTATTCATTCAAGTTCTGAAGGCCAAATGCCCTGTCACCTTCCAAAGGAATTCAATGGGAGCTTTGGTTTACACCACACAGACAATTGGTGCAACAACAGTGTGGCCTGCAGGCCTTTCCTCTGTCAATGAACAAAGCAGCCATCAAACCTGCTAATCAGGCAAGCCTCCAACAGGTTTCAAACTGTGCAGAATCCTAAAAGCAGCAGCAGTAGCTTTTGCATCATCAAATCTTTCCCATATAACACATTGCAACTGGGAAGGAGCAGGATCCATGCAGATCAGCCACAGCTCTTTGGCCTTTTTAACCTGCTGTTTTGCTCAGTCTCAGCCACAAAACAAAGCCCTTCCACACCAAACCCAGGATTCCCCTGGGACAGCCCCAAGCCACCAAGCTACTTCCTTCCCTTCACAGCAGGCAAATAGGCAGATGTACCTACTGTAGCATTTCCAGCTAAGTTGCAAGGATAAAGGAAGGAGAGGAGAGAGGCTAGTCAGATGCGTTCCTAATGTGTGATGGGAAGAGATCTGGGAGGAAGCAAAGAGCAGTTTGACAGCACTGCGCACACAATTCAGTCTTCTATGTTCATGCCTCCAGCACTGCTAAAATCAGACAGGAAGGGAAAAACAACTCTCCCAACCTGTCACCTCAACCACCTCCAGCATCAGGTCAGAACATGCTCAGAGCCTTTCCTCCCTGCATGACATCTTGTTTCCTTATCATCACTTGTCTCCTGACCCGCACTACTGCTAGCTACCTCACCTTCCTTACCCTGTAGCATTGTCATTGTGCTGTGATACAGCATACAACATCCTTATGTGCAAACAAAAGACAATCTCTGCCAAGGAAGACTGCCAAACGATGGTTTCCATTAGGAAAGATCTGCATTACCACATGTTAATATTAGTACAGGTAAGATCAAAGGGAGGTCTTTTGAGTGTGGAACAGAAGATGTAAAGGTGCTCTGTGGTGCTCACCTCCTTGGGTGAGTACATTGTACAGGTTCACACAAGCAGCTACAGAACATCTGCCTCCTCCTCCAGCATGCTGTACCTGAGGATAGATTTTACCAATGATGGTGTCCACTAAGGAATATGGGAGGGAGCCAGATGGACAGGAGGAAAAAAAGGAAATAGGGATCTCCCACCTCTGGTATAATGCCTGCTTTCTACTTAACACTTGTGACCATGGCTGTATATACTTTGGATGACTTTCAAATGGGATGGCTCTGCCAGAGCCACTCTGCCAGGTTGTTTGCTGCATCATAGCTACAAATATGCATTACAGAGCCAGAAAGTAGAGGAGCAGTCATCCTGAGGAGATAATAACAAAAGGAGACATAATAAAAGGCAAAAGAGGATACCTTTGGTAAGTGTTAGGAAAAAAGGAGGAAAGCTGAGTAGTGGGAGGACATACACAACATTGTTCTCTTCATGAAAAACATTAAGTGAAAGAGAGAATTCTGAATACAGCAGTAAGAGAAAAGACAGATATTGTCAAAAAATTGTTCTCTAGCTAACACAATGACACAGGAAGGATGCTCTGAGGCCTACGGCCCTGAGCTAAGAACCAAGACACCTTAGATCAGCTGCCAGCTCTGCCACTCTGCCAGATTTCCCCTCTGATCTCTTGGCTGAAACTGCCCTTCACCCTGCCTTGAGCTGTGCAGCTGCAAAACATCCTCCCCTCCTCAGCCTCACACTTCTAGCAGAGAGAATTTTGAGAAAGAACTGGCTGTGGACACGTGAGGCCTGACTCGCAAAGCACCACACCGGCACCACCAGAGGAGCAGCAGTGGGATGCTGCAGGCTGTGCCCACCCCTTGCCTTCATCGCTCACCCAGGGGCATGTCCACCAGGCCATCCGTGGGACAGCTCTGCTGCATTTCACAAGTGGAAAACTGCAGGCCTACCACAAGCTCTGGAGTTTATTCCAGGGCCTCTCTTCTTGTTGTCTGGAAGGTCTTTGGCCTTCCTTTGCCTCCAGCCACTGCACTGGACCAGTGCCGAGGTCTCATACCCACTGCATGGCAGCTAAAATATCCTGAATAGATGAGAAAGTTCCCAGGAGAGCCATGAGTCCCTCAATAGCTGTTTTCTGCACTCTGAGTCCAAGCTGTCTACCCACACAGTGCGGGCACAAGAGTTGCACATGCCACAGCCTTCCATCATCTTCCAGGGCCTCTCAGCCAACAGTCACTGCACAGGTACTCAGGACATTGTTACATTATTACAACACACCCATAGCCAGAAATGAAGGCATTACAGAGCAGGCAGAACTCACTGCTGCATTGCAAAGTAGCCAGCAAGGGACGTGCACTTGTTGACCAAGGAAATACATTCATGTGTGGGCCTAGCTCAGAAGCTGACTTCTTATTCTAAAGCCTTTAGCACAGGATTTTTTCCCTCAGTTCCAACTTACTACTAAAATCTATGTAGGCGTCATCACCTATTCAACAGATACAGTCTGGCCTGAACAAAGCCAGCTAGCTCCCTCATCTTGCCATTGTACATCATGCAGCCACCAACGAACTGTCTTTGTGCCATCTAACAGGCTCCTTCTGATTTCCTAAAGTGCCAGGGAGTCCAGTGCCAGAAATATTATTCCAGGTGCAGCTTCACAAGTGCTAAAGAGAAGGGAATAATCACTTCCTATCTATCTCTCTGTACTTTTTCAGCACACAAGAAGTCTAGAACAGTGTTACAAAATTTTTATGAGACCTGGTAGATACTGGCAAGTTGTGGCTGGGAGTACTACCACCATCTATACAGGCTGCCTCCTACTTCTTGCATTACCTTTTTTTTTTTTTTTTTTTTCCCTCAGTTGGTTATTGTTTGGAAGGACTTGGGCTAGTTTTCCCCTGTCAATATCCATCTCAGGCTGAACCTTTGCGGAAAATTTCAGTCAAAATGATTCAGCCATTTCTGAGAACACAAGCAGAAATGCATTAATGCATTATTCCAACCAATCTGAAAAGTTTTGACAGGGTCCACTTTGGGTGGAAAAATAAAAGAAAAAAAAAAAAAAAAAAAAGAAAGAACACAACATTTTTCCTATCCTTGTGAAAGACTGCCAAAGTCTGGGTGAGTTACAAGCCTTCAAAATGTCACAGTTCATATATGCGAAGATAAAACCTTGCAAGGAAAATCTCCAAGGGTTCTGTCTGAACTGGACACGCTTCATTTTCTTGCAAAGCTTAGTACTTCCCAGACTGCACAAGCACAGAGCAGCTGGATGCAGCTGCTATGGAGACTCACTTAGTAGAGGCTTCAGGTGAGGGAGGATTTGAGACATTGCTTTGGCAGAGGCTGGGTTTTGAGCAAATCATTTGTGGAAACTTCTCTGTGCCTCTGTTTTGCAGGCTTGAAAATAAATAAATAAAAAAATAAAAAGCCGTGAACTCAACAGAAGAGGAGTTCTGTGAGAAAAAGTTTGCAAGTTTGAGATGATAGGATGAAAGATAGTTAAGGATAGTTAAATATAGTTCAGAAAAAGTTTATTTTTATTATACAGACCTATGAAATTCCTTAGTCACATTCTGACAGATGCAGCTGATTGTCAGACTTGGCTGGTAGCAAATTCTGCTGTATCTTTTTGGTAAACAACTATCTTTTCAGACCGCTTATAGCAGCAAGAGATGAGCCCAGCTTCTATTGGAAACATAAAATGTTTATCCACCACCTGCTAGGAAGGCTTTTGTTACTTGAAATTTGTCTTTTGAGCTCTATGGAAAGCAAGTATGTATTCTAAATGTATTTTCAAATAATGAAGCAGTTTTGATGCCCTAAAACATGTTTTCTCCAAAATAAATAACAGGTTTTATCACTTGAATTGACTTTTAAATGATTATAAAAAGGCTCAGGATGGAACACCCTAGAGAGAATAAGTTTCTCAGCTCCCAGAGAGCCAGACTATAAACCCCTTACTGCCAGTAGCAAACAGCTACTCACTTGCATAACCCTGTGAGCACTGGTGTGAGCAGTTCTTCACTGACAGGAGTTAAGCTTTCATATGTCTGGCTCAGTATGACACAAAATGGTCATCATCAGTGAATGTTTTCTTCATGACATTCTTCAAAATGTTCTACAAACATCCATCTGGAAAGATCTCTCACACAAAAGAAGATCACCAGAAGCCATTTTTTACTGCAGCAAAAGTTAAGTGCTCTTCTGATGGAAAAGCATTTTTTTCAACACCAGGCTGCACTGGGAATTTTGTTTTTAAAGAAACCTGAAGCCAAACTCTTCACGCCATACAAGCAACATATAACAACTAATAGCAAGAACTACTGGTCAGTCATGACGTGGGCTAAAGGTGAGCTGGGAAGCAGGGGAACAGGACACCGTGAGCTGTCTACCACTAGACTCTGGAAACTGCTGTCATTTATAATGGGAGCCTGGCAGCAGAGAATCTGAAAGATAAAATCCTTGTTGGTATGCTCTTATTTATCAACATCATCCTTAAAACACTTGAAAGATGTTTTTTTATTTTTTTTTATTTTATTTTTATTTTTTAAAAAGAGGACTTTATCAGCTCTAGCAGCATTCTCCCCTGCATACTGGCAGTTCCAATAAAAAGAATAGATTTGTGGATTTTAGAGCTACAGGAGAACATTGCTAGCAATTTTGTCTGACCTAAATATATAAAATCACATCCAAATAAAATACCTTAAAAATAATACCATTAAGGTCACATAATCCTGCATTGAAAAGTCTCAAAATGGCAGTATTAAGGTTGCCAGAATGACCTTAATTCAGCAACCCTTAATTCAGCCTCCTTCTGTGTAGCATTATGTGACTGCACAGAATGGACAGGGTTTCTTAAATAGGTACCTAATCAGCATCTACTTTTGTCCTTAGTCAGCTGATATCTCCAGAGCAGCAGCAAGCACATACCACAAAAACCCAGCCCCTGAACTGCCTGTTATTTTACAGGTCATTACAAGCCCAGAGCAGAGCTTCAGTGACCCCAGGCTGCAGCACTGACAAGGCATTCAGAAACGGTATCTCAAGGCTGAGACTGAAGAATTGGGAAATGCATAGGCCAGATATTTAGAGCCCTTTATGAAACTTGGCTGACATTTTAAGAGTCTAAATCCAAAACTTAGAACTCCACTCTTAACTTTTTGTGCCTGCAATCCTTCAAACAAACAGCCAAACAAACCTGCTTCTAGACACAAAACAACTTGTGCCCAGGCAACACTATTGCTTCTCAGCAGCACTCTGATACCTACACTCCAAAAGAAATCCCATACATACTATTTTCTGACCTCTGTGGACCACAGTAGTAATACATTCATAAATACCTGCAAAGGTCAGAGGGAAAGGTGGTGTGCCTGCCCTCCTCTTTAACACACTGGCCAGAGCATTCACATGAAGGTGAAGAGCCCTGGGTTTCAAAGTACCTTTTCCCTAAATGTATTTGATCATGTCTTTGGGAAACGTATCCATTCCATCACATCAGCATTTTGTGAATAGCTGCAGACATCAGAAACAGGATTGCCTAACCCAAAGTGCCTGGTGACAGGATGAGGGGGAATGGGCTTAAGTTGAGCCAGGGGAGTTTTAGGTTAGATGTTAGGAAGAACTTCTTCACTGAAAGGGTTGTGAGGCACTGGAACAGGCTGGCCAGGGAAGTGGTGGAGTCACCATCCCTGGAAGTCTTCAAAAGACGTTTAGATGTAGAGCTTAGGGATATGGTTTAGTGGGGACTGTTAGCGTTAGGTCAGAGGTTGGACTCGATGATCTTGAGGTCTCTTCCAACCTAGAAAATTCTGTGATTCTGTGATTCTGTGAAAGTCTGGACAGTTAGGTATCACAGTGTTTAACAGCATCCAACTCAATACAGACCAACGTGTTCTTTTATTAATTAAGTACTTGCAGGCACATACAGGCACAAGGCAAATACTAAATCAGACAAATACAATCCACTTTTGGGTCATCCAGCATCCCTCAGTATGAACTACTCTGAAACCAGGAAGCAAAGAAGGAGAAAATCATAGCCCATAGCCCATAAGAAAGATATAAGAGAACTCACTTGTTTAAAAGCGAAGCAAGAATCGAACTTCTGCTATGACTTTTTAGGCAGCTTTGACCATTTGGATATTTCCCATTCAAAGTTAACTTGCTATAGCGTTCCCAAAGAATACATCTCTACTACACAGCACCATGACATGCAGAGACACTCAAGACAGCAGGTCTGCAGTTTCCAAATGTGAAAAACAAACAGCAAACACAAACAAGGAATGCCAATTGTTCTTCTGGATACAGGTGCTGATAAAGCTGCTGGCAGATCAAAGACACCTTTCTTAAGTCTGGAAGCTGTGAGAAAGTACCATGCTTCAACTCCTTCCAGCTCCCATGGACTATACAAACCAGAATAATTTGTTCAACCACAGAGAGAGCTACACCAGCGCTGTCACAGAGCTGTGAGATTTCTTGCTCTGCAGCCTGGTTTCTGACTGCATGTTCATGCCACCTAATCCTCCAGCTGCTGTGCTGAGGAGGATGGGATCTGTGAAAGCTTTGAAGGCCCTGCACAGGTAATTCCTGAGGTAATTCTGAAAGCAAAATAAAGTGACAGTCTGCTTCCTGATCCGCTTTTCTAGGAAAATTACACTTTACGGTCAATTCTGTCCTTACACAGTGACTATAAAATTAACTTATTAGCTGACTCAACTCCATTTTGTGTGAAGGATTGAGAAGGATTGCCTCCAGCCCTTGTCCCCTTAACTCTAATTATCAAGTGTATACTAGATTAAATTCAGAATGAAGTAGCCGGGTCAAGCAATCTACTTAAAGTTTAATGGAAGTTAATGATTCATTGATCAAACTCATTTATGTCTAATTAAAGCTTTCCTGCATTATAAAAGACAAGGGGGAAGTTTTATAATGCACCTCGTTCCCCCTCTGCGCATGGCAAATTTGCTGCAGAACTGAATGGAAAATTCACAGCATCTGTCTTTCATGAGTACATGGTTTGGCAACAGCTCCATGGATTTAAAAGTATAATTATTTTAGATGACTTCACCAAGTGGATGGGGTTTACACAATGCTGCCAAATACAATACCCATATCCAGCTGCACAGAGCCAGATTGAGAACTAAACTTGTATGCACAAGCACCAGCTCACAATAATGAAGCTCAGGGAACACAATAATAACCAGACCTGCGTCCAGATCTCAAGCAGGAGCCTCACTGGAGCAAGGAAGCAGTGATGTTGAGCCCAAGGCAGGGAAGCTTCCAATTGCGTGTGGATTCACTTCATGTGCTGCTCATACTCAAAACAGGCAAAAAAAGACAAGCCATCTAAAGCATGGCACAGACAGTGCTCAGTGCTCCAGCCAAATGAGAGTGACAGGCAACCCACTGCAACACTAGGAATTTATTCCTTCCTCCACTGACTGTCCCCTCTTATTAAGCACTTTCTCGACATCTTCATGTATGTAAATATGCAATCACACTACAATGCTTCTATTGAGGGGCTATCCACCAGAGCATTACTCATAGCACATTTATTCAAGGTAGTATAATTAAACAGGAATACCATGGCCTACTTACATATTCATCGTTGTGTTACATGGTTTTAAATTTTATACCATTCACGTGAAGAGAAAAAAATACCTTTCTACAATCTCAGGCTACTGAGTACAGAAAAAGCTTTTTTTTTTTTTTTTTAATCCCCCTGCAGTTTGAAATGATCAGTCTTTCACATGTTAGCTAGTATTATTTAATCTTTATATGATACTTTTTAAACTTTTCCGATGTACAGATTCTTAAAGTGGAATAATGGCATAAAGATCTTTCGTGGGGAAAAAAAAAAAAGTTATATAACAGTTCCCCTTCTTCAGTAACCTACAGTCCTATCCCTCCCAGGTGTCCACCAAACACAGGATGAAAACAGCTGGTCACACACACTGATGGATGGTTTATAAACAGTTCTGTGTTGGAGCAACTAACAGGCTTTCATGTAGTGGAGGATATGGCCTTTTTTTCCTCTCATGGTCTTCTCGTTGTATAGCATTTTGTAAACCCGTATGGATGTCTAATGACAATTTGTTGGTTTATTCTTTCTGCTTCTTGCTCATTAAGACACAGTGAATGAATATTTCACCATCTTCAAAATTACATTTCTATTTTGCATTTCAGATTGTGCAATATAATTTTCCTTTAAGTAATATGTATGTTCACCCCTGTGAAGTAAATATGAATGGGTGCTTATACATGAAATGTACACCACTTCCTAAAGAAATACTTGACTTGTCCCAAAGAATCATTTTGAACCTGATCAGTTGTCATTTATGGAAGTCTAGTAGAAGCAGCTGCAAGCTTTGGTCTTTCATACTTTTTTGGCTGTAACTTCTTCTAGCACCCTTTGCAGCTCTGGCAAATCAAAAACATGGTAACAAGCACTCTGCTAAGTTGCAGATGAAACAAGCCAGCAGTAGTATCACTTCCAGATTGACCTACCATATATTGTTTTTTTTGTTGTTGTTGTTGGTTTGTTTGGTTTTGTTTGTTTTTGCTTTTTTGCAGTTTTCTTTAATAAAGCCTTAACAGATTTTACTAACAGTTTAACAGTGGCAAGTGGCTGTTGTATGGCAGTAAGATACAGCTTAATTTCTATTTCATGGTAAACTGTACAGACTCACTGTGAATATACTAAAGTCCATTTTTTTAAAACTACATTGTTTGATACCCTATTTCTGCCCAAATATTTTGTTTCTTTATCTTCAACATTTTTAGATTCCAAGAAGTCAGTCAGTTCCCAGAAGTCTATAGAGCAGTCTGCAATAATGAGGCAGTTTGTATGTTTCATAGCGGAAAGGTCATTTCCTATCTTTTTCCCTCGAGGTCTGTTGGGAACTACTTGTATTTTCATTGCTTCTTTTTGCTACTTGGCCTACGTATAATTTAAATACAATTAAATCAAATGGTAATTGCAATTTAATTTAATTGCAAATGCAATTAATTTTAAGGTCTCTGAAACACTTGGTCAGGTTTGACCAGCATATGGGCCCTCTGGGTTTCCTGAGGCAAGTTCTGACTCCAGAATGGTCATACATACACTTTGGTGAAAAAAAAAGAAGTTCACAATGAGCTAGGCATTACCATCCAATTGTCTTTTTATATATGCCACCATAAACATGTGAATCATCTTGATATTTCCAGTAGTCTTGAAAGATAGGTGGGGTTTATCCTAGCTGTCATACAATCCAGGGAGAAAAATGCATATTAATACTTAAAAATCTTCATCTTGCAGATCATTTCCCAATTCTTTTCAGTCTCCATCTTGCAACTTGCACGTAATTCTTTAATAGCGGGAAAATCTGAGAGGAATCACACAAGAACACATGACTAAGAATAAGTGAGGTTGAATCACGGTTTGTAAGGATAAAACGAGAAAGAGTAAGACATGAAATGAGTTACAACTAGCAAGGAACATAAAAGACTCCAAGAAAAAGTTCATGATTGCATCAGAAACACTTTTATCTTATTTATTGAATATAAAGGAAAGAATAGAAAATCTATGTGCACAGCATATTGTGGAAGGAGAACAAATAATATGACACAGATAAGACTGAAATACTGACCTTTCCATTCTCTTTTTAGAATGACATAATTGACATTAAAGGGGAACAGAGTATGGTCCAGAATAAGGAAACATCTTGAAGAGTACAACAGTGAGTTAGATGTTTTCAACAGAACTGGACATGATGAAGTTCACCGTATAGCACGTCAGGAGCCAGCTAGAACCATCTCTAATTTTTCAGAGGACAAAAGTTTATCCAAGAAACAGAGACAAGTAAAGCAGTGCCTGTCTAAAATAACATCCCAATATACATTATTCAAGTTAGCCCCAGTTATCTTAGTGGAATAACAACTAGGAATAATTTCATTATTGGTTGCAATGACTGAGAAGATAATAGTCTAATAAAAAGCAATAATAAAACAAGGATAAGTCATATAATACCAGTTTAATTTGGTATACTTGTAAGGATTATTAGCCTAAATGATAAGCAGAAAGGAAAATATATGACATCTATATTCTGCTTAAACTTTTTGACACACCCACATTATGTTCTCATTTCAGCAAAATACAATTCAAAAGAAATATAAATAGATAAATACATAATTTTAAAAACATACTCAAGCAGTAATTAGGAATTTTCAGAATCTCAAATTGAGCTTAAGAGGGATCTGCAGTGAGACCAGTGCTAGTCAGTATTTTCATTAATGACTGAAAATGAAATAGGATTATATTTAAATTATTTAGTACAGTCTCATACTGAAAAGAACTGTAAGCACTTCAGAAAGTCAGAGCCTAGAATGACTCTGAGAACAAGACAAACAATAATAGGAAAATTTTCCTACCTGAATTTTCTTCTAAAGAGTTAGAAGCTTTAGCCTAATTTCCAGCTCAAGGACCAGGTTGCTCAAGAAGTTTTTCAAGACCTGACTCCTCAAGCCAAGGATAGAGATTGCACGACCTGCAGTCACAACCTGCCATGGGCAAGCTGTTTCATTGACTGTCCTCAGCGTGAAAAAGGTTTCCTGTAAATCTAGTATCAGTCTCTCTTAGTTCCATTTACATCCCTTGCCTGTTGTTCTCCCACCTCTGTGAAGCATCAGGCTAATCTTCTTGACAGCCTCTTTGATAGTGTTTGGGGACAACTGTTAGGTCTCCCACAAACTTCTTCCAGTTAACAGTATTCTCCTTTTGCTCACTGATCTCCTCTCCTCCCCTCTCCTCATCCTCATAACCTAACAAGAAAAAATGTAGGAAAAAAGATGTGTTTAAATTCAGGAAGAAGCAGCCAAATGTGCAAATGCAAAATGGGAAATAACTAGTTAGGCAAAAGCACTTCAAACACTGACAAGGTGTTGAACTATATCAATACACGTGCCATGTGAAAGACATTACTTTGCTCAGCCCTTTTGGAGCTCAACCCAAGTCCAGTTCTGGGAAACCACACAGAAAGAGAGATGGAGGTAAATAAGAGAGCCAAGCAGAAATAAAATGATTCAGAAATTTGGAAATACATTATTCTAGGAGAGACAAATGAATGGGTTTGCTGGGGGTAGGGCATGAAGAGAGAGACAGAGAGAGAGGATGCTGAAGAGGGTCATGGAACAGTAGCTCAGTAGGTAGAAGTCTTCCAGTATTAAAGAGAGGAAAAAAGAGCAACAAATCCCTGTGCTCACTGTGATCATGATAAATAGAAATATGCTAATGAGGGGGAAGAAAAAGTGCATAAGATAGCATGAAAGAACTCCTACCTACAAAACTAATCAGGTAGTAAATCAGGCAGCAAAGTGAAGCAGTAGAATCCACACCACTGCAACCTTTCAACCAAGGGTGGAAAAATAGGTCCCAGGGTCAGCTCAGGAATAGTTGGCCCAGTGTCAGGGCAGAGAGGAGCAGGAGACAACATCTCATAGTCCTTCCTATTCAAACACCAAACATTTCTTAACACATTTGACTGATACTTCAGACAGACCAATATTCCAACACAATCTAAGCAATAACACTTCTTTATGGAATATTTCTGAGGTTTTGATGTCATAAAAGGCAGACAAAGATAAATCGGCTGAAAACAGCACCTTGTATGTTGCTTACATAATGTCAATATTCTGCATGAATATTTTCCCTTAGAATTTGATTGTAGTCCACAGCATCCTAATGGCATTTATTTGGCTTTGCTTGGCTTTATTTTTCTTGTGTCGTCTAACCTAGATTGTTAGTTGCCATTCTGTGGTTTATTTGGTATTTATGCCTAATTGTTAGAACAGTATAGCCACATTTTTTTTTTTTTTTTTTTTTACAGCTGGTGCTACTGGAATCTTTACAATTCATTGTTTTCCTGTTTGTTCAGAAGACTTTATTTCATTTTCTTAAGTGCACTACATATTATTGAGGCAAAAAGTCTTATTATTTGCATCGTTTGCTTCTTCTGTAAGATAGTTCTTTTCTTTCCAAGTCTGCAAGCTCTGGTCAGTCATTTCTTTCATCATAGTTGCTCCACTTGACTTTATATCCAAGGCATACTTGTATACATGCTTCTGCAGATATCTACAGCTCTGCACAAATGATGCTAATTCTCAGAACATCTCCACTCAAACTGTCTGTCTTCTTTCTCTGTGGACTGTAATCCCAAGCCCTACAATAAGGACACAGACTTTCTCCAGTTCTGAAACTACTGTACATGTGGTAAACATCCTGACTGAATACAAACTGGAGATTGAATAAGTCACTAGGTGGCAGGGCCTGTACAGGAAGAGAGTAAATAGAGGAACATTTGGGAGAAGAAAGTGCTTGGCCCCAGTAGCAGCTCCACCTGGTGTTACTCAAACAGTTGTCCAGTCGAGCTCCTGTGCCCAAATGGCATCCTTCCATCAGGGGCATATTTACTACCCGGAAACCTCTTTCTACAGCTTACCATGGCTTCCAGTGAATGATGCCTACAGGGAATTTCTTATACTTTATTTCTTAAGAATCACAAATAAATTCAGCTTTTATAGATATACTTTCATTTGATAACATTAGTGATACCACCTTACAAGCTTTGCCATAGTATCTGAAATCTTATCTTTTGTATATCTTTTCCACTGCACTTGTGGCAAGCATAAAGTGTTCTGGAGTACATTTAAGATCTCACATGAGATCTCATCTGCTACCAGCACATCAGGATACCCTGGGAGCATAAAACTTTCTCTGTCCATTAAAGGCAGATGCAACTGCTTTTGTCTAGCCCTATTAAAGTGAGCTTTTTTCCTACTCTGAGCTAAAGACTAATTGTTACACATGTAACATACCCTTTCACATCTATCCCCTATGTTCTTTTGGAGGAATGGGAGAGAAAAAAAAGCAATCTTTGTACATTTGTTTTTGTAATAACCCTAGCTTCCGATAAACCATATTTGCAGAAAACTAATTCACTCCGTAAAATGTTCAGTGTTTGACTATAAAATGATACAGTAATAAAACTGTGCATTTGGGGGCTTTATTCGTTGTCCTAAGTGTACTATTGCTTCTCATCAGGCAGTTCCTGAATGGATTTATCTGAATGTTGAGGTATTATCTCAGTGCAGTAATAGTTTTTACCAGTCTTGGATGCCTTTTCTAGGGCTCTGCCCCCCATAAATGCTCCTTTCAAATGACAGTGCTATGCTTCTACTTTTCCTTGGAGAACAGGGCCTTGTAATGTAGCCACGTATATCAGCATGATGAGGTTATTCCATTTTGATTAGGAGCCTTGATACCAAGCAGGTTTAACAGCTCCCTCAGGGAGTCTTGCACGGTGACAGTATGCAGCAACTTCCCCAACACAAAGTATCCATCAAAAAGTCTATGGCATTCAAACAAAGCTAATCAAAGACCAGATTTATGTGGACACTGTCTTTCCTATTCTTAGCATGTCTCTTAAACCAATATGAAGACATGACTTCAGGCTGATATCTCTAGGGAATGATGTTATGACTCACTTCACCTTAGCAAGTTCATGTCACCTTGCTGCAGTTGACAACTCTGCCTCATCCATTTCCTCACTTTCTGCATGCTGTCTTCGGAGTTATAACTCCTCAACACTGAAATTCAGCCAGGAAATGCCATTCAAGAGCAAGCAAACTTTAAATGCAGAAAAAGTTGCAGTGCAGCTCTCCACCAGGAGCATCCATGAAGGTGTGTGTAGAGCTTTAGAATAAATTTCCTTTGCTCAGCTTCTGATGTACTCTGGACCCTCCTCATGCTCCTGAAAGCAAGCCATCCTTAAGTACTTTCAGTTACTGAAAAAAATAACCACAGTGCTTATGAAGTTACAGTATTTGAAATTTTAAGTATCTCTTTCTTTAATTTTTAAGTAGAGTTAGACACATTACATCTGGAGAAGTTACCATCAGGAAACCTGCTCTGGGAGAAATAGTCAGGGAACACTCATCTCTGCAAGATCCTGTGAACCATACTAGGTCCAACCTAAACTTCCTCTCCTTAGCAGGTACTGTTGAGTTACTTAGGAGCACTGTAAACCTGACTAAAAGAATCAGGCTTTAGCCTGATTTAATCACTCCTTAAAGCTGGCAGCAACTCATTTCAATGATTTGGAGCAATCACGAGGACTTGGCAAAACAAAAAGACTTCCCTGAATGGAACCACACTGCATTAGATGCAGTGTAACTAAAAATTGTATCTTACCCTGCAGAGATTTACCATCATCTATAAGATGAGGGGGAGATACAAGCACAATGATATATACACAGAGCAACAAGAAAGACAGCAAGAGAGGGCTTCCCCTCCCTGAACTTAAATGCTAAAAAGAAGTTAAGCAGCTACAAGATGCATATCTAATAGCAGAACAATGACAAGGGGAAGTAATCTGTAATATGGATTATTTCTGGAGTATGGTTGAATATTAGCTTAACTGAATAGCTTTCTTTTAATTAAGATTTTCAGCACAATTCAAAGGTAGTGTTTGAAAAACAAAACAAAGCAACCAACAAACAGTACTGATCTCAACAACGCAGCATTGAAAGGTACAGACTCTCATCCCTCTTTCAACTAAGCTTTTTCAAAACTGAATGAAAGTGTCCACCAATTTCTAGGGTCAGAAATGCAGCAAGTCACATAACCTGTTTTCCTAGGAAAAAAAAACAACAACAAAACACACACACACACAAAAATAAAGATTTTGCTGAAGAGATTCCTAAACTCTCACATTTCACTGCTAACTTCCTTCTCTAGTGACTGCCGTAAATAAAAATATGCACCTTGGCCAGTAAGAGAAACAAATGTGCATCATGATTGTCACTCCAAGTCTCATCCTGGATCCTGTTGAACTTATCATGGCTGTGAGCCAGGAGCCACCCTGTCACAGGAATGCAGTTTCTCCCACAACCCCGCGGTCCTTACCAACAAGACTGACCTCCTTCAAGTGCCACCCTGTTGGTGTACACATTCGTCATACAGCTTCTTGGACTTCCTTAGTGAGCAGCAGATTCTTATCACTGTCAGCCAAATCATTGTTTTATCACTAGACTGTTCCAACCTTTTAACTCATGTGGCTTCAATGTCCAAATTTTAGAAGTAGTACCATTGTACTTCTGTTAAAGCTACCTCCTTTGACAGATTTGGTCAGACATGAGGTCTTAAAAAAACTAGATTATTCTCTGGGAAGGTAAACAATCTGTAGAAGACCATTAGAAAATCCTAACGTTTCTAAAGTATTTTTTGACAAATTTGATAGGCCTCAAACAAAGGTGTTGCCACAATGAAAAATCACCCATGCATTACAGTCTTGAGCCCATTAATATCAGCTACACAGATGAAAAACAGACACTAATTAATAACCACTTGCAGTCTCTTATTAAATTAATATGATCTTTCCTTTTACAATACAAGATTATCTGGATAAAAACCAGAGTCCTACACATTAATTACCTTTTGCCCTTTACCTGTACTGTCTACAGTCACATAAACAAAGGCTAAAAGGTCCAATCTTACATGTCATCTCTGTAAACTTTGTGGGAATTTGTTTTCAGCAGACATTTGAGCAACAAGCATACAGGAAGGTGGACACTTCACCCATGTGTAAGATCATAAATGGTCACAAAGCCAACAAAAAGCTGGAAACCATCCGCCAATAACTTCTGAATGCTTAGCACTCTTTAATCCCTTTAAAGAGGTGCACTTTGTAATGCATGCGAATTCCCAGCAAGGCAAAATCAAAGATCTGAGTTTATTTCAGCCAAGTATTTACAAGAACAAAATGTTGTAGTATTACTGCCAAATCAAAAACCCTTTTGAAGGATTGCAGTGCGATGGACTGTCATGGAGCTGTGGGTGTGGTAAGCCAAAAGTACATGGCATACTAAGATGGAAAGCATATGGATAGAGAACAGATTTCACAGAAAAGATTTGCCAGGAGAGACTAAAATACTGTTGACATTGAAAAGTAGGACTTAAACTGTAAGGCCTCATGAATTCAGAATACATTTCTCCCCTGTATAACATAATAAGGAGAAAGCAACCTTTCTTCTACAGTCTTGCACACACCTTGGGAATGACATTCAGTCTTGCTGGGAAAATATTATTGAACAATAATATTTTTTCCTTAGCTTTATTTTGTTCAGTAAAGATTTCCTGCAGAAGTCTGGAGAATTTTTAAATCTTCAAGGCTAAGTATGAGCAATCTTGAAATAACTAGTACATCTACAGAGAGTTTATCCCAGCTGTTTTCAACTGGGGAGCAGATTGCAGTAAAATTTCCTTCACTGCTCTGAATCTGGAAAGTGAGCACAAGATAATCATTTTCACCTGTCCTTTCTCTTCCCAGAGGAAACGCTACAGGCAAAGGGAAAGAAGGAAAAAAGAACTGCAGCGAGAAAGGGAAATGATCTGCATCATGTAGGTGTCAAAAGATGAAGGGAAAAATTAAGAAGTACTTGTCCAGTAAAAGAAAAGATTCTTATTTAAAAAAAAAAGGGAGGGGGGGTGGGAGGACAAAATGACAAACAGACACGGCTAGAGTGAAAAATGACATTCATTTATTAACTGCACTAGAACATCCAGTTTCCAACTGATAGGAAATTCTTCAAGGATATGCCTACATCATACATGACTATTCTTTAGAGAAGTGCCCTACATCACTTATGTGATCATAGAAATACTAGTCTGTAAAGAAAGACCACTTGCAACAGCATGCATTTATTTACATACACACATTTCTCATTGAGTAAGCACATACAGAGCTACAATCCTGATCTACGGAACCCCGGTACCTGAGTTAGTTCATGCAGGGTGGTCAATGCAGATACGTCAAGCTAACTCAACCTTCCAGCAAAGCATTGCACCCAGCTGAATCAACAGCCTGCATGCAAGGCTACAATAACATGAACATGGCATTCAGAGAGCAGAGGAAGAAAAAGCTTGAGGTACTTGGGCAAACAAGATCCAGAATATAGATCACTTCCTATACATCACAAACTCCAAGTATAAGAAACCATCAGTAGTGTCACTGACTGTTTGGAGTGAAGAGAAAGCTTTATTTACAGCTTGGAGAGTTCATTAGGTGACCATGTTTCTATTCCACTAGGAAGAGTGAATTAGTGTTACTAATCCTCAAATTATAACTGAAACATTATTCTAATCACTCTCCTAACGTTATTCTTGTCACTCTCTTCAGACCTGAAGCAGTAATTTTCCACATCAAAACATTTTAATAGATGATGCGTTACTGAAAAAGATGAAAGAATAACTTGCTTTAAACAAAACAATATTTTAATAAGCTTTTAATGATAACTAGTTAAAAGTACTTTGAAACAACTGTCACATAAGATCTGTATCTGTGCATTCCCTAGCTGATTGTTTTTGTTGCTGTTGTTGTTGTTAAAGAAGTAGAAAAAAAAAAAAAAAAAACAAAAAACTATAATTCTCTTACTGCAAGTAATAGCAAATGCTATTCCCAATTTTCAAGCCCCGCATTTATTTCCTTTGTAAGTATACCCCTAATCAAACAACCCAATCCTATTAAGAATAGCAGCATAGCTCAGGATTACTGTGGATTATAAACACAAACTGTTCTTGTTATTTGATGCCCTTTGACTATTGTAATAACCCAGAAAAACTGGTGTTTTTCATGTTAACTGAGAAACCTTGATTAATGTAGAAAGGATAAGGTCAGAAAGGTAAAAATGATAGATGCTTTCCTTTATTGTCTATCCATCCACATCAATTTGTAACTTAGTGCCCATATGGCATATACTCAGAATCTGTACAGCCTTAGACCTGCTCAGAAAGGACATGACCTGCAAATACTACAGATACAATTGTTCTAGGCCTCGCAGCACTAGCTAGAAATACTGAACTATAAAATGTGAAACTTTTACTGTGTGTGTTCAAATAAAAATCCCAAAATCAATGTTAAAGAAATCCAATAAAATTGCTTTCAGATTACAACATCTTTCACAGAAAGGAAAAAAAAAAAAAAAAAAAAAGTACAACAACAACAAAACATACAACCATTTACCTTTCTGAATGATCATCTGCAGAAAATAGATGGCAAAGAGTACCCATAATAGGTAAGATTGGTTGGATCTCTTTTAAAGGTGTGAAAAGAAAACGACAAGAGCTTTCTTTGTTTTTACAGTTCTACCTCAATCCCCCAAGCTTTGCAGTATCCCTCCAGGCCCCTATCAATGAATGTTGTTGAAATTAGTCCGTTTAAAAGATAGGTTGAGCCATTTTCACACTGACTTATGTAAAGCCATTTTTCTGTTTTATTAGTCACATTAGCATTCTATTGCCCTTTAAATGTCACAAGTTCAAGAGCACAGCTGTACATATCCTGCAAATATTCCTGTTTGATGTAATAAAACAGAAAGGTACAATTTCCTGGGACAGATAAGGTGACAAAAAAAAAGGTGGAAATGAACAGGGCATAACGGCATGGAGTAAAACAACAGGCAGTAAAGCAAGATTGTTTCCAAGTGAAAGAGGAGCATGAGTGTTACTGGCAGCAGAGATCAAGAAAATCTTGTTTGCATTTTCTCTTATCAAAATAAGTGAAATAGGTGATGAACCTGCCACTGTCTCTAGCTCACAGAATGGAACAAAAATGACACCATACTCACTTCACGTGTATTCTCTAACCCATTAGGTGCCTTTTCAAAGCCACATTGTGTATTCTGACTACTCATTTATTAGCAGTAATTTATTTCAAAGCAGAAACTTGCAAAACTCCCTGGTTGCATGTTTTTAACCTAAAACAAGGGCAATATGAAAACTGCAAACTGGACAGAAAGAGTTATTGGTGAAAAATGAATTCTGAAGTCTGCAGGATGTGACCTACCACATTCTTCTGCCAAATGCACTGGAGGAGATTTGAGAGAAAGAGAGAGAGAGAAAGAGAAAGAGAGAGAGAAAAGAGAAGGAGAAACGTGGAAGTGTCCTAAGGAGAATATACAAGACAGTGAAAAATAATCCAGTGAAACCAAAGTGGTTATCCTCATATTGTGAGCTTCTCATTTTAGAACTCCACTATACATTATTGGAGCTGCATTACGACTCCCCCGGTTGAAGCACTGTCTACAGCAGAAAAGCCTGCAGCTGATAGCAGTTCAGTGCTTAGAACAGGGTACACAGCTTGAATATATCACCTGAACCACCAAGTTCAGTTACCCACAATGGAAAACAATCTACAAAGAAAGTTTTCCCCCAAAGTACCATGAAAACACCAGGTCACTACAGCTCACACTGTGCTACCCATCACCTTCCGGCAAGTAAAAGGCTCACTGTGGTTGCTTTTGAATGCCTACTGCAATGGGTCACACAAGGAGAGAGAGCTCCGCTTCTGTTGCGGTGTCACAGGTTCCTGCAGTTACAGTCAACTTAAACTCTCCAACCACCATAAGACTGTATGCCCCATGCACAATACAAAGGATGGGGGCAAACTCTTCCTCCCTCTCCCTTCCCTCCATCCCAAAAAATCCTGACAAAGTCATTGTGGTGGTTTTACTCAAGTGGGTAGCCGAGCTCCACCACAACCGCTCTCTCACTCCCCCTCTCCTCAAAGAGGAAGGGGGAAAAAATACAACACAGAGAACTCGAGGTTTGAGATAAGACAGGTTTAATTAAAGGGAAAGGGAATGGGAGGGAAAAAAAAAAAAAAAAAAACAGAGACAAAAGAAGCAATCAGTCCGCGCAGAAGCACAGAGAGAGGAAAAATTATTCTCTACTTCCCATCAGCGAGCGGTGTTCGGCCACGTCCTGGGAAGCAGGGCCTCAAATGCGTAGTGGTTGTTCAGGAGGAACAGCCCCCTCTCTCACGAGAGCCCCCCCTTTTATTGCTGAGTGTGACATCAAGTGTTATGGAATATCCCTTTGGTTGGTTTAGGTCAGCTGCCAGAGCAATGTCCCCTCCCCATCACTTGCCCACCCCCAGCCTGCTGGCTCTTGGGGGCTTGGAAGGAGTCCTGATGCTGTGCCAGCACTATGCAGCAATAGACACAACACTGGAGTGGTATCAGTGCTGTTCCAGCTACGAGTGCAGAGTACAGCACTGTGTGGGCTGCTGCAGAGAAAAGGTGACTCCAGCTCAGACAGACCCAACACAGTCATTAAGGAGAAAACACCAACAAGAACAGCACACAGTGTAAGCTTACACATCTACACTGCCAGTGAGCAGGCACAGTTTAAGGCTTTTGTAGTAAAAAACTACATAGTTTTTTAAACTATGTCATTGGCACCTGAACTACACCCACACCAATAAACCCACATTGGTTTCAGTTCCTTCCAGCTCTCATTGCACATATTAAAGTCTACTCACATTTTGCCAGTGCTCCCCAGGGCCAGGAGCAGCAGGGGCTGCCCATGGGTCAGGCAGGGCAGGGCCTAGCAGCTCATCTTATCCCCTCACAGCATTTGGAGCTGCACTGGGGGCACCAGGGCAACCCTAGCACCAGGCACCTCTGCCAGGACAGGCTGAGAGCAGGCTAGGCCATGGGCACACAGGCAAAGGTCAGGACTGTGCTCTGTGAGGGGAACCAGCATCAGACACTGCTCTGTGGTGGCCATAGATCAAACTGTGCTGGTGGTTTTCAAAGCCCATCCCAAGGAGGACTTCTCTCACTACAGCACCCATCCTATGTGTCCTGAGCATTCTGAAGTCACAGGCAGGACAGTGTGGCCGAAACATCCCTTGCCATGACACCTACCTCACAAGTGGTTTGCCCCTCACATTGTGCCCCAGCACCTAGCTGTGTACCTATGTGGAAAAGCACACTGGAGACAGACCCACAAGTCCGGCCTCCCAGGCCACACCCAGACTTTCCTTCCTCTCAGCAGGCGAGAACCACTGCTGAAGGCAACACATTGGTCTGCAGAGGAACAAACATCTGTCTGCACACTCTGCTATGGACTAACACCTTTGTGGGCTATGACACAGCCCCCTCACAAAGCAGAGGAAGGTCCCCCAGCATCTACAGCCTTAACAGCACGGCCATGAAAACCAAAATCTCAAAGGTGGCACTGGTGCAGTCAGCGTGTCACCACCTCACAGCAGCATCCTACTCAGCCCTTTAGAAAACAGGGTGCACTTTGGCCCCCAGATGGGGCTGTGCACATGGACCTACCCACTGCCATGCAAACTTCACCCAGCAGCTCTCAGAGAGGTGGGAGTCAGAGTGCTATGGCAGAGGGCTGGGGAGAGCTGCTGCAACACTGGCACTGCCTGCTCCAGTGCAACCTGTGTCATATCTACTACCAGGTTCAGAAGTAAACAAATACAAGATCAACAGCCTGAAGATCCAGTTACAGCTCTGGCAGAACAGGGAAGCCAACAAAACAGAGGCTAGAGACCCCCAGCACATACAGGAACAGACAAAGAAAAAACTCATCTGCCATTGCTTTTGAAGGGCAAATAACACCAGATGCCCTTGTAGAGGGGATATTGGTGGACAAGGCACAAAATTAGTACATCTTAAGCAGAAAGCTGGTGATAAAAAAGTAAAGGCTGTGGATAGGCACAAACACTGAAGCCAATGCAGCAGTCACCAGGAGTCCGAGTAAAAGAAGGGCCTTGGAAAGGGCATTCTCTTACCCAACAGGAACTTAAACTATCGTACCCCAACAGAGCTACAGGCTGGGAGAGGAATGGTTGGAGAGCTGCCAGGCAGAGAAGGACCTGGGAGCGATGGTGGATAGTCGGCTGAATATGAGCCAGCAGTGTGCTCAGGTGGCCAAGAAGGCCAACGGCATCCTGGCTTGTATCAGGAACAGTGTGACCAGCAGGGCTAGGGAGGTGATCGTCCCCCTGTACTCAGCTCTGGTGAGGCCGCACCTCGAGTACTGTGTTCAGTTTTGGGCCTCTCGCTACAAGAAGGACATGGAGATGCTTGAGCGGGTTCAGAGAAGGGCAACGAAGCTGGTGAGGGGCCTGGAGAACAAGTCCTACGAGGAGCGGCTGAGGGAGCTGGGCTTGTTCAGCCTGGAGAAGAGGAGGCTCAGGGGCGACCTTATCGCTCTCTATGGGTACCTCAAGGGAGGCTGTAGCGAGGTGGGGGTTGGCCTGTTCTCCCACGTGCCTGGTGACAGGACAAGGGGGAATGGGCTTAAGTTGAGCCAGGGGAGTTTTAGGTTAGATGTTAGGAAGAACTTCTTCACTGAAAGGGTCATGAGGCACTGGAACAGGCTGCCCAGGGAAGTGGTGGAGTCACCATCCCTGGAAGTCTTCAAAAGACGTTTAGATGTAGAGCTTAGGGAAATGGTTTAGTGGGGACTGTTAGCGTTAGGTCAGAGGTTGGACTCGATGATCTTGAGGTCTCTTCCAACCTAGAAAATTCTGTGATTCTGTGATTCTGTACCTGTATTTGGTGCTGGGAACAACAGCATCAACTCTGTATCTAGGCAGTGCAAGTAAGCAGACCACTTGGAAGCTATTGTATAACACCTGTCAGATGGAGGAAAATTAAGGCTGAGAAAGACAACTTCCAGTCATATCTTCTAACTTACTATCCTGATCCATTCCTGGTTTACACATAGCACAAATCACCTTAATGAGTCTACTGCAATCCTGAAGAAAGACCTAGGCTCTGCTCTTTTTCATATACTTTCTTCACATGTATGTTTCACTGAAAGAACAGGCATAAGTATCTTCTAGGAAATTATATAAATATTTTCATGCATGGTGCCTCTTGGAAATTTATTTCTCCTTCCTTGAAGCTCTGAGGGCTGCAGCTCTGAGAGCTGAAGCTCTTGCAGTCTGTCAGGTCTGCAGCTGCAGTACTAAAAATGTGATCCCAGGAACTACTAAATCCACTCATCAGATGCAGTACAGCAATTCTGGTCAAAGCTGACTATGCTTCTGGAACTGACAGCTTGTGCAATTCATGCTCTATGATAGACACAGATTGCCTTCTCTGTGAGAGTAATTCCTTGCTCTGAACAAATCCCACACCTTTCATTCAAAATGTTCCAGAAACTACATCCTAGATTGTCTTTCTGCAAGTTCTTCTGACAGTTCTTCCCTCCCTCTATTGTTATAGAATCCAGAGAGATGAATTTATGTAGAAATACATTCAAGTATTTTTTTCTGAGCTATAGAAATCAGGCATCACTTACAGTATATGTTAAATCAACAAGCTAGGCAACATCTGCCATCTTGTTTCAGAAAACTTGTTCCATTTATCTGTTTCTGCATTATCACGGGAATAGGACCAAGCATTTCTGACAGATTTTTTATTTAAAGCAACAACAACAAAACTCATTTATATTAGACATTTCTTCTTCAGCTTGTTTAAACTTTATTTTAAGCTCATTGATAATGAAGCACCCTAGGTAAGCCAAAAATGCAGGGTACACTTTATTTTCCTTCATTTTCTTAGCTATGGTTTCAAAAAGTTATTTTACATAATACTGATACTATGTATGATGTTTCAGTTCAATCACATTTTGATTTTGTTGGTCTGACCTTATGAAGAAAAGCCTCCAAATTCTGCAAGTCTGATATTTGCATTTCACTGCAGTAACACAGAAGTGGCCCTACAAAGTCAGGGTAAACTTCCATCTGGTCCACAGTTCTGCTTCTATAATGGCTGGGAAAAATGTCTAAAATCAGTGAAAGCATAGATACATGTTGTTAAAGCACCTCCCCAGCTTCCAGTGATTAGAAAAGAGGGAAGCAGGAAAGAATACTCTCTCCCAAGGGGAAAAACAACAACAAAATCCAGCTCCCAATTTGTGCATTAGCAGCATACTCAAATGCAAACTGTATGGTCACTATGCCTGTTTATTGTCTTTCAGAAATTTAATTGGGGGCTGCATTTTCTATTCTATACATTGTGGACATTCACCACTCGCTATCTTCTTCTTTTGTGCAGGGAAATTAAGGATGCTTTTAGTCATCTCTGTGCAATACGTGTTCTGAGCTTTTCTCCAAAAATAGAGTTTTCCAAGAGAGCTCAAGGGGTCTGTGCTTATGTCAATAACCCTTTCTCAAAATCAGGCACCTAACCCATTTCCTCTTATACGTGCTTTTTGTTTTTTGTAGTTTCCAAAAAGAATTGGAGAGTTTCAAGTACCTAAAGCCCATAAGACTGGGCTGAGATACTGGAGAAAACCATTACATTGTGACACCACAACTGGGGCAGGTTGCTGTGAAGAGAAACCTGCACTGAGAGGAGATTTTTCCTTTCCTCTGTCCTACAACAACTATATTCAATCCTCACAACACTCCCTCTCTCCCCCTTCACCTCCCAACCCCCCCCAAAAAAAAAGGAAAGAAAAAGAAAAAAAAATATGGAAGATCTTAGATACAACCACAGTAGGCCTTTTAGAATAATTAAAAAAAATAAAGAGAGAAGGAAAAAAAACAAAAAACGCTATTACATTTTTCCAGCTGGCCATGACGCTGAATAAAAATGTCACAGCAGAAGTCTGCTTTTCCTGTAGCTAAGCAGTAAAGACACTCGTGCATCATAACCCAGAGCTGAAGAGACAATTTTCCTGGAATGGGATATTTTGCCAATCTGAATCTCTCCTCTGGGATCAGCAACATTTCTGTTAATAAGAGACCGCCCTAGTGTGGGACTTGTGACAGCATTGGGGTAGATTTGGAGATGAGGGAAAAGGCAGAGGAAAAAAATCTCAGCTATTAAAGTACAGGATCTAATCTGATTCTTCTGTGTTTATGAAAAGAGCAAGTGAAAGCTGATGCACCCCTAAGAAGGCAAGTGCTGTCATCGCTGACCTTAATGGATGATTTGTGCACACCCGTTGCAACACAGCCTCTTATGCTTCTCTCTGGCAGCAGAAAGATCATTCATCATTATCTGGTGGCTTTAGTGGAAGAAGTCAAAGCTCCCCCTGCTCTCCTGCCTTGTTCAGAAGCCAGGAGATGCAGCCTCAGGAGCTGGCTCTGATTGGTATAGCAATAGGCTGGAAGTAACTGGGTCCTGTGCACATCCTTGTCCTTGAAAGGATATAATGTCAGATGTGATCATGTGCTTACTATTCCAACATACAGAGCTGGCCTACAAAACAGGATTTTTGATTTACTGACACCATGTGAATAGACTGATTCTTCTTTGATAATGAAGGCCTGCTAGTTTGGACCTGTTCTCCTCAGTCCTAGCCAGGACCCTGTCTCCTCATTTGCACTGATTTTATATCATAAAGTAACTAGACAACCTGATAATGAAGACCTCCCTGCTTCCCTCCCAAACCCTGTAAGAAAAAAAAAAAAAAAGCCCATATTTAAGCATGAATATTAAAACATGGAGTAAATAGCATAGAAGGGAGGGCTGTGGTGACTTCACATCCAGAAATTCTTCCCTCATGAGATAACTTGAATGGGGAGGCCACCACCCAAACAGTAAGCAGCACAAATCCATCCTGCAACAGATCCTTAGCTGAGGTTGAGAGCATAAAAGGACAAAGTTTACATATGCTGTGCCCTGAGCATAAGGTGATAAAGTCCGTAAGATCACATATGTTTCCTGTTGCTTATTCTCCCTAATATATATGATTGTCTCTTTGCAGAGACCACGTAGGAGGTTTTTCATAGCACAGATACTAATGTCAGAAGCCCTGGGCATGCATATAGCTTTCTTTAAAAGCCGTGAATAAAAGAATATAGAAGGTAAAAAAGTTTACTTTTGAAAATTGCTTTCTATGCCTTTTATTTTATATATCTATACATATAGTCTCATAGGCTTTACTAAATAAGTATTGACTAAGAGTCATGTCCTCTGTATATGTGAGGCAAAGTATGAAAGCAGACAAAAGAAATAACGTTTATATTGTTGTATAGGAGTTGTTCATTTTCATCACTGCCTTACAGAGAGTAAAGATAATGAAGAAGGGTGGCTGAGAACCTGACATGAAATAGCTACTGTTGTTTGAGTACTTAGGATCTCTAATTAAAAAGATTTTGACACCCATACATGACGGAAGAGCTGTATAAAATTAATAGCAAAAGAAAATTCTCTGTGTTTCTCTAATAGTTCATGAGTGCTTGAGATTTACAGGTAAGTTTTAACTGATGGGCTCTTATTTCTTATAATAACACAAAATAAATCCCACATATTTAGAAAGCCGACATTTCATAAAATCAGAACAAATCAAAAGGAATCCTTTCTGTTCTCCATCGCTTCTTCCAATCAAGTATTTCTTTCTTTATTCTCCCTTCTTCCACAAATACGCTTTTCTTCACCCCAAGAAATCTAAATTGAGAGCTTAAAATAACCCATAGATATGGGGTTTTTTTGTTTGTTTTGGTTTGGCTTTAGAGTAATTGAGGTTTCAGGCAATGTAGCCAAGGATATAAACACATCCAAAAATCATGACAAGTCTATTCTTCCAATATTAAAAACATATTTTTAAAGTATTTCCCATGACTGTGCTGTGAATTCAAAATCATGTTATACATGGACATACACTTGAAGTAGCAGAATAAAGCTTAATGAGAGTTTCCGTACCGGAATTCCACAAGTTGTACACTGTACAACACAGTTGTCACTCTTAAACAGCAGAGCTTTTATTTTAAAATACATTAAAATTCATTGCAGTGATGAAGGCAGAAATCCTGGTCCTCATTATACTTTATTACTCATTCAACTGATGCAGAAATACACTTTCATGAGTACTGGTGCTAAGTTTATTCAAAGGAATATTTTCACATCTAGTCACACGATCACCCTTCTCTTTCCACTCCTTCTATTTCAGGCTGTGATCTTATCAGAAACCTGAAGGCAAACAGAAACATGACCAGCTCCAGCTCCAAAGAAATCCCAGAATTTAAACATCAGTAGTTCCCTCCAAAGAATTTGATTAATAGGAAGTACATATAAATTCACTGAATTTGATGAAAATCACATATGAGGTGGGTACAGACCCTCCAAGGATCAGTCTCTTACTTTGCAACTTCTGCCGTCATGATAATTGCAATTTGTAAAAATTACACTCAGTAAAGAGACTTTGCAGATGGAGCCTCAACTTAAATCTGACCACAGATTTTGATCACCTGAAGGTAAGCTTAACACTAAGCATTCAACTTCTCTCATTTTAAATCCTCTTATTTTCATAAGGCTGTAATTCTGCAGAAAGCTGCTAAATTAAAAAAAAAAAAAAAAGAATAAAATAAAAAAATAAAACACACGCTCAGAAATATATATTCAAAAGGCATTGAGATACCAAATGTTTCAAAGGTGGGTTCAAAGTCTACTCTAATAACAAGTAGATAATATCTTAATGGAAGTAGTTTCACCCAAGTAGCTATAACTTTAGAAAACGTGCAAAGTTTTTGGAAAAGATGTATAATAATGTGAAATGCTGCTCATTGTTCAATGAAGATGATACCATAAGATGATGCCCAAGGGAATAATTTGTGAAGATATCAGATACTAGGAATTTGGATCATCAGCTGGTAAGCTGAACCTCAATGTCCTTGCCTGCACTGCTCCCCATTCTGAAAAACTAGTCAAAAAAGCATGTTTCAGAAATTGTGTGAAGCTTTAGCATCCTTAGGGAAAATGTTTCATCCACTTGCAGCTGATCTAAGAACTATTTATAGAGAGACATTATAGAATCATAAAGCTCCCTTCACCAGAAGAGAAAGCACAACTTCTTGAGGTAGATGATGAGATTAAGGAGAGGTGTATCTGAAAAACATTACTGTTCCTGACCTTCCATGAAGGTCCAACTGTCGTAATGGATTCACAAGCTGTGGGAGATTGGCTCTAAACAGTTCCAGATTCCCTTATCAAATCTGGGGGGGACAGGGACGGACACACATCCTTCCCAGATTTACTGAAGAATTGACCAACAGTAGAAAATAAAAAGAATAATTAAAAAAAATAATAAAAGAAAATAATTCAACAGAATGACAACCCAAATAACTAAGTGATAAGGAGAGGTCTGGGTGGCTAAATGATACACAGCTTTAAAAGCACGTTGGGGTGGGAAATCTGGACACATATGAGGAAAAGACAAAAAAGTGTACACAGAGGAAAAGAGGAATACAATGTTGTGGGTTTTGTTTGTTTGTTGGTTGGTGGTTGTTTGTTTTTTAATATCTGGAAATACAGGATAGTGAATTTCTGTAAGAAGTTATTAGGTGGAATTCTGACTTCCCTCAGGTTGTTTATATGAGCAACTAAGGACCGAGTTCATCATTAAAACTGCTGTTGCTTTGTATATAACAATCCTTTACCTGAAAGTGAGCTATTGATCCTCGCCTTTCTCTACAGTGGGATCCTGAGAAATAAACAGCCCTTTCTGCCCATAAATAGCTCTCACACAGTCAACCCTGTAGCCCTACCCCCTTAATCCAGTTTTTTGACATTCTCTCCCAACCCCAACACACAGACACACGCTCAGTCCAAATATTATCCATCTAGAAATCTGAAGGAGGACTGCAGGTACTTTTCTGTAGTAAAAGGTATGGCTCAAGATGAAAATTTTGGGGGATCCTTCACGAAGGGAACAAATTGAATAAAACAGTGATTTAGAAAGTCAGAATTCTGGCATTTAATCTGAGTTAATGCTATGGCTTTCAATACTGTATATTACTGTAAGTAATAATAGGGGCATATATTGCATTGGTGGTTTAATTATTTAATCTCACTAATTAAATTGCTATATGTCTGGTATGTTTTGTGCGTTGTTATGGTTGTCAGGAGAAATTAATTCACAGACTTTTTTCATCTCCAAGGTTTACTCTATGTCTGTGCTGATGCAATTACCTTCATAATGTGCTCCTTTTCTTGTGTGACTATAGTTATATAGTCCCTTGAAAGCCACAGACAGCATCATCTTCTACATGTACATACACACACACACTGTGTAAAAAGTATAATAAACATAAAAAAAAAAGCCTAAGCCTCCTAGCATTGTTGACAAAATGTCCATATTCACCTTAATGCTTTCTTGAGCAGTAAAAGATTTTTGAGCCCTAGCAGGGGTGATTTTTAATACAGAGCCAATTGTTAGCAAGAGTTCAATAAAACAAGCAAGCTTTCCATTTGCAAGGCAGGATCATAAAATATTTCAACACTGAATAAGTGGAGATACAGAGCAGACCAAGGGCTATGTTTTTTCAGAGGGTACCACACAGCTCTGAAGAGGTGTCACCTAACCTTGGCTGAAGATATGATTTAGAATTTGAAGATTAAAATCCTCTAACTTGGCAAATTTGCAAGCCCCAGTCAGCAACATTAACTGAAAGCCATCAGCTAGCAATATAAAAGACAATGTTCAATGTTGATTTTGTCAAAAGCATGCCCTTACCTAAATCCTTGAGAAACTCTTCTACTAATAACAACACCATATAACTCCATACCTGTCATATATACGAGTAAGAATGATCTGCCCGAGTATCTAACAATGACTCAACAAGCATGTGGCTCTAATAACTGCTGAATCAGGAATTTCCTGAACACCTTGAACAGCTAGACAGACCTCTACTTACTTCTGTGTTCACTCTAAAGCTATGAAACAATAGCAAAACTTCTGTTGAGTGATAGAAGTTTCGTCAGATCTCCTGAACTTTCTCTTTCCATTACTAGCATGACAGCTACATAGTACTAAGTGATTTATCTGCACCTGGTAAGACACCACACTTGACTCTCTGCTCATTATGGTATCTGTATAAGACTTATTTTTTCAGGACAACAGACATGAGTGTTCCACAACAAAGACAACTTCCAACAGTGATCACTGGTGCATACAGGCTAGCATCAGCAAAGACTATGCTCAAAATCAGAGACCACTCCCAGGAACCAAACAGTAATGAGACTTACTGATTTTTTTCCCACTCTTCCTTCCAAAGGAATACATTTTATCTGGAGACAAGGATTAAGCCATAAATCTATGAAGATTTATGTTAATAAAGATTTAAATTAATGAAGAGCGTGTCACATATAAGATTAGTTTTGTTAGGAAGTCACATATAATAAGTACATCTACCTTTGCTGAATCAAGGATTATTCAATCAAACAGGTGCATCATCATTTTGGCAAAGCACTAGATGCAGGGCAGTAGATGCATGCTTTAATAACAATAATTAAAAAAGTAATAAGCTACACAGGAGTGCTTTTTTTTCTTTTAAAGAAACATATGCAACAAAAGGGCATAGTTTCATGTAAGCTGCACACAGTGTATGCAAATTAACTATTCAGAAGAGTACAACTGCATAACATGTATTTTTATTTTCAAAGTCAATAACTTCTTTTCTTACAGCAGCAAGAACAGTTCTGCTTTATATAGGCAAAACTCATGTGCAAATTATTTTGTCAGGAAGAAACAAAAATCGTGCAGAATTTAAATACGCTGTATCCTGAAAAGTGACTTTTAAACAGCATTGTGTATCTCTATGTATATTAATGCCCACTTATTGCATACCAGATTTGCTCAGCTGTGTCAGCCCTGAATTGCACTTTAGGCTCTCCTCTACCAGATGCCCACCCATTCTGCAAGGGACACTTTGTCTCAGCCCTCAGCTATATCGCTCAGGACCATGGCTTCACCTAACAACTGCATTTCTACCCTGACATCTGCTGCAAATGTAGATCAGTTCTGGGGTTATGTTGGGTCTGCACAATTAACAGCTAAACCAATACAGCTTTTCTATGAAATGTGGCTCCAAAGAAGGCAGTGGTAATATTCACAGGGATGGGGCTGAGTATCGCCTTCATTTTCTTCAGGAAGTCTGAGTGAGAACAGAGGCTGAGCAAATCTTATGCTGAAATAAGTGCTGCACCCCTTTTCTGAGTATTACTATATTTCAAGTAGTCCTTCCTTCCTGATCAGAGGTGAAGGCATCACAGACTCCTGTTCTTTTCTTCCTGTAGTACTTTTTCTTTCGTTACACATTTCCGCACAATTTTGATTTGCATATTTTTCAGTTGGTTGGTTGTTAATTAAGTACATACACTAACATGCTTCATTGTTTCAACAACAAAATGCAGCATACATTGCTTTCAAAACAGTAGCTGAGAACAATAGCTAAGAACTTGTTTAAGTAGTTCTAATGAATTCTGCTACTGTGTTGGACAGTTAAGCTTTCAACTCACAAACATCAAACCTCACTCAAGAATGTATAGCTCAGCACAACTTTAAGAATACATTACTAGAGTCAGTAGACATACTCCTACATTGTTGTCTGTACATTTAAATACTAGCTGTAGTGTTACCGAATACAAGGGACAAAGGCAGCAGCATAGAAGTAAATTGAAACAAACTCAGGGATACAAGGTTAATGTTCTACATGGAAGAAATTACATTCTCTCACACTGAAAACTCATATGAAAAAGAACCAACAGCAATAGTATATTTTTCAAACTAGCATGCAGTAGTCAGCATTGTCAGTTAATCAGAATGAACAGCTTTCTACACAAAGATGATAAAACATCTTTCCTTTATACATTCATTGTATTCCTCAGACTTACTCTGACTGCTTTTACCAGAAAACATTTTTTTTTCTTTCTACAAAAAGAGCTGTAGAAACTCTTTCACTAACATATCACTTATTCTGCATACTTATTCCTCTGCAGACTTTCGCGATGTACTGGAGCTTTTATAAAAAGGCTGTAAAGATGGGAAGAGGAGCTTTAAAAACAACAACAACAAAAAAAAGTGCCAAATTGATAATTGCACAAAGCAATTCAAAATGATACTTCAGTGAAAAAGAAAAAAGGAAGTCTTGTCTCTTTGAAGGCTAATGTTAGAGCATTACCTTTTCCACTTGCTCCATCTAAGCAGAAATACAAAAATGCAATCAAAACATTTTTTTCTGTGGTTGTTGGGTGGTATCAGAAAAGAATCTTCAATTACGGTCGTTTGAACTCAACATATTATAACACTGATAGAAGCAAACAGTTTGAACACCAGCATGCTATTCTCAAAGTAGCAAAAGAGAAAAATGCTAGATAGACAAAGCATTCAACAACCAGTCATTAAATGGGGAAGTGGTGTTTTGAGCAAATGATGTCTGCAAAGCATTTGATTGTGCAGCAGTATTCAGTCAATTCCCAATACAACAAACCTGGAAGAATGAACTATGATTTCAGCTGAATACCCTCCTTCCTCTGTACTCCAATAATTGTGTCACTATCTTTTCCTCTTGCCACTTCTGCAGTTGCCCACACATATTTAAACAAATATAGTGAAGTACATCTCCATACAGAACATCTGATTTTAGGTACTAAAATTTTTAGGCCAATGAGCTTAATGGAATTTAAAACAAAAGCGTCTACTTATATTCACAGTTTATACTATTCTGTCCATAAGGAAACATCAAGATGAATTCATTCAGCTGCAGAGCAATCAAGAAGCCTTATAAAGGCCTAAAGGTGGCAGAGCTCTTCCTAGACAGGTGAACTACAAATGAATCACAGAATTGTAGGGGTTGGAAAGGACCTCAGGAGATCATCAGGTCCAACCCCCCTGACAAAGCAGGATCCCTAGAGTAGGTTGCCCAGGTAGGTGTCCAGACAGGCCTTGAATATCTCCAGAGAAGGAGACTCCACAACCTCCCTGGGCAGCCTGTTCCAGTGCTCTGTCACCCTCACCACGAAGAAATTCTTTTGCATGTTGGTGCGGAAACTTCTGTGATCCATTTTTTAGCAATTGCCCCTTGTCCTGTCCCCACAAACCGCTGAAAAGATGTTGGCCAAATCCCACCATCTCCTGCATTTCAGATATTTGTAAGCATTAATAAGATCCCCTCTCAGTCTTCTCTTCTCACATCTGAACAGACCTAGGTCTCTCAGCCTTTCCTTATGAATTTCGGGTTAGTTCAGTTTCATTAGCAACAGAGCACACAGATGAGATGCTCATGGTTCAGGACTAAACTCACCTTGCTACCAAGAGCTCACTCATTACTTTTTTTTTTCCTTTCACATTTCTGCAATGTATATACCTGTTCTTTGAAGGTGGATCCAGTTTGACTGCAGTGTATACACTCACAGCATACTAACACCCCCCTAAATCTCACTTAGTAACACCAAGGAACTGCATGTTTACAACACAGAGCAGAACATCTTCCAAGCCTCCACATAAGCTCAGAAGCAGTTTCTCACAGCTCTAACAACTGTAACTAGAGATAAAGTAGGCAACAAGAGGCCATGTAACAAAATATCTGCTTTTTGAGGAACACTGGGTCTTCAGAATGAAAGCAGAAAATTATAATCAGCACCTAATCTATGCCAACAAATCAGTTTAGAAGACCAAGATAAACAGGTGAATAAATAAGCCTGCTCCCTTCGTAGCAAGCCAGTAGGAAATTCATATTTCTGAACTCTTGGTCACTGTTTATAGTTTAGGTATCAAAACCAGGACTGCGTAAATCCTGTTCATCAAGTAGGCTCTTGTAAGTCTCCCAAAACAATCCAAAACAAAACAGAACTCACTTTTTAAGTAACAGTAGTCACAGTAACAATAAGAACTCCATAAGACCCTTCTGTGGAAAGCTGAAGTGTCATGAGAACTAGGCCTGAATAGGAGTAGTGAAGTAGAAAACAGTGTGGACAAATAACCCCCATGAATTTGTGCTATGCCACCTATTAAAGTGAGCCAGAGCCTCAGATAAGACTTCCTGTCAGCCCCTCTTACACAACTCAAGAGGAAAGGGCCAATGCCTAATACCTTGCCCACCACCAAGCAGTGTGGAACCCCACATAGTACCAGCTGCTAGAAGAAAAGCAGAGATGAAGTGTCCCTGAATCCCAGACAAGGACTTCATGCAGGAGCTAAGCTGTGAAGCTACTAAAAATTAGCAAGGTATACCCACACTGGGACTATAGCAATGCACAAACACCAGATAATGAGGAGGATACTTCAGGTGTCCACAAGATAGAAATGGGACTGGGGAGGCTTGGACTGGTCTGCTTTTACTCATGGAGGTACCAGTAGGATCTCTCTCCTGAAAGAAACAGGGGACGTTCAAGTGGCACTAGTTGTGTCACTTTGGAATATGTCTTGTGCTCACCAGTTTAGCCAAGCCATACAACTGTAGCACCTGTCTCATCAAATTTTGTCATTTCTACTTCTGCTTGTGGCCAGAGCAAGTATGTGCAGAGAAATGTGACAGAGGAAATCAAACCAACATACACAATTATCCTTCAGTTCCTCTGCAGATGTAAGGTGGGTAACTTGATAGGATCAGAGAGTGCAGTCAGACTTTCTCCATCTGTACCACTTCTGTTGCAGGCACCTCTTTCTCACCTGTGAAAGTATAAATTCCTGAGCAGCTGCTAATAAATGAAGAGACAGGATCACTTTCTAGAGGATTAACCTAATAACAACAAACATGGGCTATAGATAGGAATGCACAAACAAATGTATACTGCTAATCACAAACCAGCTTGATAGCTATGAAATACCAGAAATAGTCAAGAAGGTAGTGGTGGGGAGAGCATCTGTAACACGATGCTTTAATAAAATAAGTATTGCCACAGAGAACATAATGGACTCTTAGGAAGCAGTGAAAGCTACTGATTTTTGATTTATTTTTTTTTTTTGAAATACAAGGAAAAACTTTTTCGTAGAGCCCAAGCATCCATTTATCATGAAAGTTCACTGTCACATTGAACATCATGCTTAGCTAATCTTCAACATTATTAATATAATAAATGGCTCCAGGCAGATTAACATGAAGAAGTGAAATAGCTTCAGTGAAACCACTCTGAAAGATCACATTAAAACCTCTCTTTATGAAAATATGTAACTTGTGGATCAACAACATGCTTTGCCTTTTTGATCCACTTATGACATCATGTATTGTGCAAAATCCACTGTGAGGGCTCAAGACTGTCTGTATAAGTTGTTTTGCAGCTTCATGAAACCCTGTGTGTCAATGAATAGCAAACAATGTGGAAGAAGGCGGAGGGAACCCACATTGATGGAGAGCTGTATGCCGGTAGTGAAACGATGGTTTACACGTCATTTACTGAAGACATTGGCACATCTTGCTAGCCTTGCTCTATCCAGTATTGTTAAGTTAAATTTCATTGAGATATATGCAGTGTAATAAGAATGTGAGTGTCAACACAATCTTTGAGCAAACCCAACCCCACAGCAACATTAGCATAATTTTTAAGACTGTGAATATGTTTCAGTACATATTTAGATGCTAGCTTGGAAATGAGTGTGTTATCTCAGATAAGAGCTCTGGGAAGAGCAGTATGAAAATTGGCCTCTCTGTAAATAGATATGTCTGATACTTGCATTTTCCTCAGAATACCCAACAGCACTCTCCCTCCCTAGTCATATCTAAAGTTTTATGCCCTAAGAACAGATTAAATCCCATTTCTATTCCCATCTTTTCCGTGAAGTAAATGTTCTGCTCTAAAGAAAAATCTGGGTGCATTTGCAATTCTTTATGTGCAAACTTGTCGATAACAGGTTTTCTGATGACAGCCCTACAACATGGCATGCCCTTTCATTTATAGAATTATTATTTAAATTTGTTTGGACAAGATGGAATTTTACATTTCAACCCCAAACATTTTTGCTGGTATGACAAGCAATCAGTAGAAGCTCTACTTGTGGTAAGCCTGACATTTAAGAGATACACAGAAACTTATCGTCACTTTGAAGGAGGAATCACAAAGAGAAAAAAAAATAAAAGATAAAAATAGCATTGATGGTCCACAAAGTGGGACCATCAATGGGAAAAGAGTAACGAGTAAAAGAGATGGGAAAAGAGTAACGAGTAATGGAAAATGCTAACTTCCCAATTTTCTTTCTTAAGAAGAATATTCTCACAGAGACCAATGAAAATTAATCATTGCTTACTTGAGGGTTGGAGAGTGAGACTGGAAGGAGGGGGAGGGAAGAGTCAGGAAACAAACGAGTGCGAGAAATATAGCAGATTATACACCAGTAACTTTCAAGCACTGTAACTTCAAGCCAGACAATGGAAACACTCCAAGATGTGCAAACTTTTTCCCCTATGTCTAGCTTTGAAAGCAATGTCTATTTTATCTGGGCATAAATGCCTGAGACAGGAACACCTAGCAGAAAGATGGGAACACCTTTATCCATATTGTATGTGGATTAAAAATAATAATAATAATAAAAATACACCATCTGTAACATAAAACAGTACACAATTTTTTGATCAACCTAGGTATGATATTTTTGATATCAACAAGGAAAGCTGAGCTTCACTGATAAACAGCTGAAGATCTCTACACAATTTTCATTAACTTCAACAGTGACTGTATCATTGCCACAAGCCTCCTTTGATGAATGATGTCCTACTGGACACTGAAGTGTGGAAGGCAACATGGAAAGAGCAAGGCAATGAGCCTGCAAGGATCTGTTTATTTGCCAGTTGTACCCATCATGTTGAAAAGGCTTCACAAATTGCTCTATTAAATTCAGACTATTTTCAAAAATAAAAATAAAAAAATTAGATGGTTTCAAATCTAAGGAGATGCTGAAAGAACTCAGATTTCTAGAAGGCAGTAACTGCTGACCAAAAATAAATTTAGTTTACATGTTAAAAAAAAAAGATTTTATAACTCAACTTCTGATTATCAAATGCCAACAAAAGTGAACCACAAAGCAGATGAGATAGCTTAGCCATTATATAAAGGTGGAGAGGAAAATAATACTGGTCATTCACATATTTTAAAATCAAGGTTCTGATTGCAGAGCTATTAAAGGAAAGCTGACCTCATTCTGCTTTGCAACCTACAAGCTTTCAATAACAGTCACTTCCCAGCAAGTATCATTATTTTCCCATACTTTTTCCATTTTTTCTTCTTTTTTTTAAAACAGGTTGTAGCCGTACAATATGTGAAATTGTTACATAGGAAATGAAAGTGCATTTTGTTCTGGGTATTCATTTTCTGCACTGATGGTACCAGATTATGGTAACTTAAATAGAAGCAAAACTTATTTTAACAGGAATATTTACTCTCATTAAGAACTACTCTCTATGCCCAAAATATTTTGGGCTTAAAGCCTAATATAGTAAGCAGAAAAAACACTGCAAACTGACACTCCACCTTGGCACCTCCCTATGCAAGGGGTCAAGAAGCATCCAGTAACACACACTGACAAAACTAAGCCAGCAAAAAGCACTAAAACACATTCTTAATCCTTACATATCACGTGCACTTCACCAGAGCAGGCTGTACTATCAACTCAGAGACTAATCCTTTAGAATATTATTTTAATTGTGAATTTACAGCACAAATGTCATTGATTCCTGGCTGAATTGTGCATATTTATTGGCCTTTTTCTAAAGTGTTGGACGGTTGTCATAAGTATACCAGTGGGCTGAATCACATGACAATTTTTAATATTTTTTTTAAATTGCATATTGAAATCTAGATTGGAAGAGTGTTTTTTCCTTCCTTGCTTGAAATAATTCATTTGTATGCCTGTACAGCAATGCCCACTGTGTCTATTTCCCAAGTGACTCCTGAGAGTTTCCATAATCATAATAATAGTTTAAATTACTGCAATTCTCTCAAAACATGTTTTTTATTTCAGTCCCCAGATTCAAAGTAGAGGTGTCTTGAAATAAACAATATGATGGAGATTCAGTTTGGCTTATATCACCCTGAAACTTAACTCAAATACAGCTTCATTTTTTTCAGGACTGGGCACTACACAGGGAGAAATCAAGATAGATTGTGGTAAAACAGAAGCTAGTTATTCTGATGAAAGATCTGATGGAATTCACAGCTTGTGAGCAACTGTGACCCTTGACATTTCATGTGTGGAGTCAAGGTTCAGAAAATAAATGCATATGCAAATAAATCTTGAATCTTAACATTGACAACCCTGCTTGTTTTTGCTTATAGCTTCATAATGTCATCACCTTGGATTTGTAGAGGCAATATTGCGACTTTAAGTGTAAGGAAAAGATGATATTCAGAAGTCACTTACTGATGTGGGCAGCTTGATTTCAATAGGACTCTGTACCTATAAGCTTTTCCATAACTTGTCACTTGTTTAGTTCATCTAAGTATGTAACACAGGACCTGTGGATGAGGACAAGAATATGAATGAGCTTATTTTCTCATGATTTCCAGATTTCCTTATATAAAAGGCTTTTGGGGGGAAGAAAAAAAAATATTATAAAAACAAAACACAAACTAGACGCAGGTAGGCTGTTTCTGAATAAATGAATAGATTCTAGTAGACTTGAAAGATGATATGGTTTCCATTAGGACTTTTTAAAAAAATACATAAGTGGGACACATTTTAGAGGTGTAACAGATGGCCCAAGGAATTGCTAGTGGATTACAAATCTTCTGCTTTCTATGAATAGGGTCCCTATAACCCTATTCAAACCCTATTCATAAGTTATAGTCAGTTACCACCAGCTTTCCTTTTCCCACTATTTTCCATTTATGCAAAATGGATAGCCGAAATCATCTCTGAACACTAGAGTATGAATCACAGAAGCCACCATTATAAATTGCATTAGTTGTCAGTTTAGCAATCCACATGGCTCTTACCCAAATGGGTATAATTACTTTTAAACTTTAGCGTACCCTTTGAATAAAATGAAGAATTTTCATTGCAGCCTGAAGAATTTTGCACTGTTATAGTATGTGCTGGAGTTGGGAAGACTTTCTGCATAGATGAAGCATTCTTTAAGAAACAGTTACAAGTTTAATCTAGTCTACCCTCAGGTCTGCTCAGTAACATTCCAGAACCCTAGGAATGTCTTAAAAGGCCCTTAAATATCTTAATTCCTTACTGACTGTGTTTCCTTCTCACAACTTCATCCCCAAGAGGAAAATAATTAATTCCTTGATGATGGTCGTCAATTTTCCCTCCAATTAAGGAGCTTAGGAAAAATACAGAAAGAATTATTCCCACTGTAAGAATGCTTGATACATGAAGTGTAGATCAGAGACTGAAGTTTATTTCCTAGCCTCAGTTAAGAACAACAGGGCAACAAAGGCCACAAGAGTCAATAAAAATTGAGAGCCAGTTCTAATTTCACTTGCTCCACTTTGACAAAAGGTGTAACTGTCTCCCTTCCTCCCAGTTTATATCACTGTTTGAGTAGAAATATTGACTGCAGAAAAAGAGGGACTATAAACAAAACTAGCCATTGTAAAGCAAAACAAAAAGTTGGGAATTAATTTCTCCCACTCATTTAAAGTGATAATAAAGTCAGAGCTCCACTGAAGTCAACTTCAAGATAGGGTCTTCTGTGCTATGGGTTATCTGAATAAGTATATGCATTTGGACAAGGATGAGGTTGTAAGTTTGTGGCACTTGTGGCTAAACAAAATACAGGTAAGCTTTACTGTATCTTTTTCAGTCTTTGAGAGGCAATGATTCAGTTTCCGAAGACAGCTTCATATAACATTTCACAGTAATACATTTTCAACGGACCTTATGGAATAATTCTGATTTCACCTTGTTACGAACTGTGACAGTTAAAAAAGTAACCTGTTTTGAAACTTGCTCCAACAAAAGACTGAGACCCTTTCCAGAAGAGAACAAATATTAATGAACTGAACCCATGCATGTTTTCCAATACAGCCATACAAATCTGTATTAATATTGTCAAAGTGAAAATAACTTTATGATATTGCCAGTAAAAAAGGACAATGACAAACTGTATATGTCATCCAGCAAAAAATCATCTGGCTTGGGAGAACTGGTTTATAAAGCAGACATCTCTATTTATGTGTGAAGTCTACTGCAATGCTTATTGCCTGACAGGATTGTTTAGTGAAGGGAAATACATTGGCCTTCAAAGTTTCTGTGTTCTGAAACAAAAACAGATTTCAGATCAGGTAATATCTGTGGTTTAAAAAGGCTTATTGTTTCATTGCGTATTAGTCATATTATTATGAAGTGTCTTTCCAGATATAGATTTTTCAAAGTGTTCATCAAACACACAATAAGCGTTAGATTTAGCATCTGAGTGAACTAGTTATTCATCAGTGGAGAAGGCTTTTCCAATCAAAACCCTTTGTCCATCTCTCCAGATAACAAGCATAAAGGGTTACTTCTCCTTCCAACTCATCCCACTCCTACTTCCTCCTAACCCTTGTCAGAGTTGCCAGAAGCTCTAGCATGGAGAGCTCTGAAGCTGATGACATCTAGGAAAACCTAAAAAAATCAGAGGGAGATGGAAATATTTTAACAACAACAGCTGCATCCCATTCAGCTGGCTTGTCAAAGTACATCCTGATTGGAATAAATAAATTACATCTCAGCTTCTGAACACTGGAGGGGAAACAAGGTGTTTACAACACAACACCTAGTAGGATCATTTCCAAACAGTGACATATGTCACACAAAGTTGCCTTGATAGAGCTAACCACAGGTTTCTTTGCAAAGTTGAAATTGGTGCATTAGCATTAAAGTGTTGATTTTCATTTTGAATGACAGCATCATCATATCAGCACATAATCAACATAACCGTGTGGAGAAATGCAAGATTGGACTGATGCAAGATGGGGAAACATCTTGAAGAAGCATGCTTATGATTTAGAACCAACAAAAGCCTACAGAAAATTATCACATTCCCCAGATGTGGGGAATTGTATTCTGATAGATTCCAATAGATAGTACATGTATCTGGAGATAAAAATTAAATATTCTTCAGCTTCTAAACAGTGGCCATTTTATATAAGTGGTTTGGGAAAACTAAAACAAAAATAAAATATAGTCCTGCAACTAGTAGTAACAACAGTTCAAAGCCAGAATCTGGAACCAAATAGCTTTGGTGAAATCCAGCTACATGCTTTCAACACAAGCTTCTCTTCCCCTCCTCCCCTCTAAAAAGCAACAAATGAATGTTGAGTGTTGTTGTTGCCAAACCAAGCCTATCAGTAAACTGGAAGTTAAAGCTGGAGGCTATATGAATCCACCATAATATAGCTCAGTGCAGAATTCTTGCATCCTTGCTAGCCCTATGATAGGCCTCTGCTGATCAGAAAAATGGTAAAGCTCTCCTAAACATACAACACACACCTATGTCACCATGAGCAAAAGGACAGATAGGACCCCAAGACAGACAGATCTTATACATATCCATCTCTTGTTTTTTAGGAATATATCAGAGTAGTATTATTCATGACGAATGTAGCAATGGTCAAGAAGAACACTGTACATAAGTTGCATCTGCTTTGTACACAAGCCTCAACCATGATCAGAGAAAGGAAAAAAAAAAAAAAAAAAAAGGAATTACGTTACAGCACTACAAATATACATGCTTTTTGTCTTTGGTGCAATAAAGATTCAGACAGTACATACTACAGATATTTTGCAGTCCATCTTCACCAAGAGAAAAATATTTCTAACATTAGAGAATTTAAAAATTGGGAAGGAGAGAGAGGAATGTCACAGAGTCTCCATTCTGTGAGATTTAGAGCAGAACAGTGCTAAAATTGGCTAACGTTATAAAGATGATGTAACAAAATGAAGGATCAGGTCCTAACCCCGAGTTACTGGAATTTACATAGACTTAACAAGAAACATTGGTCTAAACTGAAAATATATATTCCTTCTACACTATGTCCTTGTGAAACATTTATCTGGTATTTTTTTTTTTTTTACCTCAAATCAAATTTGAGTATCTGTACAAAGGTTACATTAAGAAAATGCAAATTATTAGCACTTTTTTTTTTTTAATTATCACTTAGTTTTCTAATTCCAGAACTTTATTACTGATTGTTATTTGTCCCAAGGTGACAGCCTGCATGCAGTCCAACTTCCACAGGTTCGAAGGGCAGCTCATGACTCAGGGAGTGATCTTCCAACAGTGCAGTTGGCTTCCTTTCCCAATACCCCTCCCAACAAGCATCTCTGCCTCCTTCCTGCCAGAAGCTGTCCAGCCAGCAATAGCCACAAGCCATTCCTTTGTTAGGACAGATCTTCTGTTTTCAGACTACTCACCTGGTGTGAGTAGGAGCAGCAATTTCTCTGTGGTGGTTTACACTGACTGTGGTGTTGTGTTTTTACATATCCCTGTATTGGAACATGACTACAATCTTAAAAGCAAAATACAATGATGGGTATTGCTATAGCCCCATACCTGAAAGCCAGAAATGAAATGCCCCAACAATCTTGACTCTTCTGAGGAAACTAGGAAGAAACAAAATACTTATCTTCTTTGGTACTCATAATCAGGCCTTGAACTTAACAGACCTCAAATTCAAGTAGTCCTGTACCATAGAGAGTTCTGAAATAAAGGGTCTTTAATCTCTGCTGATTCACAGTGTTGCTTGTGGAATAAAATGATACTTCTGCTGGCTTCCCTCCATTTCAGAAGGTGGTCATCCTTCACATCACCTAGTGCACTCCTGAAAAGTTTGCAAACAGAGGAGAATGCTGGAAATCTCCATACAATGCGTCAGTAAAAGCAACAGTGGGAATGCCACCACATACATGTAGTGTAGTATTCCCCTTGCAGCTAGCATTGCAATAAATTCTAGTAGGTATCTTTCCTGATAGTTCTGTGCCCTATCACAGTAGCATCATGACACATGTATCTGGTTGTCCTATAAATATTTCCACACACATACTTGGCATACTTTTAAAAAAAGTTGTAACCTGTGATGGATTAGATTAGACAATGAGTGGTTTTGTGCCTACTCAGAGTCCAGTTGGCAGCTTCTGCTAAGTAGGGATACATTCATCACTAGTCCTCTCAATCCCTGGCTCAATTATTCTAGAAAGGACAAGTCCTCTCACTTTACCACATCAAACAGCAGATTACAGCAATTACCCTCCTGTCTTCTTCTTTCCAATTCTCTCTCAGACCAGTTTAATAGTCAGCCTCCCACTTTCTGGACCCCAAGCATTATCAGGAGTACAAATAGACCCCCGACCTAACTCTTTTGCTTCACCTTCATCATAGGGTTGCTTGCTTCATTTACAGATAGGCAGCTGAATAAATGTATTGAGCTGTCTGCGTTTAAGCAGAAAATGACACTGATTGTCACTAAATATAATGAGTGCCGCATGCATGTTTCATTGGAACCACAAGCTCAAATTAGCCTGTCAGAATTTGACTGTACCCTGATGCCAGCCTGTCAAGTGACACAATTAGCTCAAGAGAATAAAGAAAAGGCTTGTCAGAGCCATCAAGGCTTTCCACTTGCTCAAGTCCCATCCCTTTGCTCACTGCCTTTATTAAATCTAAATGCATTTTGTATTTGCAGTTAGGTAGATGCTGTCTCTTTGCTCCCTCTTCCTCAACTCCCTCGTTACCACCACTTTCTTATAAAAATCCATCAAATTTGTGCAGAGGAAAAGGAAGCAATTTCTTATAGGTCCCTAAAGTCTAGTGTTGTTTTTTTTTTTCGTTTGTTTGTTTTTTCAGCAAAATGGAATGTTTACCTGTAGATAAAACCTTATCAGTGGCTCAACTTTGCTTTTCTTGTAGACCACTAAAAAGTATTAGAATAATATTGGATTAGGAGATGAACTGAAAGAGCAGAGACTTCAGGCAGAAGAGCTGTCTTCCTTGTAATTCTCTCTCTCCCCACCAGCACATACAGAAGGGCAGCATTTCTTGTCACATAGAGCAGAAGGGAAGGAAAAAAAAAAAAAAAAAAAAAAAAAAAAAGTGAAATCAAGTTCTGAACTGCTATCTGTTGCCTCAAGGGCACAGTCGTGCCTACCACAAACTGCAAACTCGCTAATCCCAAACATGTCCAAAACTGACTCAGAGGCTGGCAACTACAAACTGCAGTTAGATCTACAAAGCAGACAGCCTGCTCAGATGGCTCCTTAGCAACAGCTCTTTCTTTCTTCTTTTCCCAAGGACCCTCTTTCAGCATCTTGCCAGCTCTTGGCCCCATTTAGCCCTGACTCCACACCACTTCTTTGTAATTCCAAAGATGCCATAAGGATACCAGCACACTAGCAAAAAGGAAAATAAAAAATAAAATGAAGCCACCAAACCCATGAAAATAAAACAAAACAACAATCCCACAATACTGAAAGGTATCATTTCAGGGTATAGTTTTCCTCTTTTGACCACAAGAATATTCATGCATGCAAAACTGTTATTAATAGAAGTGATTGGTGATCTCTTCCACAGACGAATCTCAGCCATGCTCATGGTAATTTACAAAATGAGGAGTCACTTGCTGCTGAACATGAAGACAAGGGTACCTTGTGAGATGCTCTGAAAGCTACTCAGAGCTGCCTGACAACTTCTAGGGGATAAGGGGTGGGTATCTGGACCCTCCTATATCCTTGCCAGTGGGATACGAATCCAGCAATGCTAGCTCCTCTACCAGCCTTGTAACTTAGTGGAAGACACTTTCCAGACCATAGTACACCCCACATAACAGTTTTCCTAAGGATCCCATTCCTATAATTGTATTTAGGAGGGTTTCTTTTCAAGGAAGAAACACCCCAAACATGTCACTACCCCGAGGGCACCTTCAACAGAAGCTAAATGGTAAAAACTAAATTGATTTCATTAAGGGAATAAAATGAAACTTTTAGCTCTGAGACCGAAAAGTAAATCATAGGATCTCACACTGAGATTCCATCTTCACTGCTTCTCTAGTTATGCATGGAAATGCAGGAGTGAGGGATACAACTTTCTTTAACCCACTTATACCTCCCAAACCCTCTTCTGTATAACTTGTGCTGATAAACAATACTTCACATTCTTCTGTAACAAAAAAGACTCCTCATGATAATTTCTTAACTTTACTTTTGAGGTACCTCAGGATCCCAGGGCCCACAACTGGTAGCCTGTTTGCTCCTTTGTGTAGATTTCTGGAAGCTTCTACAAAGGGCAGCTAAACAAAAAACTTCTGTACAAAACAACAGAGCATAACTAGTGCACTAACACTTAAATATTAATTAGACAGGACTGGAATATGGAAACATTTAAAATAAATGTTCATGGTGCTATTATTAAATGCTAAATTTTATGCATACTAAATCATTCTGTATCCTGTTAAAATAGCTTTTTTTTCTGGGGTCTAGGAGATGCATAATTAATATATTTTTTTTTTCTAGCCATCAGTGCTTAATAATTAAATAGTTCAACTAACATTTAGATGGTAAAAGTAGAAAAGTCTGAAAAAAACACTAACATTTTTGTGAAAAGCAAAACTGAGATAAGTCATTTCTATTAGGGATTTTATTATTATTATTATTTATTTTAAAATAGTACGTAACAGTCTCTTTAGGCCTTTCTGATGTATGGAGAGGGGTGACAGCTCCTTTTTTTTTTCCTCTCTGGTTTCTGAGTATATCACTCAAGTGTTTTCTTGTTGTACTTACAAACTAGGTGCAAGGAACAGCTAAATAAATATAAGGAACTAACGGAAACTTTATGTTTAGGTTGCCTTTGCATTTCATATCAGCCAAAACAGAGATTTGCAATAATAGTTAACACTTCTCACTACAGATTTTTACTACATAGTAAAAACACTGAGCATCATGAGATTGCAAGATACATAACAAGCTAGTGGATGGATGGATGATCCTCAACAGCTGTGGCACATATTCCTTGTCTGTCCTTCTCCCACCAACCTGTTGGTCACACACACAACAGCCTGCAGCATGGCAGCCAAGCAGGCAAAAGCACCGCACACCAAGCTTTTGGGGAAATGAAGCAAGGGGTGCGTGGGCAAGGGTCACGAAGCAAGAAGAAACCAATGCTCGGTATCACAGCCCAGTGCTCATAAACATATCATAAAATATGAGGGTGAAAGAACCTGGCACAGACAGTTCCAGGAGCTTACTGGAGGTGGGAGTCAAAGTCTTGGTGCTGTGAGAAAAGTTAGTTAAGCCTTAAGAGAAAAACTACAGCTTATGTTTGATATGAGATGGAGAGTATCAGAGTGGTGAAAAACGATGTGCAACACAAATGATGACTGGAACAGCATATCAGTTGTATCCTAAATAGAAGGAGAAAAAAAATGGATTTTTGGAAGTAGTTGAAATAGAAAAGAGAGAGCAATTCATGGGGGAAAAAGAAGGAAGTTTTCCTGGGGAAAAAAAGCTTCAAATTAAATGACTCTATACAGAAAAGTACAGATTTCAGCATTAAAACAAAAACAAACAAACAAACAAACAAAAAAATGCAGTTCTGCAGTAACTTTCTTATTCCAGGAAACAAGCCATTCCCTCTTTTCCATGCTCTTCAAATTATCACAGCACTGGCATTTCATGGGAGCCCAGCAAGAACCAGCCTGAACTTGAAGAGATGCCACAGGAATACTGCTGCTTTACAACAGGCTCTTCCGGAACTTTTCCCCCCACACCCACTGAAGGAATAAAACAAGCTGATAGCTGAATAATGTAATCAACACCAATTCATTGCCTCATAGTTCAGTAAATTTGCAGAAAATATGTTGTGTGAGGTAAGGTACTTTAGAAAAAAAATCATGGTCTCTGGACAGAAGCAGAGTGGAATTTTTCACGTTAATGAAAATCATATGTACATTGTATTTTATGAATACACAGTTTAAAAACTATTCTTCAGGATATATATCATGATAGGTACAGAATCCAAAAACTAATGAATATTCTATTCAAAGCATATGGATTTTTAAAACAATCTTTTGAATAAACTCCCATCCAGAAATCATGTTCTTAGCAGGTAAAAGATCCTGCTGTTTTTACTCTCCTGAAAAACAACACTGACAACAGCTAGTAGCAGGAAGAATTTCATTTTTCAGCACCATGGCTGTTTTCTTACCAGCCTGCTATACCCTACCCTGCCTGTGTTAGGGACGCTGTTTACTTAGTCCTGCAGGTCCCTTCACCAGGATCAGCACCCCCACTTATGGGAAGTTTTGGAGAGAAAACAGTATATTTCCCCAAAGGGGTGGCAAGCAGAACAGGCCTAGCCACCTCTAAGACAAATGAAATTTATTACAGGCAGCCCCACAGGCTGACACCAGGATTAAGTACTTCTGCTTAATAACAGTTAAGCTACAGAATACAGCATATTTTTAATTTTATAAGATATTTAGAAAAAAAAACTGGGATGGCAACCATATGAAAAAAAGTGCACATGCTTTTAGTATATGTAGCAGAATTATTATTTTTATTTTATTTTTTAATCTTCAGGGCTACAGGGCATTAGTTGCCAATTACAAGCTAACAAACATACAGAGCATTTATTCTGAAAAATAGTTTATAAATATTGTTTCTCTACTGATGATATCATACTTTCACAACCGTCGTGAAACTGTTATCAGAGATTTTTAAATCACCTCCACCAACCTCTTAACTGAAAAACGTGTAACAACCTCTTTCAAAGGAAGCTGATAACATTTCTCATCATAACATAATAATTAGAATGAAATAGAAGTTTTTACAGAATTGTGATGAAGTCTTGAAGGGCACTCATTGGGTTATGTGACTCCAGGACAGAAGCGACCTACCATTACAGAAGGTTACACACACAGACAGAACAATAAAAATACAAAGAGAAGAGGGGGGAAAATAAATAAATAAATAAAAAATGCCACTTCTCTCCGTTCTATCCATATTCTTCAGTTATAGGAACAAGTAACCAACAAGTAAAGCTGGAAAGCACAGAAGAACACTGCTACATAATAGAGGAAAAATGAAGGAAAATCATCTGAATCTGGGAAAAAATATATACATTAAAATACTGCTTAAGATGGGTTTTTCAATGGAATTTGTAATAGTAAAGACAGAATCTGGTATGAATATTCAACAGAAAGGTTGTTTAAATTCTTTAGTTGCATCTATCAAAGTAAGAAAATTGAAAAAAAAAATCTGCAGTAGAAGTGCAGGGTTTTCATAAGTTTTGTTTTGCATTTATTCTTCATGAGCACCTATCAGTGAATAAAACTCTGACTCTCATTACAAACAAAGCATTTAAACTTTAAAGTGGTATGTTTAGAAATGCAAGAGTTCAGGTCTGATGAGCTGAAGCACGAGCAGAATCACTCAATTCTTTCTGAAAGTCATATTGCATCACATCTGGGAATCACAAACTAACTACCATCAACTCAGAAGTATAGAAAAGGTGACAAGTAAAATCAGAGGTGACTTTTCTCATGCAAGAGGCAAGATTTTGAACTTGTTGAGCATGAAATAGAAGTTTTATTCCTCTGAGCAGACTTATATTGATCTCAGCATTAATCCAATTCATTTCAAGTAGTACTCCCTAAAACAAATTCTCCAAATACATTGTTCCACCTTGTCTTTGATAAATAAACTATTGGTTTACAACATTGCAAAACCACCATCTTAGTGTGTGTAGTAGAGGCAACTCAGAATTCATGTGTTGTGAGAAATGCTGATGTTCCAGAGTATGGTTCACCACAATTCAAAGCAAAACAAGAGTTTCTTCAGCAATAAAACAAAACGCATCCTGAATTTTCAACATTTGATATTGCAAAATATTCTAAACAAATTATACATTTCATGACAAGTCAGCAGCAATATACTACAGACTTTACTACAGCTATCAATGACTCAGGTTGATTTTATGCAAAAGCTAAAATATTTCCTCTGTTAGTTAATGAGGATTGAAACAGATGTTTCTTCTTGATCAACATCTCCTGCTTCTATTGTCAATAAATATTTTGACAGAAGCATTAGATTGTTTTATTAAAAACAGTAGAAAACCTGAAAAGGAAGATATTTCATTAATTTTGATGACCTCTTTGATGAAGTGACTATTTTAAAAATCGAAATTACACCTCCTGAGTTTCAGCTTTCTATAAAGTTTTAAAATATGATTAAAACCAAAATGCAGTATAATTGAAATATCCCTAACACACCCAAACTTTCTAAGATGGTAATATCACATTTTTAGGACTTCACAAAATAACCCAAACCTCATAAATACCCTCAAATAGGTGCAGTCACTGACAGTGACCATGAGCAGATACCCAGGAAGTAGTATAAGACAAAGGGCATCTATGCCTCTTTTCACGTGCCTGTGATGCACAGCATCCTCTCTTGCTTTCCCACCATTCATGATGGGGTTGTTCCTGAGCCACATGTTGTATCCAAATAATTGACATCCCTCAATGGATTTCTCTTCCAAGAGCTTCCCGTTTCGCCTGACCTCCAAGGCATTCCCTCATTTAGTTGAGGCATACCCTTTTGTTTCCCAAGGATTCATTGCTGCCACTGGTTCCTCAGCCTAGATTCTTACTAATTTGCCTTTCATTTAAAAGCTGGCATTATTACCTCTTGTAATTGTTACTTATTTGATTAAAACTACATAACTTGTTAATAAACACGATGCTGAAAAATGCAAGTGAATAAAGCCAGCTACTTATTAACTGATGATAAACCATAACATCATAACATTTCTTTGACACACACCACCCACCCCAGTACCCGTAGTATTGGGCAGGAAAGAATTTCTCCCCTTAGTAGGCCATGCAAGTTAACAATTTTCAAGCTATAAAAGCTTTTATATAAAAAGGCTTATTTTGTTTTCTTGGGGAGGGGGGGGGGAGGGGGGGAGCAGGGGATTGTTTTATTTTTTAAATAAGCAGAAAAAGCTAAATTAAAAAAAAAAAAAATAGAAAGGCTGATGTAGGAACAAGTTTGACACCTGAAAAAAAATGTGAAAAACAAACATCAGGTGTTCTCTGATCCTCAGTGAACTGGTTGACAGAAGGGTCTGCAGTTCGTAGCACAATAAGTCAAGCCAACACTTTTTGTATATTATCTTTTTCTGAACATCCATATTGATACCACATCCTGTAAGAAATTTTGTCTTCAGCTAGATCGAATGGCAGCCTCCCACACTTCCACAATACCCTTACCACACCAAAGCCCAAAGGTCTGGAGCTGGCCAGGGCCCACACCCAGAACCAGGCCAGTCCCAGTGGGACTCAGCCACACTCCAATCATCTCTGGTAAAAACTACAAACAGCTCGTCCAAAAGAAAGAGAACCTCTTGGCTGCAGCTGCTGGTACATCAGAGGCTGAAGGTGTAAGATATCCCCAGAAGCTTTTTACTACAGTTAAAATTCTTTCCTGACATTTTATAATTTTTAAGGTTTTATGTTACTGAAGGTACGATTAAGATTAAAGCAATATCCTTTTCAATTCATATAGTCATTCATACAGTTCCTTTCCAAAACAGAAAATGATACTATCATACTGCCTTGAACCTCCAGTTGTACCAAAGTGGAACTCAGTTACCTAAGGGACTACATCTTTCTAGAGTAATCAGATGTTAGACATGCTACAGGTATGAAGCATCTTGGAAAAGAAACAGGTATTTCAGCATGAATTATAATGAACTATCTTCTTGCTTTTACACTTAATGTGGTTTACCAGATACATACAAACAAATATTGGAAGGGGAACATTTTCATGAATGCAGAGTCTAACTGTGCAAGTCCCAGCCATGTGGATAGCGCACCTAAAAACCATTCATGTGAGAAAGGAGGTAGAGGATCTACCCTGCTAAGTATTTCATTTATTTAATCGTACATTATTAGTATCTGCAGTACGGGTGCTTGTCACTTGTTGAACTCAGCAGATCTCTGCTTTAACAGCAAAATAATAGACCAAAGAAATAATTAAGTGCATAAACTAGCATATTTTTCAAACACATTGATTATTTCTAGCACTGGACACACAGATCCACAGTGAATATTCAGGCTTTTCTCAGTTTTACATGTGCTAGAGCATGGTCCTTCTATTTTATTTAGTGTCCATCCCTTACAAAACCTTTTGTAGGAAGTGCCAGAGAGTATAAACAGATCCTTTAGAATCTCCTTCTGCCACTGTTAATGTTTTATTTTTTACTGATTAGTAATGTTTTCATCCCTACTCATTTCTGGCTAAGCATGTACATACATTAGTAAGAAGTCAATACATTTCCCATATTTCTTCCCTTCCCTGAGGGACCTCAATGCCGACCACAGAATTTTTTCCCTTTGAGGCTTATACATTGTCCTCTTTAAGTGGCTGCTCTTTCTCTCTTTACCATAAGAGCGTGATTTATTGTAACTAGTATGAAATCGGGGTTCAGGGACCTCTAATAGCAGGCGATGCTAGCCATGACATGAAATGGAGACACTTTGAAATCATTACTGCTATTTAAATTACTCTCCTTTCATTTTCAGCAAATATGATGTTCTAAAGCCTGGGGTGGACGATTAACTTCTCTGACTGGCATTTTCAATACTAAGAATTCCCATCAAGTTTAAAGATGAGTATGGGAAAGAACTGGAAAAAAGATTTTAATTGTGCTCACTCCCAGGTCAATAATAAGAACTGCTAAAGGCAGGGATAGCAGAAGAGAACAGGAAAAACGGCCACGACTTGTGAATAGTACTTTAACCCAGCAGTTTGAAGTATAACGGTCCAAATACTATTTAGTAATTACTTTGCCTGTGGAGGTTCATTTCTTTTTTTTTTTTTTTTCTGCCCCCATAATACATTTGAATTAGCAAGTGGATCACCATCACACAATATTGCTACTACTTGGCAATTGCCAATTCTACTACATGTTACTCATTTCAATGACATAGAAAGGCATATGCTATTTACCCTTAAGCTGCTAAAGCATGCATACACAAGTGATCGCCATTACAATTCTGACACTTCTTTATGTTAGACATGGTGAGAACACCACAGAGACATTATTTGTAAAGGAAATTTGCAAGTTTATAATGCAATCCATGGGGTCTGTTTACACATACACTAGAGAATAGACTTTTACCAAGGGAAGAAAAAAATCCATCAAAAAGCTGAAATTTCCAGTCTCACCAAAAGTGAAATTGTTTTCATGCAGATGTTGCCTGCTGGGAGTTTTAATTAAGTGCCTTGGGGGGTATCTGTAGCAGATATACTGTGTTCCTTGGCCAGACTGCCTGAGTTCCCGAAGTGTCCTGCCATTTCCACACTTAACAAGTTTATAAGCTTCATGAAGTTTGGGATCCTATTCCTGTTGGAAGCATCCACACTGGAGAATAAGGGAATGAGAAATAAAATTACAGCTTTCTGGCATATCATCACTAGATAGCCATATATTTTAGCTGACAATATACATTTAAAGGAGCATTTTCATTTTTCCAGAGAAGGTTCAAAGTTTTCTCCTGAGTTCAGGCATTTTTCTCACACACAAAGTAATAGAGTCAAAACAATAAAAGAATAAAGATAGTATTTACTCAATTTTAATACCCATTAAGAGAGACAAGTATTTTTTGTGTATCCCTGGGATTTGCAACAACATTGGTGGGCTGGGTCAGGAAGGGAAATGATTCAGTTGGCTGTCAGGTCTTGGGGGGTGGGGCGGAGGAAAGATTACTCCAACTGCAGACTGCTATCATAATACTTGGACATCACTGAAGTGATGTCTTGAAACATCATCTTCATCAGTTTTGGGTGTGTAGCAGTCCTTTCCAGATCAGCGAACATTACACTCAGTGGAGTAACAACCAAGAAAAATATATGCACTTTTATTATCTCCCATGGTAATAGCACCATCACTTTTCTTTTCCCCACTGCTCTGGGGTCTCACTGTATGGTTTACTATCAGGTGTTAGAGATGCTTGCTCTAATTAATTTGCAGGCCTATTTTGAGAAGTGCCAGAAACAGATTTTTGACTAGTTTCATATGCCTTCGCAAAAATTACATCTGACTCTATACATAATACCAGGTTTTGCTCAATCATTCATACAATACAAAGAGTGATAGTTAAAACAGAAATACATGAATGTCACTCTAACAAAATATAATTTCATCCTAATTTCAGGCTTCAGTTTGGGGGGAATTTAGACATTCAAAAAGAGAACAATTAATTTGCTGAAACTTTCTTGCACAAATAAGCTTTCTTATATAAATGTAGGAGGAGTTATGAATTAATTGCTGTTGTTTCAACTACAAATTTATTGTCTTCCAACAACTACGTAGCTCATACTTTCCAGCAAGCTGGCTGATCTCTCCATTCTTTTGTTTCCACAAGTCAGCCTGTGAAAATACAGGTAAGAGTTCTGCTTGGGAAATGCATTTTTATTATTTCTCAGTAAATACTTAATGAATCTCATTCCACATCCAGCATTACTCTGGTGTGGTGGTTTTACCGTGCTGGGCAGTTAAACCCCACAACCGCTCTCTCACTCCCCCTCCTTTAGATGAGCAGGGGGAGAAATAAAGCAAAGAACAACTCACGGGTTGAGATAAGGATAATTTAATTAAAGGGAGATAATTATAATAATTAAATAAAGACTACCATGAACTAAACAATTTAAATAAGGGGAAATAAAAGGGAAAGGGGAAAAAGGGAGGAAAACAAACAAACAAAATAAATGAAAGCTATATGGAAGTGCAGAGGAAAGAAATTACTACTTCCCACAAATGAGCGATGATTGACCACGTCCTTGAAGCAAGGCCTCAACGCACGCAGCCGGTGTTCGAGAGGAGGACCAACGTCTTCTCAACGAGAGCCCACCCCTCCCCTCTTCTTCCTGTTTCCACCTTTTATTGCTGAGTGTGACACCACATGGTATGGAATATCCCTTTGATTGGTTTAGGCCAGCTGCCCTAGTGATGTTTCTCTCCTCACTTTTTTGCCCACCCCCTAGGAGGGTTAGAGAAAGGCCCAATGCTGTGCCACTGCTGCTCAGCAGTAGACACAACACTGGTGTGATAACACTGCTGTTCCAGCTACAAGTACAGAGTACGGCACTGTATGGGCTGCTGCCGGGAAAGTTAACATTCCAGCCAGACCCAGTACATCTGGTCACAGGGTTTAATAAAGAAAGTCTGCAATTATGGATGTGTCTGGTTGCATAGGCTTTACAGTCTCAGAAGTTCTCCCTGTGGCTGCCCCAAGATGACACAAATATGCTGAAAGTGCCCTTATATTCAAATATACTTCAACTTTGCAGCAAATAGCAACATTTGTTAAGATGCTGTTTGAACTACATCCACACTGTTATGTCTCTGTTACAAGAAGTTAATGCAGGACTACAGTGAAGCACCACACACACAAATAAATTCTTTTGTATATTTAACAATAGTAGTCGCTTCTTTAGCAGCCCTTCACCATTAAATATCTTGATTGCTACTGTTTAAGCCTGGGACATACTAGTACTTTCATTCTAAGGAATGAAACAGTTTATATTAATTCAGATTGATAGCATCACCCTAGTTACGTAGCCTGAAATGCATAGAATAAACAAGATGATTTAGAGGTTCCTGTAGCCTTACATTTTTAGAAGTAGTTCTGAAGTGCATTTCATCACATTATTATCCAAATTCTGACATGTCTAGCCTCTTGTTTAGTTATAATCATGTGGGTAGTAAGACAAGAAATGCAAGCCAATTTGCAAGGATTATAGTTGTCCAGGTGTCTTTATCACCCTAATCATAGTAGGGATCTGGCATTCAAAGATAAAGCATAGTTGCGTTTAGAAGGTCTGCATTTCCTCTCTGCACACAAGTAATATTTAAAAAACAAAACAAAACAAAAAAAAAAAAAAAAAAAAAAAAAGGTAAGGTTTGCATTTAGCAATACAGACTCTGTAGACATGGAACTTGTGACGGCATCAAAAAGTCTACTGTCTTGGTTTTTACACTGATAAAAATCTGTAGATATAGATACAGATGGCAAGATTATGTTTATGCTCATTTGCATGGTACAAAGATCAGGTCTTAACTTGGACTTATAAAAACAGTGAGTAAAGCAACATCTGGAGTTCTTTACCCAGTGATAGTGTTAGCAGCAGTATACACAGAAATATATTGCTTTATCACCACAAACTAAGCTTCAATTCCAAATTGTTGCATAAACAAACACTGTAGTCATGGTGTACCAAAGTTGCCATTGTCTTTTCACAGAAGCAGTCAGGAATTTGGTGATCTCTCACACACTGGCAAAATATCAATCCCCCAGCACCAACCCTTCTTGCAGAAGAGATCTTCTGAACATCTCTGCAGATGAGAGACTCAAATCAGTGTCATTTAGAGGTGCTAGACAATACCAGAAAATTATCTTTAAAAAGAGGTTATTCTCCCTGAAGCTCAAATTCCAGTCAACATTATGCATTACTTCACCTGAAAGTGATTATTTAAGAAGCATTACCTGCTCCCTTCTACCAAACAGCCTTAAGTAGCACCAGGAGGCTACTTCAGGAAGTTCTTGTGCTGTTTTGCATTCCATAAAGAGTCATCCAGCCATCCACAGAAGACTGTGGTGGTTCATTAAGTGTCAAGAGATGTAAACATCTCACTGCAGTTAAAGAAACCCCAAGGAAGTTAGTAAACTAGATGAAAGGGGACAGTCACATGTAGAAATCCTTACAAAGACTATCCTCCAGGAACAGTGCAAGAAAGCCAAAAGTAATGCATTGTGGCCAGTAAAAGAAATTCCCCCTCCCACATAAAGTCCTGCCCTATAGTCAGAGGAACCTAGGAATTGATGTCTTTAAAAAATAAAAAAGATATACAAGAAACATCTCTTATTGAAAGCCATACCCTTGCAGAACTCCAGTACAGAACTAAAATTCAACCCAAGTGGTTTAGAACCCTTGAACATCAAACTGGATACAACACACACAACCATGGAATGGAGCAGCTCCATGTCCCTGTGTTATTGCTGAAAAGATCGGTAGAACCCATCTCCAAAGTGATGCAAGTAATTAAATACAACCGCCCAAAAGAGAAAACACATTTGCCTGCTTTTTACAAGCACTCTGACTTCCCTCTGAAGTGAAAGCTTCTCGTTCACTCCCCTTCTTCCATTATACAAATAGAAGCACACTACACCTTAGCTATATGGGTTTTCTTTTTCTAGTTTCTTTGCATCCCTATTACCTTTGTAATATTTCTAATTTAAATCTCAGTAATTCTTTGGCACCTGAATAATAACTAGTTCATAAAGATTTCAGAGCTTTCTGGATCTTTAGATTCAAATTAGTCACCCCACTCCCACTTTAGTAAAGTGGGACAGGTTTGTGCCTGAACACTCTTAAAACAGTAAAGCATACAAATGTACCTATATATATATGCATGTATGTGTGTATATATGTATATACATATATATATAAAGCCTCCAAAAAGCAGCTTTATAACTTGCATTTATATTGCTTCAGCTTTCAGCAAGCCATGGATTTTTTCATTAGCTCATCTTGCTTTTGACAACTACATATTTTCCCCATATTTTTGGTGGGATTTACATACCTTCAGAACAAAGTTGTTCTCCAGCTTGGTCCAATTTCATATCAAAATCATATCTGCCAGACATACTTGAAGGAAAAACACTATCACAACCTTAAATGTATGCAATGCAGGCCTAACACCAGAAAACACTGAAAGTAATCACACTACTCTTCATTTGTGTTACAATATTTCCCAGGTGCTGTTGCCCTTTTATCTGACACAGCTGAAGCTTCCCTGAAGAAAGCCCTTCTGGACCACCCTGCCCACGGGCCAGTTGGAGGCATGGGCAGTCCCAGAAGGTAGTCAGGATAATTGACTATCCATGCCTGTGACCCCTGAAATAGTGAGGAGGGAGAAAGCAAGAAGAAAGTGCACGTGGGTAGGATCAAATACCTGCATGGAGAAAGAATCATTTGCAGGTGTCAGGAGGAGTTGCAGAGCAAAAGTTTTAAACCTCGGATGGATGGAAGGAAGAAAATAGAGGACGGATATCCTAGGAGAAGAGAAGAAATTTACCCTCTCGGTAAATAAGTTCTTCCTAATATCCAACCTAAACCTCCCCCGGCGTAACTTTAGCCCATTCCCCCTCTTCCTGTCACCAGGCACATGGGAGAACAGACCAACCTCCACCTTCCTACAGCCTCCTTTAAGGTACCTGTAGAGTGCAATAAGGTCACCCCTGAGCCTCCTCTTCTCCAGGCTGAACAAACCCAGCTCCCTCAGCCGCTCCTCGTAAGACTTGTTCTCCAGATCCCTCACCAGCTTTGTTGCCCTTCCCTGGACTCACTGGAGCCACTCAATATCCTTCTTGTAGTGAGGGGCCCAGAACTGAACATAGTACTTGGGGTGCGGCCTCACCAGAGCCAAGTACAGGGGCACAATGGTTTCCTTAGTCCTGCTGGCCACGCCGTTTCTTGTACAAGCCAGGATGCTGTTGGCCTTCTTGGCCACCTGAGCACACTACTGGCTCATATTCAGTCGACTAGCCACCAGTACTCCCAGGTCCTTCTCTGCCAGGCAGCTTTCTAACCACTCAGATAGCTTTTCCAACCATCTTCAAACTTCCAGCTCTAGAGGAACGCTTTGGCTGCAGCCTAAAAGCCACGTGCACGTAAGCTGCTGCAAGCCAGCCAACCTTCTTCCCATGACCTGCCAGGAAACAGCAATGTAGGCACGTAACCAAATTAAAGCCAAAACTTGCAGCCCAGTCCTTGACCTGAATAGTGAGTGAGGATCCGGAGCCTGGCATTTATGCGTGATAGCTTCTACGCAGCCAAAGTAAATACACCCCGGGTGCCCTGAGCTGGAGGACCACGATGGTGGGAATGATCAACTCCCAACTGACCCTGAACATGTGCGGGATTTGCTGCTCCACCTGGATCTATACAAGTCCGTGGGACCGGGTGGGATTCATCCCAGGGTGCTTAAGGAGCTGGCTGATGCCATTGCGGGACCTCTCTCAATTATTTTTCAATGATCTTGTGAATCTGGAGAGGTCCCGGTGGACTGGAAGCTGGCAAATGTCGTACCAATTTTCAAGAAGGGCAAGAAAATAGACCGTGGCAACTACAGGCCTGTCAATCTCACATCAGCGCCTGGTAAAATTCTGGAGAAGATGATCCTTGAAGTTCTTGAAGCGCACCTGGGGGACAATGCAGTCATTGGTCCCAGCCAACATGGGTTCATGAGGGGTAGGTTCTGCCTAACAAATCTGAATTCCTTTTATGATAAGATCACCCATCTAGTTGATCAACGGAAACCAGCTGACGTGATCTTTTTGGACTTGAGCAAAGCTTTTGACACGGTTTCCCGTGGGATCCTACTGGACAAAATGTCCAGCATACAACTTAACAAACACATCATACGGTGGGTGAGCAATTGGCTGACAGGCAGGGCTCAAGGGCTTGTGGTAAATGGGGCCACATCAGGCTGGCGCATGGTCACTAGTGGGGTCCCTCAAGGCTCCATTTTAGGGCCAGTCCTCTTCAATGTTTTTATAAACAATTTAGATGTAGGACTAGAAGGTGTTTTGAGCAAATTTGCTGATGGCACCAAACTTGGAGGAGTTGTAGACTCAGATGAGGGTGGAAAGGCCTTGCAGAGAGATCTGGGCAGATTGGAGAGCTGGGCGATCACCAACCGCATGAAGATTAACAAGAGCAAGTGCTGGGTCCTGCACCTGGGATGGGGCAACCCTGGCTATACGTACCGACTGGGTGATGAGATGCTGGAGAGCAGCCCTGCAGAGAGGGATCCGTGGGCGGTGGTAGACAGCAAGTTGAACATGAGCCAGCAGTGTGCCCTGGCAGCTAGGAGGGCCAACCATATCCTGGGGTGCATCAAGCACGGCATTGCTGGTCGACTGAGGGAAGTGATTGTCCTGCTCTACTCTGCGCTGGTGCAGCCTCACTTCGAGTACTGCATGAAGTTCTGGGCACCACAGTACAAGAAGGACATTAAACTGCTGGAGAGTGTCAAGAGGAGGGCAACGAAGATGGTGAAGGGCCTAGAGGGGAAGCCGTATGAGGAGCGGCTGAGGTCACTGGGCCTCTTCAGCCTGGGGAAGGGGAGGCTGAGGGGGGACCTCATTGCAGCGTACAATTTCCTCGCATGGGGGAGTGCAGGGGCAGGTGCTGACCTATTCTCCGTAATCACCAGTGATAGGACCCACGGGAACGGTGTTAAGCTGAGGCAGGGAAGGTTTAGGCTGGACGTCAGCAAGAGGTTCTTCACCGAGAGGAGGGTGGTCGCACACTGGAACAGGTTCCCCAGGGAACTAGTCACTGCACCAAGCCTGTCTGAATTTAAGAAGTGATTGGACTGTGCACTTAGTCACGTGGTCTAAACTTTTGGGTAGACCTGTGCAGTGCCAGGAGTTGGACTTGATGATCCTTATGGGTCCCTTCCAGCTCAGGATATTCTATGATTCTATAAATAGTGTAGTCAGAGGTCATGGGGCTAGATTTAGAAAAGTCCTGCATAAAGAAGGGATCTCAGAGAATAAAATGTAAATAACATTAATATCAAGAAAAGGAATTCTGATTGCTAAATTCTTTATCTGTCATGACTAGACAGATGAAAATCTATGATGGCAAGTTTGCCTTTAAGGTCATTTTCTTTTTTATTCATTTCTTTTATTTATTTGTATTTATTTTTTTAACAGGCTCTGTACTAATTTTGCTCACAGAATGACTAACAGAAACATGACCCTTGGGCACCTTTTGTAGTTAATTCATTAGGTCAACTGTAACCAATAAGCCCCTTGTCAGATTATTTCTACTAGTGATAAGGAGCAATAGACCTTAAAACTTTGAAGCCAGGTAGACGAGCTTATTCCACAAGGTCTCTTGGCTCCACCCTTGTTAAGTGAAACCTGCCAGGTGTGGGTCATTTGGCCTTTGCTACATAGAAAGCCTGAGGATGTGTGGGGGAATTGCCTCCCCAGGAGAGACTGAGGCTTGGGTAGCCTAGGACGTTTTTCTCTCGTGGTGAATCGGGCTCAGTGTTCCCTACTAGGCTGCTTTTCCTTCATGATTTCTGCCCTCTCTGTGAAATAGTTTTAAAGACTTTATGAGCTAGTTACATTGGTGGTGCCTTCTTCAGAAAAACGCTGGTGGCACTATTTCACTGCGAAGCACTTTGGAAGTGACTCGAGTTCAGAAGACAGCAGGTAAGTGTTCCTGGGTTCTGTGGTTGTTACTGTTGAGGAGTTTGAGTACTTCCTTCACCTTATCTGTTTTCTGTGAAATTACTTAGGTGGATTCTAAACTCCCTTCCAAGCACTGGAGGAAAAAAAAAAAGGCCTCAGAAGCCCAAGTACACACAGGTCAGCCTGACGTTGAAGAAGGTTCTTAAGTATTTGGAAGATTGAAAAACGGGCTGTGTGAAAAAGGTGCCTTAATGTGAATGCAGATTTTGACTTGTGGTAAGTAGAAACAGGTTGGGATGGATACTGGTGGAAAGATTGCTACTTTGACTAAGTGGAAATCGTGAGAATGTGCTGTTTATTACAAAAGAAATACGGTTTTCACAATATGCAGGTCAAAAGCAGTATGAAGAAAGTCACAGAATCACAGAATTTCTAGGTTGGAAGAGACCTCAAGATCATCGAGTCCAACCTCTGACCTAACACTAACAGTCCCCACTAAACCATATCCCTAAGCTCTACATCTAAACGTCTTTTAAAGACCTCCAGGGATGGTGACTCCACCACTTCCCTGGGCAGCCTGTTCCAATGCCTCACAACCCTTTCAGTGAAGAAGTTCTTCCTAACATCTAACCTAAAACTCCCCTGGCACAACTTAAGCCCATTCCCCCTCATCCTGTCACCAGGCACGTGGGAGAACAGACCAACCCCCACCTCGCTACAGCCTCCCTTGAGGTACCCATAGAGAGCGATAAGGTCGCCCCTGAGCCTCCTCTTCTCCAGGCTGAACAAGCCCAGCTCCCTCAGCCACTCCTCGTAGGACTTGTTCTCCAGGCCCCTCACCAGCTTTGTCGCCCTTCTCTGCACCCGCTCAAGCACCTCAATGTCCTTCTGGTAGTGGGGGGCCCAAAACTGAACACAGTACTCGAGGTGCGGCCTCACTAGAGCTGAGTACAGGGGGACGATCACCTCCCTAGCCCTGCTGGTCACACTGCTTCTGATACAAGCCAGGATGCCATTGGCCTTCTTGGCCACCTGAGCACACTGCTGGCTCATATTCAGCCGACTATCCACCATCACTCCCAGGTCCTTCTCTGCCTGGCAGCTCTCCAACCACTCATCTCCCAGCCTGTAGCTCTGCTTGGGGTTATTGTGCCCCAGGTGCAGGACCCGGCACTTGGCCTTGTTGATCTTCATGCAGTTGACCTCAGCCCATCGGTGCAGCCTATCCAGATCCTCCTGCAGAGCTTTCCTACCCTCAAGCAGATCGACACACGTGCCTAGCTTGGTGTCATCTGCAGACTTACTGAGGGTGCACTCAATGCCCTCATCCAGATCATCGATGAAGATACTAAAGAGGACCGTCCCCAGCACCGAGCCCTGGGGGACGCCACTAGTGACTGGCCTCCAACTGGACTTGACTCCATTCACCACGACTCTTTGGGCTCGGCTATCCAGCCAGTTTCTAATCCAACGAAGCGTGCGCCAGTCCAAGCCAAGAGTAGCCAGTTTCTTGAGGAGAATGCTGTGGGAGACGGTGTCAAAAGCCTTGCTGAAGTCAAGGTAGACCACATCCACAGCCTTTCCCTCGTCCACCCAGCATGTCACTTTGTCATAGAAGGAGATCAGGTTTGTCAAGCAGGACCTGCCTTTCATAAACCCATGCTGACTGGGCCTGATTGCCTGCTTGCCCTGCAAGTGCTGCATGATGACTCTCAGGAGGATCTGCTCCATGAGCTTCCCTGGCACTGAGGTCAAACTGACAGGCCTGTAGTTTCCTGGGTCTGCCCTCCGGCCCTTCTTGTAGATGGGCGTCACATTTGCTAGCCGCCAGTCAACTGGGACCTCCCCCGATCGCCAGGACTGCTGATAAATGATGGACAGTGGCTTGGCCAGCTCCTCTGCCAGTTCTCTCAGTACCCCGAGTCTGTCGTCTTCCCTTCAGGCCTGGGTCTCAGCTGGAGACTATTTCCTGAACAGGTCCAGCAACTTGAAGAGAATTGAGCTTGCTCCCAAGCTCTATGAACCAGAGTCTCAGCTATCAGGGGTAAGCATCTATCTGTGCAAGAAAGACGACATCAGAATAGAGGCGCAGAATAGCATACACAAATGTTAGAAACAACCAAAGGTGACAATAAATATTTTCTTTAGCTATAAATACCAGCCTAAGTATGTAAAAGCTTTGTTAACATACAGTGTTGCCAAATTTTGGATGATTCAGAGGAAAAAGAAACAGCAACTTAATCCATTAAAAACAGACTCAAAATGTAAATAAACCATGTGGCAGCATGCTTACTAGTTAGTCATGAGTTAGGAACTGGGAGACAGTGTGAGAACTCTTCCCAATCTACTACATGATCCAGACCAAGTTATTTAACTCCTATTTATCTATCTGTAACATAGGTTCAAGTAGTTATTACCCATATGTCAGCATGGTGAAAGTTAATTGATGTGTTTCTTTTTTTTTTTTTTTTTTTTTTTTTTTTTTGCTAGAGTCCCTGATGAGAGGTGATTCGAAAATAATATCACATTCACCTTCTGGGATCCCCTATATTTATTTCATAAATGCAATAAAGAGAAATTGAGGGTTACAAGAATTATTAAAAATTTGCTGTAATAATTAGTGATTCCAAAATGCACATTCTAGTTCACAAAATATCAATAATTACTCATATGCTAATATAGAACATTTCTGGGTTAATGGCAGTCTTATACTGAGAGACTAATGCATACATTTTTACCAGAAGAAAGTTCAAATCACATTTCTATCCTTTCCCCTGCTGTGATTTTATTGAAATGATCTACAAGGCTCCAAACCACAGGGAGAGGGAGAAAAAAAGAGATAAAATATGGAATCTGGGGCTTTGTGGTTACTCTATTCTACTTTACCATCCTAAAGTATATTCCTGGGAAATCACAGCTGCTCCCAGTTTTCCTTCTCTAAAATAAGGACATGGGAATTGGCACCATGGACCCAAATTCAGGAAGCATTTTCCACAGAACTCTGTCTCCAGCAGTGAGCGGCACCATATGTTGCTATATGAAGTCCCCTTTCTACTCAATAGATTAGATAGATAGATTAGATTCTGGCTTACTTCCAACTTCCTTTCTGTTTTAAACATGATTTGTTATAATTCTGACTACTCTTGTTACCTGTAGAAATTCCTATCCTTCTCACACTTCTTGGTGACAATATCATTCCATGGCAGGTTTCCACAGTCAACTGAAATCTTGAGTGGCAAACTGTGAAGATAGCATACTTATCTTTCTCTATTCCTTTTTCATTGTGGCTTGTTTAATTGCTCTCTAACATGGATGGCAAAAGAACGCAGTTTCAAACAAAAAGTAGTTCACTAAAAGGTGGGAGAAAATGCTGGGGGGATATTCTCTTAATCATTCCTTTTCTTGTGTTCTTCCTCAGGGGACAGAATAAAGGATCTACATGTCAAAAATAAACACAAGAAGAAATAGAGTATTTTGAAATACAACTCCTAGGACAAGCTAGAATCCTTCTGTGAGATGTCTATGTGTTAAAAACAGGGACATTAATGCCTCAACGGCATATCCCATAGGAGTACAATGTGACTACTATAGAATTGGTCTTTGTGTGTATCTAGTACACAGAAGGAAGCAGAATTTTTTTTTTTATTTTCTTAGTTCTGGCAGCTACAGGTTTTTATGGATCTGCACCTAAAGAAAGGAAAACAAACAAACAAACAAAAAAACACCTAACAAGTCAGCTCTAAGAAGTAACTTCTCCAACCTGACACCTTGCAAAGTCACTTACTACAGTGACAACCTATTCGTGAAATTTGATGAAACCACCTTATTAAAAAAAAAAAAAAAGTAATTGAAATAGCCATTAAATTTTCTCAAATAATAAAAGGCTTGAAGAAATACCAAGATCCCTGTGTCTATGAGTCTTGTCACGAGTATGTCTGGATTTCTCTTGCTTGATGTTGTGTGATTATTCTCATGAGCCCCTTCTATTTTTTTTTTTAATTAATAGTAATAAGAATAATCCAATGTCATTTATCCTGCATGGGCCTAAAGATGTTTCTTTAGCATGGATTCAATTAAAAACAACAACAAAAAAAAAGTGTAATCTTTCTCCTACCTGCTTTTTCTTCACATTCATTCATAAAGATAAACAGAACCATCCTCATAGCATAAGTTGAATTACTGGTATTTATAACTTCCCTTCCAATAGAAAGGGACTATTTCTTTTCTTTGACTTGTTCTCTCAGACTTTCTGTGAAAAGTGCCTACCTGATCTGAACCTGAATTGTGTTTTCACAAAATTTTTGCAGCCATAAATAGATTTCATAAAATGAAAGGCAAAATTTACAAATCCTGAAAAGGCTGACAGAACTAATGCTCATGTTCCAGTACTTGACACCATAATTCAAGGCCTAGTTCAAGACTAGCTTTCATGTCTTATTTAGAAGATGCAACTTCAGTTTACTTAAATAACTTTCCGCTGTGAGTTTTGTCCTGGGAGTTTAATACCTGATATTCCTCTAGTAGTAGTTCCTCTATTTAGAGAATTTGTGACAGAATGAGGGAAGTGTCTAGTGAAAGCTTCACAGAAAAACACAGCTAGTTAATTAGCTAGTTAATTATTAGCACTAGACATCTTCTTAAAATGATATATGGAAATATACCATTTCCTTATATGGAAATATACCAATATATATGGATATATGGACATATATCATATAGCTTGTTATGCAGACAGTATAGCAATCAATAATAACATATGCAAAAAAAAAAAAAAGTAATAATGTTTCCAGTTTTGAAATTGTGTTTTAATATTGTATTCTAAGGTCCAACAGTACATTTTTCATGCCTGGGTTCCACTTGTACAACTTCAGGATGTTAAGAGTCCTTTTGGACGGGCGAGTATTTATCTTCCTTTACTTCATTACTCTTCTTCTGGATTCTCAGAAACTCTGTCTTCATCTTCACGTAACAAGACTTTCTCTATCAGTTCCCATATCTTCCTAAAAATATATGGCATATAAACAACAAAATCACTGAGTAGAATCATAGAATGGCTTGGGTTAGAAGGGACCTTAAAGATCATCTAACCCCAATGTCCCTGCCATGGGCAGGAATGCCACCTAGATCAGGTTGGCAAATGCTCCATCAAACACCTCCAGGAATGAGGCACCCACAGCTTCTCTGGGCAACCTGTTCCAGTGTCTCACTACCCTTACAGTGAAGAATTTCCTCCTAATATCTAATCTAAATCCATCCTATTTTAGTTTAAGACCATTCCCCCTTGTCCTGTCATTATGTACCTGAGTAAAGAGTACTTCTCCATCCTTTTTATAAGACCCCTTTATGTACCGAAAGGCCACAAAGATGTCTCCCCAGAGCCTTCTCTTCTCCAGACTGAACATCCCCAGCTCCCACAGCCCTTCATCATATGAGAGGTGCTCAAGCCATCTGGTCATCTTTGTAGCCCTCCTCAGTTTTTTTCATCACTTTGATGAAAATACAGACAGTGTTGGGGAATCTTCCCATTATAGGCCATACAAAAGGAACTAAGCCCTATCTCACCTAACTTCAGATACCTGCAGTTGCTTATATATAAAGATTCATATCCACAGGGAGAATGGTTCATTCTTTCTAAAATCATGCTACCCCAGATGATGAAAATTTTTTGGATTGGATCTAGGCAGAAAGCTACCACATACCTGCCCAATCTTCTCAGTTGAATGCATAAGGTCTGATACATAAAGATGTGCCGTACCCCTTTAGATATTTCTAAAGAATAGAGGCCAAGAGAGCAAACTTTTCTAGATCTGGTATTCCTTGCTGAAAGCAAGAACAGTTTAACTTCATGGCACTGGTCCATACGTTTTTATCATGCCGAGCGTGGATGTCATCATATCCACAGCACAGCTTGTTTGCCTGCTGTATCCTTTCCTACTCTGACTTAGACATGGATCAAGCAGTGCTATTAAAACTTGGCAATAAATATAGTGTCTTTTTTTTTTTCCCCCTCATAAATACTCGCTGATATTAAGAAGTACGTACTTCATCTAATTTTTTTCCTAGCCACTTTCTACAAAGTCTTAAGAGAGACAATTGACCAACACAAATAAGAATGGAAAGCTAAGTCCAAAAGGAATTTCACTATTTACACTAAAGCTTTAGGTACCTCCATCTAACCAGGAAAACAAATAAAACCATGTGACTTAATCCATCCATTTACAACCTGAGAACAGCAATTAAACTTCTGTATTTTGAGTATTTTTATTTTCTTAATGGAGTAGTAAGAAATAAAATGTTTTTAATTAGCTGCTAAGCCTGAACAGATCACTTCCTTGATGCAGAAAGAGTAGAAACTAGCCTGAGTAAATTGTTTGCTGCAAAATATTTATTTAGCTGCAGACACAAGCAAAATATTTGCCCTCAAATCACTGGACAATCTCTTCACACCTGAGGGAAGCTTCTACTGTAGATATTAAATAAGTATTAATCCATGCTTTGCCTCTAATTAAATGTCATCTAAGTTATATGTGCATTAAGGGCAAAGGATGATACAGTTTTGACTTCAGATAATTAGATGCCCTCCTTTAATTATGCCTCAAGATAGACTTTGATTCAGGAATCACATGCTTCATGAAAGTCAATGTTTTAGTGTTCTTGATCTGTCCAGGAGAAAGGGAATAATGTCAACTCCAGAAATATGATTCATAACATTAGAGGGGAAGAATTCTGGACATCCATTTTATAAAACATCTTATTATTCAATTGTCCCAAGACAGTGTACATCTTTGAAGTATTTATAGCTAAGATCTACTGAAAGCAAAATGTTCTGTTAAATTTTTTCAACATTTAGTAAGTGTGCTTCTTTAAGCATCCTAGGGCTGATTATTTTTAATAATTAATATCATACAAATGTGACTAATTAACCTTGTATTCAACTACAGCTACTACTAATTGCCTTGATTTTTTACTATCAGTAGCTAACAGACTTCTGTGCTATTTTGCATATAGATTTGTAGCTGCCCATTAGCTTCTAGATTCTCTAGTACTCTGCTGTGGCAAAGCAAGGCTTGCAGCTTGAAGTAGGAAACCAGAAATATGACACTGCCTGGTAACTGCTCTCCATGCTCTTTGTGGGGACATGGTTTATTCAGATCACTTGCATTGCATTACTGTTCTTTTCCAATTCCTCCCCTTCCCCTCATTAAGCTAAATGAATGCATCCATCCAGGAAATTTTAACAACATAATATACAGTAACTTTATATCATAAAGCAGGTTACTTTCCATGTTTGTGAAATTATCATATATTAGTGGTCTTAGATCATTAGGTAGCAGCTCTTGAACTGAGAGCTATTCGCACTGCCATCCTCCAGCAACAAAATCTACTGTGCCTGGTCATTACCACCTTGTGAAATCTGATGTTGGCATTTCTCATGTTAATTAAAGATTAATTTACAGAAATGTAAAGCTTAACCTTAATTTTAGAAGTCCATAGACTTCTAGAATTCATTATTAAGTTAAAACTTAATTGAAAATATTTACACATCATAAGATTTGAGTTCAGTGTTCTATTTTGCTAAAGTCTTAAGAATTCTGTGGAACACTATTCCCCCCCCCTTTTTTATACTTTTCTACTACATTACTACATTTTTAAAAGTAAAAAAATAAATCTGTCTTTGTCAGCTAATAAAACATATTCCTCCTTTTAACACCAAATGTTGGCAGTAAGTTCACAATAGAATCATTCTTTTCTGTATCAATGGATCATTTTCTTCAGCATTTATTGGTACTAATTTGGCCTTTAAAAAAAAAAAAAACAACAACAACAAAAAAAAAACATTCTCATACCTCTACATTAAAGCGCACAGCTCACAGATTTGTTCTCACACAAGAATCTGCAGTAATTGTTCTGGGTTATATGTCACAAAATACCACCTGCCATCTAAGTTTGAGAAACCACTCCCTTACATAGCATCATGTTATAACAACAGGAAACAATTCCACGATGTCTACCTGAAGTCTGAAAAACTAAAAGGCTAATCCAAAATGCAATAAGATCAGTGAGCCATTCTGTGTATTGCTCAGGCCTTTCACTAACCTGTAAAAAAACAGCTGAATCAATCAGAGAGGTTAATCAAAAAACATATATAATTCCCATTGATAATTTTTCTTAGTTTAATTCTCTGGTCCTTATCTATGTTAAAACTATAATCTCTGTTTCTGTCTCCCTGCTGCTATTGTGTATGTGCCATACAACTAACACCTGAATACAGCACAGCTGCTGTTAATAACTAATCTGATTTTAGTCTAACAAGTTGTTAGGACAGGCATTTCCATCACTCTAACACTTTTTGTATAACCACACTGACATAGTTATTTGAACATTTCAGACTCACCTTTGATTTTCCTGAGTGATACTCAGTTTACCTAAAATTCCTGTGATATGTCCTTCAACTTCCTGTAAAAAAATAGATTAATTTTTGAGAAATATCAAAATATCCTTCATTACATAAGAAAGAATCTGCAGTGATACTAATTAGCAACACATCTGATCAGCATTTAAAATACTCCAATACTTTTTACTCCATTAACCTTGACATAAATTATAGTAAGTGGTTCCTGTGTGACAGGAGTTTTAATTTAACACTACATCTCAAGTTACACACATCTTTGAGGCTGACATCAAACCTCATTTCTTGCCAGTTCTTACACCCTGAGGGAAACCCAACAGACAGTAAAACCAGGTCCTAGTGTGTAAACAAGTAAGGGTGTTTATAGCATTACTTTTGTTAAACCAATTACTTTTATATAAACGAGTAGATTTTTGTCTTTCAGCATACACATCCTTTTCTGGCTTCTGGATCGAGCTGGTAAAACAAACTCTGCTTGGGTGTAGTAAGTTTTGTATTTCACATTTCATTGACATCTGAAACAATGCCTGCTCTTTTGGCTACTGACACAGAGCTTCAGGCTTCAGTGTGCAATGGAGTATCAACTGAGCCAAAGACTGTTTTATTCAAGCTATTATTCGCTTTTCTCAAGATATCTGTTAGTGTGTATATTTTACAGAAATCTTTCTAAGTTCTTCTTGCTGAGATATTCCATGGATTTAATATATTGGAGTTATCTACCACAGGCTCTTTTACCTCACTCCAATGCCTTCAGTACAATTGGAAGCAGAGAGTTTTTTCAGCTTTGATTTAGATATTCAGATCAAAGTACCCTAAGCTTGCCACAGTAATTAAAATGATAACAACAATAATAATTTAATAAAAATAATTAATAAAAAAAGTGAAAATATATCCAGTACATTTCAACATTCTAGCTGGTACCATATAACAGGCCTAACTTGGAACCTGCTGAAGCCAAAGAGAATCTTTCCAATGATGTGTTATTAGAAATACTGAAGGTATCTCACGTACAAACTAATTTGCACTGTGCCTGAAGCACAATGGGTTCTAAGGAAATAACTTACTTTTATTTGGCCTTGGAGAAACATGTTTGAAGCATTGATTTTCATAGTTTCAGCCTGAAAAGACAGTAAGAGATCAGTTAAATTATCACACAACATACCAGCAAAACCAAATGCATCAAATCCACTTATCTTTAAAAAGGAAAAATGCAATCTGTATGGGAACAAACACATTGTACTTATGGAGCATTACAAAATCATGTTTTTAAAATAATATGGCAATGCACTGGTTTAATTAGATTGCTCTTTTTAAATGATAACGGTCTTGTCCTTCCAAATAAAAGGTTTTAAATTATGAAATGTTATTACAAATAACAATAAAAACTCAATAACTCTCCACAAATATTCAGCCAAAGTATACTTGGAGGGCAAACTCTCCATTGGCCTAGAGCGACTACTCAGTTTTCTATCTAGACTACTTACGGTGTCTCAGATTTCCCTGCCTTGCTGCTGCGACGATCTCCTGCTCTAATAACTATACAATATTGCCATCTGCTGACTCTTCTTTTTCATTACAAGCACGACGAAAGCTCCCCAAGCCCCTCCCCTGCCCCCCCAAAAAGAAAAAACGAGCCATTTATATTTAATACACTCTGAATGTTCATATTAGAATAAAAAACAAACAAACAAACAAACAAAAACTTGAAAGAGAGGAACTTCTCAGCTTGGCTACTTCTTTAGAGGACCAGATTTCATATACACATCCGTTATGCTGTGGGAGCGTATCTTATAGGGTACACAATCTTAAATTTCTGAAGGCATGGAGAGCATATGATCTCTTGTTTGCCAGGAAAAAAATAAATAAATAAATAAATAAATAAATAGAAAATGTGAAGACTAATTGCTTCTATTCATTTTTCTAATATCTTGATACCAAGTAAAATTGTCTAAATTAATCAAGAGTTCACCTCTTCCCCCCAAGTTTTGGTGCTGGAGGCCTGATAAATATTTTTTAAAACAAGTGACAGACTTCTGTCTTGTACTCTGAGGTAGTAGTGCAAAAGGCTGTTTGAAAAATTTTACTGGAAAAACAATGAGTTTCAATATATCAATTCAATTTAAGGGCAGTCTAGTATGGTACAAGAACACAACAGCTGTATCTATACCTGAACTTGTAAAGACAGAAATATAGACTTGGGGCAATTTTGGTTACGTGTTTTTCTCAGCTTTCCTGTGATTTTCTGGCATCTTAGCTCTACTCTCTATACAATTAATTAATCAATTTGATGTTCTGTCAACAGGTAATTACTCTGCTTCAGGGGACAGAAAGTTAGAAGAAATGTTTGACCTTTTAAATGCTTATCTAAACCTAAGATCTATGTAAACATTTTGCTGTTTGCCCACCATTAAAAGTGACGCATTATTCCCTGCTCATGTACTTTTAACATCTATTTAGCTGCATGAAATTACCTCCTTACTTCACACAGCTGGAACACTTATTGGCGTAACCAGTGACAAGGACAGGTTAAAAGTGGTTTTAGTGAGATCATGTACTATTTCTAACTACACAACTGCCATTACAAAAGGTATAATGCTTTTAACACTGAATGTGTAAATCCTGCAGAAATTTGTAAGCATTTAACTTTTATAGTTTAAGTGGTTCTCATACAAGCCACTCTCAGTATGCAAATTTTAGCACATAAATAAGTTACTACAAGTTCTGTACATTGGATGGGATTGCACAGTATTCAATACAAGCCTGTCTCCCACTGTTTGCTTTGTACAACACCAATCACAATGACAGCTCAAGGAGTAACAATACAGCCTAGCAAATTCCCTCCCCCCCCCCCCAAAAAAAAAAAAGTAATAACACTATTCTGTTACAAATATTCACACTAGTATTTGTACGTTTATTAAAAGTCAGTTATTTGATATCAACGATACATCATAAACCTCTTTTTCAGTCTAGAATTAAACCTGGCCTCCTGCCTGTGTTTGGAATGTGTTCACAGATATGGTAATTTATATACCCCTGTAAAGAATCAGCAGTCATATTCAGTTATTTGGCCATCTAGAAATCAGATTTCAAAGATCATCAGAACTGTCCTATCTTTGCCCCATTGAAGTTACCAGGTATTTCAGAAGTATTTCAGAATTTGGTTCAAGCGTAGATGAGTTAGCCAACTTGGGATTCCCAAAAGATTCCACCTGGAAGTATCCCATTCATAGACATAGTTAGACCAACTTATTACCACCCTTCAGGCCAAGAAATACAAGAGGTAACAACTAACAATAATCTAGTTATTTAAGGTATATTTGGTTACAAATGCCCAAAGTTGGAATATAAATGCAGAAAATACCTCTATGTCTGTAGACCATCATCTGCCACAGTCAGGATAAAATTACAAGCCTCCTGTTTCAGGGGCAGAGGCTGGACACCGTGGTGATCACACAGCACCTTATCCAGGTGCTCCTGTGCTCTAAGAACATACTATGTTCCTAGAGGAGAAAATGAAGAGTGCTGACTACCAATCTCAGTTCTAAAGTTTCCATTGTTGTAGTACCTAGATAACAGTATTTCCCAAGAAACAATGCTAGGAAAGGTTTAGAAGTAGTGATTTCTTGCCTCTATTTCTTTAAGGGTGTTTTCCATAATATCTGTTATCCCAGCATAAACCATTGTTTCTTTCTTCTTGGTCTCTAGTATTTTCATTTCCTCCCATTTACTGAGAATTTTACACCTCATAGATTCATGCTGTTCAGAAACAGAAAGAGGTTTTTGTGCTCCCTTTGTATCCTGTTGTCTGCAGGTTTCTGGAAGTATAAAAACATACACACACAAAGACATAGTTAAAAGGACAGAGCTGGAAGTGGAAGTTACCTGACATCTAAGGCTGCATCCATAGCTCTTTCAGTAAGCTTACCCGATAACAAGCTTGAGTTAACCAAGCCAAACCGTACAGGACAGGAACACCCACGACATTACCCTAGCTCAGCTGATGCTTGCACCCACTGTACCCACACTTAATATCCACCTGCAAATGTCTGAACACTGGCACATGAGCTAGGGCACTCACCTTTCACTGTCATCCCAAACAAGGCCCTTTAGCACTTCATGCAAAAAAATGGTCAATCTCTCTATACAATGAGAACATAGACAAGGAGAAAATTCCTGTATCCCACACCAGCATGAGAAACTGATAACAGCATATAAGGAGCAGAATAAACATGCTGTACTCCCTCAGCAGTTCAGAAAACATACTTCAGTATTTTACAGGCCAACTTCACTGCCACCTCACCCACTCACCTCACTAAAACAAGTAAATAGCATGATTCTACGAGGTCCTACACAGCCAGCTCACAGTCCTGCCCAGCCAGGGTCTCACTCAACTCAAAGCACTTTTCAGATTTTCATAGCTTGTCAGTTAGCTCACCTGCAGCCTTCCAGTCTGTTCTGCTGTGGTGGGAGCTGCATTACAGGGTCTCACCAGCCAGCTCCTCGCTATACATCTAGGAAATGAGGGAGTCTGCAGGCACAAACTAATAGTGTCCTTCACTCCAAGGCCATACATCTGGTCTAATACAAATAAATAGGACAGCCAGGAAAAGTGTCAGGGTGTGTGGTTATACCTCCAAGGCTCTGCAGTTGCAGGGTAGGTGGAGAAAAGAACAAGAGAGGGAGAGAAATCACTGGCAAAGGGAATGGGAAAGGGAAGAAGAACAACTCATCTCTCCACTGCATGAGACTTCCTAATGGTGTGGCCTGGCTTGTCTGACTGGTGCAGTGAGCAGATCAAGAAAATCCTGGTGATTCAGGGGCTACCTTGAAGCTGGCAGGGGCTTTTGAAGCCCACCGTAGTTCACGTTAGGCATGCTTGCAATCAAACAATTTTGTGCCATGCTGTCTAATTCAGGACTACGCCACTGTGTTGGGTAATGAGGATGTTTTAACGATTAAAGACTGCCTGTTTTGATCCCAGAACACCTACATTTCCTACTCTCTGAGCAGCCTGTCAATAGGCAGCCAGCTCCTTCTGCCATCCTCTGGTTTGCGGTGCAGTATCTATATGCAATCAATAGGTTCAGCAAGAGCTGACAGCTTTGATGGAAAGCGAGACAGGGTGGAGGAAGAGAGTGTGAGCCTGACTTAAGCGATGCACTCACTTGTGTGGGAAAAGTACAATACCCTGCCGTACTTCCTATCTCTCCCCATCCCAGGGGCTAACAGCTGCTAGCTTCTCAAAAAGTCCTCCCCTTTCATGTGAGCCAGTGAAAGTGAGAAACAGAATAACCTTCCTGTGGATCAAGATGGCTACTGGACCTGGAAGAGCTTTACAGAAATGCTACATTGAGAGAATCAAATAATGACTTTTTTATTTAGAAAAGTTTAGGAAAACGTTTTATCCAATTAAAAAAAAAAAAAAATCCCCATTTTTTTTGTCTGGAAAAATCACAAAATTTTCATTTCAAGTTAAATTTGAGTGAATACTTTTTTTTTGATTGCTTAGCATCCCACCTCCCAAAACAAAAAGGAAAACGGTATTTGCAGAGCCTTGTTCCCTGAGGTGCCTGTACTTGTTGACAAATTCTGGCCCCAGTTTCATGGCTGGGGCTTCTAAATACAGCTGTAACATGAAAAGAGGAACAGCAACGTTTACATCCTTCTGACTTGGCTGGTTTTGATTCCTCAATGTGTAATTAAGGAAGGTGGGGAAGGGAAGTATGATGTTAACTGATTAAGTACTTTTGAAATTAGTACCTGGTAGGGAGGAGAAGGGGAGAAACCTTTACCCACTGTTTAAATGTCTTTATATCATTTTATGCAAAAACATTCCTCAGAAAAGCCTTGGCCTAGAGAGTTCTGATTGTTTTATTCATTAGTACTGCAGGAGATCTAGAGCCAATGACCGATTTTATGTTTGTTTGTTTGTTTTTAGTGGTTTTTTGCAAAGCTCTGAAATTCAAAACCTGTAGCATGCTGTAGAAACAAACATATTCAGGGAAGCTGCATCAAGAAATGCATTCATTGATGTGAAGACAGTTATACTAGGGAGGAATTTGGACCATTTTAAATGCTAAGGGAAGGAAAAACAAGAGCAAGCAAACAAATCAAGCAGAAGCTGATTTGATTGTTCATTGTTCCTACTTAGAGTGTGTTTGTAAAAGTGAATTAGATGCTAGTGGTAGGAGCTGCACATGGTGAGGTGAACAACTGCCCACAGCCTGGAGTAGGACAGTGGCACACTGAGCATAAAAAGTACTTAAATCTTTATCTACCCTCAAAAGGAAATGCAGAAGACATTTCATATCACTATTTTATCAGCTATTTCCTTATTTGCCACCTTATAATTTGCAAACTGGCATGTTCTCATACTCTAGAACAAAACTATGCTTTGAGTACTTTTTATCAATAAAGGCATACAATGAAGGTATACTGTATACAGTTATACTGTATCCTAATGGAATTTTGCAGGATTTCTCAGTTCATCATCTATTAGCTTTTCTCTTCCACAACTGTCCAGATATACATATTTTATCTTACTATGGCTAATTCAAAGATCCTGATCCAGATTCCACTTATCAAAAGCCTTATCAAAAGATACTGTTACCCAGGCAGCACACAAACAGACTGTAAACTTCATTTCTGTTACTGAAATATAGTACTCTGCAAGTATCCAAAAGGGACTGGACAATACTATGGCTAACTAGAGGATTCAGGGCTGGTACAATCAAGACTGAAAAGAAGCTTAAGATGGGCTATGAAGTCACATGATTTAGGGCTTAACCTACTCACAAAAAGCATGAAATCCAGTTATCACACTTCTTATAGCTGAAGGGTTTAATATACTCTCCCCTGAGACATCTTTAACACACCAGAGTGTTGTGACTCTGACAGCGACAGAATCAGTCACAGACTCAGAGATGATTTGGCAGTTCTCTAGGTTCCTTCAGTGCTAGAAAGTCTCCCATTGACATCTTCCAGTTATAGATAAGGCGAGGAGTGAAAAATGTAAGAAAGATGTCACATGACTAATTTCATTATATGTCAGCACATTTTGATCATACTAACAGGAAAAATCTCAACAGCTGAGAATATTTTTCCAGCCATTTAGAACACTATAGAGCCACAATTTGCACCATATTTCATCTTTAATCAGAATTGTCCCATCCCTTACCTGTTTTATCCTCTGAAGTCTGGCTTATCCATAGTGCCATCTCCAATTCATCCTTCAATCTAGAATAGAACAAAAGGAACAAGAGATTCACAAAAACATTTTCAAGATCCTTTACAAATGATGTGAGTACATAGTTCTTGCATGTAAGGAATATTATTATATGTATGGCTAGTGGAATTGCTTGCCAAGCCACTTTCAATAATTTAACAGCAGTTCTGGCTAACTGGGGAGGCCCCAGTTGACTAGAGTTTGGCAAACATGAGGGCAGTAAGGATGATCCAGGAAATTACAGGTCTGTCAGTCTGCCTTCAGTGCCAGGGAAGGTCATGGAGTAGATCACCCCAAGTGCCATCACACGGCACGTACAGGACAACCAGCTGATCCAACCCAATCAGCATGGGTTTATGAAAGGCATGTCCTTCCATGACAAGATAACCCACTTAATGGATGAGGGAAAGGCTGTGGATGCTGTTTACTTGGACTTGACAAAGGCATTTGATACTGTTTTCCACGGTCTTCTCCAGGAGAATCTGGCTGCTCATGACTTTGACCGATGTTCTGTTCACTGGGTTAAAACCTGTCTGGATGCTCAGGACCAAAGAGTCATTGTGAATGGAGTTAAATCTGGTTGGCCACCAGTCACGTGGTGTTTCCCAGGCCTCAGTACTGGGCACAGCTTTGTTTAACATCTTTATCAACAGCATTGATGAGAGGATTGAGTGCACCCTCAGTTAGATTGCAGACAACATCAAGCTGAGTGAGAATTTTGATCTTCCTGAGGGTAGGAAGATGAAACTGGATAGGCCAGATTGATAGGCCACATCTAATTGCATGACCTTAAACAACGTCAAAGGCTGGGTGCTGCGCTTGGGTCTTAACAACCCCAAGCAGTGGTATAGGCTTGGGGAAGAGTGGCTGTAAAGCTGTCTGGCAGAAAAGGACCTGGGGTTGCTGGTCAACAGCCAGCTGAACATGAGCCAGCAGTGTGCCCAGGTGACCAAGAAGGCCAATGGCATTCTGGCCTGAAGCAGAAATAGTGTGGTCAGCAGAATTAAGGAAATGATTGTCCCTCTGTACTTGGCAGTGGTGCGGCCTCACATAGTTTAAATCCCGAGGGGCCCAAAAGCGAACATGGTGCTCAGTCTCCCTCTGCTTCATTAAAATTGCAGCTTCTTTTCATGGGAGAGGAAATTTCTTGTTCACTGTATGAAAATACTGAAGCAATTACACGTTACCTACGCACATAGACAGATAGGCAGCGCAATAACATAAGTGGACAGTTTAGTTCTGTATACACTTTAATATTCTTTCTTCCCCCCTCCTTATCAAATCTCCAAAATCTTATCAGATATTCTAATATCTACTAACCAATTTTATTTACAAAACAAAAGACAAAAAGTCTTGTATGAAAGTCTTTCCCTCTGCCTACCCTTCAAGTTTTCCTTCCTACATGGTCCATTGTAAGAAAAGGAAAAAATTGGTCTTAGGCTTCCAGTGGCAAATAACGCATGCAAATATTTCAGATTTTGATTGTTAATTTTCCTGCAAAACTTGAGTTTTATCATTACAATACAGCAAGGTTCTAAATTTCTGTGGTAACAGATTACTGTCCAGAACTGAAAGGTCTTCTAGGGTATTTATTTATTTACCTAGAGCTGTCAAATCTCTCAAGAACTTCACTAAATCATTCTAGGATGTTTATCATTATTTTCTTTCAGCCCTTTGGCAGAAGACAAATGTCGTATTTTCCCCCTTACCTTTAAATACTTATAAGAACTTGCACAAAAATCAATCTCTGTAGCCTAGACAAAATTTGTATATGCATGATCTATAAATATTACATACTATGCACTGATCCATCTTAACTTCATGCCAGTTTGACTTTATCCCACATTACTATGTAATAATGAATTGTCTCTGTATAGACAAGCATACATGTGTAGAGTGCTGGACCACTATTATCCTCCTGTTTACACTAGTAGAAACTAGGGAACATGAGTCTCTTTCACACTTTATCTCAAATGCAGAATCATCCAAACTACATTTCGAAAGCACAATGTAATGCTTAACGTGTACACACTAAATATTATGGAAACAACAACTGCAATGACTTAAAGACCTCAAGTCATCTAGTCTAGTTAGAAAACTGTTTACAAGAAAAAGGGATAGATAAGTCAGGCAACCACCAGTTTAGTGAAAGAGTGATTTCTGAATTCTTCAGGCTGTTGAAAGATAGTAAAGGGGGAAAGAAGAGGAAAGCTGCTAGGCAAGATCTCCTGCAGGATAGTTTTCAAGCTTAAAGACTGGAGCTCTGGGATTAACCAGCCATAAATTCCAACACTCAGGTTAGCAACCTAGATCAGAGTTTGGAGCAGGAGAAAGGAGATTTAGAAGCTGTGATGTGTAACATCAGCATCATGTAACAGAGTCATGGAAACATGGGGCCAGTCCAATGATGGCAGAGTGCCTGAGAAGCTCTGAGAATTAGCTAGTCAAACCAAGTCTGGTTTTAGAGGACAGGACACCAGCAATCAACAAAGGGCATGCTTTGTTGCTTCCATTGTAAGGAACATAGTTGGGTTCCAGCAGAAGTCACAAGTCTAAAATCTCATGATGCAGGCTGCTGCCTATGTGGTCAGGAGACTTCTCTGTGATGACATTAGCTGCCTGAATGGCATCAGTCAGGAATAGCAAAACGGGAAACCCTTTGGACTTCAGAGCCTTAGCTTCAATGCTAAACTATGTCCCCCAGTGTGATTGGTATGAAAGAAAAAAGAAATATCAGAAATATATATTAAGAAAGCAGAAAGATAATTACCTAGAATAAGTCATCCACAGGGTCTAATCTTTTGAAGTTTCTGAAAACTTCAAGAACTTGGTTTACTTGTTGCTGTTTTAGCCCATTTAGGTAGTTGTTACTAGAGGGATTGAAAGCATTTGCAACACTTACTCTTTGCTTCTTTCCAGGGCAGTACTGACTTTTTTCACGAGAGCCTTCAGGTATTTTCTGACAGACTGCATTTCTGAAGCCCTTGAAGACATTGTTTCCATCCCTTTGACCTGAGCCTTTAGAGCCTGTAAGAATGCATAAACAAGAGTAAAATGTCAAGTCATGTAGCAGCATTATTTCCTTTGCAAAACATGCAAGTTCTGGTACCATTTTTAAAATTACGTTTTTAGTAAAAATAAATTCTGATGAAAACTTCTGAATGAGATACTCATGAGACTAACAGCTAACAAGCCCAGGCATGAACCAAAAAACTATGGCAGGTTTTAGAGTTGGCCAAAGAGTTTCTTTCAATTTGTAACTAGATTAAAGGCTTGTAACAGATTATAAATAAATAAATAAATAAATAAATAAATAAAATATTACTTAAAAAAAAAAAAAAAATTGTCTGTATAATTGTCTATATTCCCTTTTTTTTTTTTTAAAAAAAAAAAATATATATATATATATATATATATAAAAGGAATATAGACAATTATACAGACAATTTCTTTTTTCCTTTGCACATCCCAACCAGCCAATATGAAGACTCAGACTCATGCAAACCCCTGCTTTTCCAACAATCCTTTCAGGTGCTTTGCCATGTTACTTTTTCTAGATGTTAATGACGAATGCAGCACAGCTTACAGCATAAACTTTCATTTTCATTTCAACAGACTGTTAATATCAAAGAGAAGCTCCCAGGCTCAACGCCAAAGAGAGTGGATAACTAAGGCAAAATCCTCAGAGCAAATCCAGTCTGCTCAGGGTCAATGGAGAACACCAGCATAAAAAGCTAGCAGGTCAGAAAAGGTCTAGTTTTAGAGTAGGGAAGGTTAGAGAGGAAGAATGCAAGAGAAGGGAGCAGGGACTCACAGGTCCAAGCTAGGCTGAAATGGGGTCCTGGCCACGGATGGGAGGAGACCCTGGAAAGGCTCAGCAGGGACAGGCAGGGCTGGTGGTACCCAGTGTCAGGGTCTGACACCTCCTCTGTGCTCTCTTTCCATGGTGGAGCATGCCTTTCCTGGTGCCTTTTCCTTTTTCCAGAGATGAGATGATACTGACAAGGGAGTTAGGAGGAAAAGGGGATGCACAACCCTACTCCTGGCAGCCTGAAGCCAATGTCACCTCCTGCACAGCATCACTTCTGCAGTAAGCCTGACGTGGAACCACTGAAGAGGACACTGGACTGTAATAAGCACACATCCTTCTGCCACATTCATCGCATGTCTCGCAGCAGAAATTCAAATTTGGCCACCTCTACAAAGAACAGAGAAGACATTTACCTGAGGTCTCCTCCCTCTAATGTGCCTTCAACAGCTGTCTATATGTCTGTAACCTGCCTATGTACCATAGCCCTAAAGGTTTGGACACAGAGGAAAAGCAACTTTTCACAAGGTTGGATATGCCTGTTCTAGGGTTGAGAGTGAAGCCATTTACTCTTTTCAGAGAGACCACCAAAATGGAGCTCAGGCCAGCCTCTTTATTTGTTATTAGCAGTGGGGGGCACATGCAAATAAGTAATAAGTTTGATACAAGGACAATAGGTCTGATACTTCAGAAATCCAGCAAAGTCTATTCAGCTAATTCTCTGGTTATTCTGCAGCAGCTACTCTCTCAGTTATTATCCCTAAGGGTTGCTCCCACTGAAACTGAAATTGTCTGATTTCAAATACCTCATTTCTCTGTAGCATACTCAGGGAAAAATTCACAACTGTACATGGATATGAAGATGTCTCTTTTCAAAACCAAAGTTCTTAGGCCTTACAGCATAATTAGGAGCAAAGATCAAGAACCAAATACTACCTTGTATTGTGCTATAGGCAGAGAGTCCAGAAGCATCATTATGTACAGCTCATACTCACTCTGAACAAATTGAGAGGAAAGAACATCAGAAAATGTTTAACACAGTCTAGAGATTATAAAGTCTTATTTCGCTTTGGTTCCAGAAAAATCATAACTTTTGTGCTGGCATGAGGAGATTAGTTGTGCTGCCACACATGGTTTTACTTAAAACACAGAGTTAGTATTTGCCAATGTTATACCCAGTACAATTCAATTACCCAGCTAGCTCCTCTTCCTCAAGGATTACTTGCTTGTAATACCTATCTTTCCCTCACCTATAACTGCTGAATTTCAGTGTGTAATTATTTTTCAACAAACAGAGGAATTACATTTTTCTCCTCAGTTCTTTCTGGGAAAGTTAATGTAGAATTTATGCCATTAGCAACACATTACAGTGTACAGAATCAGAGTGTAACTTCACTTTTATCATAAACATTTTATTTCTGTTTCACATGCAAATTACTGTCCTGAGTGCCCAGGAAGAGAAACAGATTTGATTCCCACATAAAAGGTTTCAATCCTCATCCTTCAGCACAGTGAAAAATCAAAAAATAGGAAAAAATAGGAAAGTCATTAATATACGTCAGGTGAGAATTATCACTCCTCACATGTGACTGTCATGAGTGAGAGGTAGACAGCTAATTCACCTGTAGGTTACAGATAGATTTTTTTTTTCCAAAATACTTTATGGACTTTAGAATTAGGGCTACAGTTGGGGTTTTGTTTGTTTTATTTTTAATAATGTCTTTTTCAAACTGTTCAAGATGTAGCCAAATGTTTTGTGTCTGTGCAACTCACACATTAAATTAGGGGAAAGCCTAGAAAAGAACTTATAAATCTTTCCCAAAAGCTGACTGCTCTTCCTACCTGATCAGGTACATTCACCCTATGTTGTGCTAAATCTTTGAAATAATTCTTACCTTAATTTCCTTGAGAATATCACCAAATATCAGAGAACTGTTGCATATATCTTCAAAAACTTCCTCAACAACCTGTAGTCGCTTGAAATTGAGGGGATCATAGCCACAGATTTTCTGAAGCTCCTGGTAAAAGCACCAAAATTAACAGCTACATATCCACATGTGCAGAAGGTGCTCTACAGCAGTTACTGTCAGAATAAGTTACTTTGTTCAAGTTCGTGTCATTTCTTCTGATAGTATGCAGTAAGAAACATCATGAGAATCCAGATCAATTTCATAGTCATAACATGAAAACTGCATTTTTATCACAGTAAGAAGAAAGATCACATTCAAAAAGACTGGATGTACTGATTATTATTAATAATAATAATAATAATAATAATAAAAATATTAGAAAACGAAGAAGTCACTGATTTTTGTTGCAAAAGACAATTATGACATTACACCTCAACCTTTTGCTGAATGTCTTGCTTACACATTTACAGCCAACCCTTCCATAAGCATAAATTAGTCTCTCTACTGATTTTAACAGATCATCTCCAGTTTGGGAGAAGCAGACCTTGGAACATGTTGCATCCCTTAAAGCAACTGTTGTTAGCTTAGAAAGACATAATTAATATATAAATAATCTGATAAACCCTATCTAAGGAATGCAATGATTAAAATCATATGCTTATAATCTCATGGTTTTACATATCAGCTCTGAGTAATAAACCTGAGACAGCGAAAGAGTCTCTCAGGAAACCTCCTCTATCATAAAAATTCTTTCTCCAGAGTGCTGCCGGCCTCACCTCAAAGTGCTCTGTTCCTAAGATTAACTTTTCCGAAACAAGCCTCCTAGGTAGATAATCAACGGTGGCAGTTTTTCACTTTGTGAATATCCTTATTTCAAACCAAGGCTGATAGAAATTTTGACCATTTAATCAAAGACCAAAGATTACCATCACTGCAAGAGTTACCCTATCTCATAAAAATTTACTGATTCAAAGTGTTTCTGATAAAATGTTTTTCTGGGAAAAACTGTTTTGAAAAATACAATATCAAGCTGTTACTCTGCTATAATACATTGCTTTGCCTTAAATGTTTTTCCTCCATCCCTTCTTCCCTTTTCTCTGGCTTCTTAAACCAGAGGCATAGGAGAATGGTTGCTTGAAATCATTTATTGGGGTGGGAAGCAACCATTTTGGCGAGTTGCTTAATTGCATGACAGATGATACTTCCTAGAATCCACTGGAGAATGGAGCTCTTACTCACACTACCCATTTTGTTAGTTTACCTACCCCAGTCTGCTTTCATTCAGTTCCATCTCTAATTTCTATGACTCCAGTACTCTATTCTTACTCCTGCAGCTGGTTCTAAGAGATTGCTAATGGTTACCCCAGGGCAGTAGCTCAAGTAAATTCTAGAAGGTGTATTTGTTTTACTCACCAAATTCACTCCCCCCATTCTACCCATCACATGAGGCCAGTCAGAATGCAGCAAATATCTGTGCATAAAGACAGTCTACGGCATGCACAGAGAAGGTAGCTTTTACAGTTTATCTTAAACATGCTCCTAGACAAGAGGCAGAGCTGCTGGCCAAATGATTTTCCCATGCAGATCACTAGCTTGCAGTATCCTTCTTTACTGTATACTTAGCATTTCCACAAGACAAGAGGGGGAAGAGAAAACAGTGGAGTACAGTTTTAGTTCAAGGCTTTGGAACACAGAGTAGATGCACCTTACAAGAGGGCAACTAAGCAAATACATGTGATCAGCTCTCTGAAAAGAAACAAGAGGGTGATTTTGCCTAAACGCATTCATTCAGTTTTCCTGGAATACACATAACCCATCCACCTAGAAAGGTGCTCCAAAATTTACTTTTCCATCAGTTTTGGGGCTCTCTTACCTTAGCCAGCTTCCTTTCATGCTGTTCTGATACTTTTTTTCCTGTTAAGTCATTTTGTAACAATTCATGCTTTGCTATGAACTCCTTCTGGAACTGTAGGAACTTGTTAAACTGATCAGTTTTAGTTACACCAGCCAAATATGAAGGTATGAACTGGTATTCTTCCTTGGCAAGCTCAACAGCACACTGTCGGCTGTTCTTAACTGGTTTGTTTTTCAGCACCATAATCTCTGACATATCTAACTCCTCTCTTTTCAGACGCATATGGAATCTGTCAGTTCCCTCCTCTGCTTTCTTTTTCAGTGCTTTCAACTTTAATATTTCCGGTGCAGTAGAATTTGCATCTACTGAGGCACCAATGCTGATCACAGGTGACTGTGGATGTCTGTTGTTGGGGAAGGAAGATTCAGCCTGTGCTGGAAGCAGAGGAATGCTGAAACAAAAGTTGCCAGAACAATTTTTCATCTTCCTTGTTCTCTCATTTTCAACCAGGAATTGATTTCTTTCTGTGACGAAACTAGTTTGCTTCCTGGCAGAGTACCATCGTCCTTGTTTTATTTTCTCTGAAGGCTTATAAAGCTTGTTATGATTTAAGTGTCCTGAGGTGTACAGTTTAACATCTGTTCTGTAGGTCAGTTCCACGCTATCTGAGGGATGAGCCAGGCTCCTCACTTCACGGCTTCTCTCCATGATGAAATGGATTCTTGTGCCATATGCTTATAAGAAAGAGGAAATAATACACTTAATACACAAAATACACTTGAAAAATGGAAAGCTTTGGATGACCAAACGTTTTCACAGATCAAAACTCTCCCAGTTCTATAACAGAACATTTTAAACAGACATGCCCTACAAAACTATGCTACCTTCCTTCTTATTCACAGCAGTATATAAATAGTATATAAATAACCAAACAGACCTGGACACACCAGTAGGTTCTTGTTAAGCTCAGACTCTGCTCATCTGCTCACACTGATAGGTAACGCTCTCTGTTTTTTGTTTGTTTGTTCCCCCCCCAACCCCCCCAGCCTCTCCATGGTCCTGCTGCTCAAGGAGCCTATTCTGCCTAACATTAGGCCCATGGTTGGTCAGTTTCTATTGTATATCAAATAATCCCTTTCAGAAACTTTCAACATCATCATTAGCGTGTTGCTTTAGACATTCAGTCTTCTCATTTTAAACCTTTGTTCATCGTCAGATTATATTTTGCTACATGCTAATCTTGTCCCAGTTTCTGTATTGCTAATAGTTCTCTCCCATCATCTACTCCTTAATGTCTTTTATAGAGAGAAATATTATGGCTCCTCTCAGCCTTCATTTTACCTAATAAAAGAAAACAAGCTTGATATATATATATTTTTTATCTATAAAGTCAGTTTTGTGAGGTAGTCTCACAATTCTTCTAGTTATTTCAGTAATGATGGCATATTCACATGAGATCACTGTTACAAACTGCAAACTTTTTTGAAACTCGATTATTATTGTACTCTGGCACAAAGTAACCTAATAAATGAGTCACTGTTGTGCTCTGATATGTTTAGTAGTATTTAGCCTTATGTACACAGATACCCTGCTCCTGCAGGACCTTGTATCCCTAGGGGATGAGGCAGTGATGCCCACAAAAGCAGAATTAGGAAGACAAGAAGTTTGTGAGATATTTTAAAGGGGGAAGCAATTTGGAGGGAAACAATTCAACTCCTTTCAGTGCTGCATAGAGACTGAGTGTCAGGAGGCAACCAAGGAGCCTATGGGTGCTTAGGGCAGCTCTCCATATCTGTACAAGATCTTCAAATGGCCACACAGCCTGACAGATACCCACACGATACATGAAAGCAACTGGTACCTGCAGGAGGCCATGCTAGAAGGGAAGGGGCAAGGCCTGACCTCAACATCCCACTCCCAAGATCCACTGGCCACCCATGAGAAAGTCAATGAGAAACACAACAGTGCATTTGCATTGTCAGCATGATGACTGGAATTTTGCTGTCAGTGCTAGCAACAATAAGGCCAGCTACAATGAGCTAATATTTCCAAGTAGCTCTTCTTTTTGTCTCCCTGTTCTGGTTTCAGTTAGGACAGAGTTAGTTTTATTCCTAGTAGCTGGTAGAGTGCTATGTTTTGGCTTAGGGTGAGAAGAGTGCTGACAACATGATGATGTTTTAATTGTTGCAGAGCAGTGCTTACACCAAGCCAAGGACATTTCAGCTTCTCACTCTGTCCTGCCAACGGGCAGGTCTGGGGGTGCAACAAGAGCTGGAAGGGGCCAAACCCAGAACAGCTGACCCAAACTAGCCAAAGGGGTATTCCATACCATCTGACATCATGCATAGGGGTGGCTAGCCAGGGTGGGGGGCCGGCTGCTTAGGGTTAGGCTGGGCATCGGTCAGTAGGTGGTAAGCAATTGCATTGTGCATCACTTGTTTCATACACATTATTAGTGGTGGTACTATTATCATCATTATTGTCATTATTATTATTGTTATTATTACTTTCCTGTTTTAATAAACTGTCTTTATCTCAACCCACAGGCTTCACTTTCCCATTTCTCTTCCCCATCCCAGAGAGGGAGGGGGAAAGGTGAGTGAATGGCTGTGTGGTGTTTAGCTGCCGACTGGGTTAAACCACAACATTCCCTAGCACAGCCTGCTTCACCTTCTCAAGATGGCAATATGGTTAAAAGAGGTTCCTCTTAGCCCACTCCTGCCTCCCCAGCCAAGCCAGTCTGCCTATGGCTGCTGAATTGGTGGCACAACAGGTTTTTGTTTTGTTTTGTTTTTTCCTGGCAAGCTGGCCCTGTCCAGTGCTGAACATGGAGGGCTTGGCATCAGTGCTTGTAGAAAACGGCCTTCAAGCCAGTGAGACAACATTGCCAATACAGTGACACCTCCAGACAGTCATCCAGAAATAGGAGGACACATCTCCTCATGGAGGGATACAGGCCCTGCAGAGAAACATACAGAAGCACCACCTCTACATTTATACCAGTACTAGATACCATGATTAAAATGCATTAACATTAATGGGTAAAGCAAAGAAACATGTCCACTCTACGCAGTAGGGAAGGGAGACAAGGGGCCAAAAATGCCCAATTAAGCTTTTTCCTTCACTCATAAGTGAAAAAGAGGAGCAAGTGACTAGTACAGGTAACACAGTGAGAGAAGGGTAAATAAACGTTAAAAAAGTTATAGCCTGAATAGATGGATTAGACAGTACTTAGAATAATGTGTTGCTGATTTGGCTGAACCTGATGAACATCTGTCTAGCACATGAGAAAAACTGCCTGAAACAGTCTCAGATGCATTAGCAGTTACTTTTGAGAAGACAGCTGGAGACAGATGACCCACCAATGATGGGAAAAGCTTCATCACAGGGTCTATCTTTAAAAAAAAAAAGTGGGGAAGAGAGAGAAGAGAGGAGTGAAAGCTCAGCAACTTTACCTTCAACTTCCCAAGAGAAAAAAGTATCCTGGAAAAATAAAATTACTTTAAGAACCTAAACAACTAATGATAAGCTGAAAAACAAACGCATGTTATTAGTGTTTTATATTAAGGGTGTTAGTGCAGGGGAAAAACAGTAGTAGCTGCATATTTTGACTTTACTTAGGCTTTTAGTATTGCCTTTTATAACATTCTCCTAAGTGAGAAAAAATAATAATCTAGAAGTAGGTAGGCTAGCCTGGGTACAATAAACAAATAAATAAATAAAATAAACAAACAAACAAACAAACAAAAAAGTAAAACTATATTCAAAGAGGAATTTAAAAGTTTCTTTATCCAAATGAAGGAGGTACCAAGCAGTATTCTATGAAGATTCACCTGGAATCTGGACCTGATTTTCCCAGCATTTTTATTTATATTGTGGATGATGGAATACACAATATGCTTGTTAAATTTACAGATGACATGAAATGGAGAGGGATGCAGATAGTCTCAGAGACAGGGGTTGGAACTGAAAATGCTCTTGATAAATTAGAGACATTCTGAGAACAGCTGCATGAATTTCAATATGTGCAGAAACAATCAGCTGCCCAGCAGCCAGCAACAGCTGGTTCAGCAGAAAATTATTTAGAAAATATCTTGGGAATATTGTGAATGATAAGGTCAACACCACTCAACAGTGTCAGTGTGGTGAGTAAGACAAATGCCATTCTGGGATGTACAGAGCACTATTGAAGATGAAATACTCCTGTTAATGCTAGCAGCACAGAAGAGGCTCCAGCCAGATGTTGTGCCCAGTTTCAGCCACTGCTCTTTGGGAAAGATTTAGGACAACTGGAGGACTCCAGACAAGAGTGAGTTGAAACCACGGCTGAGAAGAAAAATTATATAGGTGGAGGAATTTAATTTAGCCTGAAGAGACTAAATAAAGGGAGAAAGAGCAAAAACCATGCATGGCTGCCCTTGCTACCCGGGAAAATAGACCTAGGAACTCACATACACAATCAGAAAGTCAAATCCTGACCCATCAGCTGAGATAACATTTTAACCACCAGGATTCCCTCACTATTAAACAATATTAGAAGCCCATATTTATTTATCTGCAGTCAGAGCCTTGACTTACATAACAAGGAGTAATATATTTACATGGGATAGGCTCACTGGAAGAGGGTACACTGGGGAGAATTAGAAGCCTATAGATACACATAGGTTTCAAGTAGCACAGAATAAAAGCTGTTGACTGACATTTACTAAGGCAGTCATTCCTTCATTCCTTATCATTCCTTCAACAACAGGGATGCAGGGAGTGAGGAGTGGGGGGAAATAAGTTAATTTTCCCTTCTTGCCACTCCAGTCATTTTTTATTTTCTTATTTTTAATTCTTCTGATTTGAGAACTATTTAATTGTTACTGTGATTGATTTGTGCTGCAGGGATGGAAATTGACATGATAATAAGATTGTGATTTTTTCATAAAAATACATGAGAGATAAAAGGCTGCCCAGGGAAGTGGTGGAGTCACCATCCCTGGAAGTCTTCAAAAGACGTTTAGATGTAGAGCTTAGGGATATGGTTTAGTGGGGACTGTTAGCGTTAGGTTGGAGGTTGGACTCGATGACCTTGAGGTCTCTTCCAACCTAGAAAATTCTGTAATTCTGTGATTCTGTGATATAGCAGTACGTTGAGTGGAGGAGAGGCAGTAGCAGCTGCTACTGAGAAAGAACTGTCTAACTGATTATATTTGCTCCCCTTTTCTTTCTTTAAGCACACACACAAACCTCTTGTGAAAGTTACTTTATTTATTCTAGAAATGTAACAGTATGCTGGCTAGGTGTAGGGTAGATAAGAAGACTACTTTTGTTTGCCCATTCAGAATAGAGCCTGCAATTACCCTGAAGAGACATCTAGAGTTGGAGTGGAATAAGCTCATACTCAGATGTTGTCCCTTAATTTCCTCTCTGGGCAGACCACAGTAGTCTCAGAACCTCAATGGAGGAGCAGCCTTGAGTTCAGCCCTCTTATAAGCTGAGGCTTTAAGTTCTAAATGGATGGGAGATGAGGTAAAGTAAGGCATGAAGCAAAAAAAAAAAAAAAAAAAGTAGTTTGTAATAAAAGGGTTTTCTTGACCTGTCCAGGAGCAGGAATTCACAATTTTGTCTCCTTATTGACTATATCAATGAGCAGATAGCAAAGATGAACACCTCAGGGTATGTATTTCCTGGTAGGGGACAGGTCTGCATCCTATTACCATCATTTCTCGTGGTAAGTGGGAAGACAGTATGACTAGTGGCGTACAAGTGTCTGAAGGCACTGAGCAACAGGCTGGGCAGCACAAGACCTTCCTTCTCTGTCTAAGAGTATCTACTTCAGGTAAGTGTAGCCTGCTTCTAAAAACCCATCCCACCATGCCCATTCAGTTTATAGTAAAAGAAAATACTGCCTTGAGGGGGAACAAGGTCTTTGAACATGTTTACATAGCATAAACACAAGAACAAGAGGCTGGGGAACTGCATGCTTAAGAAAAATTGGGGGTTGGAAAAAAAAAAAAAAAAGTCATAGACCTTGACAACAGGACTGGAGGAATGAGCCAACAGAAACCTCTTGAAAGTCAACCAGGAAAAATGTAATGCCTATAATCGAGGATGGCCTAACCTTACATAGCAGTACAGGCTTGGGGTGGACTGGATAGATAGCAGCTTTGCAGAAGAGTACCTGTGGTTCCTTATGGTCAAGGTGCACAAGCCCAGCAGTGTGCCTTGAAATTAAGAAAGCAAATACATAGACAGCAGACATATGAAAGTGCTTGCTCTCCTCTACTCCACACCGGCATACTGTGTCCAGTCTTAGGTACTATAGTGCAAGAAAGACATTGACAAACTAGAGAGACTAGCAGAGGAGTATTGAGATTCCCAAGAGATTGGAGCACACCAGAAGGACCTCATTTTGCACAGACCAGAGATCAGACTTCTAAGAGGAGGCAGAAAATAAATAAATAAATACATAAATAAAAAATGCTGTCGCCCACTACCTCAGGTGGTAGAGAAGCAAGAACCTCCTCTCAGAGGTGCACATTGAAAGGTCAAGGGGACACAGCTACATGATGCAGCAAGGGAGAAATTGGTTGGACATAAGAAAATAAAATTCTTCACATCAAGAATGGTTTGGCACTGGACCGTGTGTTAAGAGAGACAGTGAAATCTCCATCCCTGGAAGTACTCACAGTTTCATAGGGTAAGATCCTGAGCATCTGATCAAAATTTGTTAGCCCAGTTTGGCAGAAGGATTGGACTGGGTGACTGCCAGAGATCCCTTCCAACCCAACTTTTTCTGTTTTCAGGAATATTTTCAAACTTGCAAAATGAAACAATAGAAAAAAAAAAAATCAGGAAATACCATAATATGCCTTCCCTCATCCTCTGCCTTGTGCATTCAAGTTGTGCACTGCAGGTGGCAGAGAAGCAATAGGAAAGAAGTTTTACTGTAGACACAGTGCCTGAAGGATGTAAGCAAGGGAAGGTCTGTAGGAAGAGGTAATCTCTTTTATTAGACCAACTGATAAAGTTAGAAAAACTTGGAGATTTCAGGCACGCAAACATTTCTTCAGCCCTAAAATAGAACCTGTCCACTTCAGTGGTTGAAAACAGGTTGAAAACAGCCTGAATTTAGCTGGCTATATTTATAGCTATATATATAGACCATCTGAGGGGGGGAAAGAAAGGTAATTGACACTTGCAGAGTGGAAGAGATGTTAACTACATTTTCACCTCTCCTCTCAATACCTCCTGAGGGAGGCAGAGGGATATTTTTTGCCTGCAGAACATGAGGGTGGAAAAGAGTTTTGAAGCACAATAAAACACTTCAGTATAGTTGATCATGGCTTCCTGGACATGGGGAAATTCAGGCTGCCTGTAGTGAAACACATACAAGCACTGGATCCTGGTGTGATGTTTCTGATAAGGTCACTGAAGGCAGTAGCCATGTGGTGGCATGGACCACACCAGTGATGCTTGGCTTTTCCCACTGCATAGGAAGCCCCTGAGCTGGCCATCAGGCTGGGTGAAATGGCTTTCTCACCTTACACCAAGCATCCAAGCTGGCACTTCAACAACCACCAGCTTCCTCCAGTCCATCAGGGCCCAGCCATCACCACGGACACCAGCCAGACACCCTGTCGACCCCAGGTCCCCGCCCAGCAACACAGACCTGTGCCTCACCCTGCCTCAGTAGCATTTCAGTCTGGGCCATGAGGATTAATCTGGGACCAGCCATGTGTGGGGCTTCCCCACCATGGCCCTGGCAAAGTCCCCTCCTGAGAGTCCCCTATCCCCTCCCAGATCTACTGTGGGTGCCCTCTGTCCCCATGCATGCACTATCCTTCTCCTCACACCATCTCCTCCCCTCTCCTCCCCTCTCCTCCCCTCCCCAGCAGGTCCTCCCACACTCCGCAGATGTAGGTCCACTCTGACCCCCCAGGCACTTCTTGTACTAATTACCACTGCCTCTTGTGCTAATTACTGTTTTATTCGGTTTTGTCCAGGAACAGCTGACACTATTGCAAACCCCTGCAGACAATCATGCTTCCCTGGTCTAAAAGAACAAGTTACCAAAGAAAAGAGAGGAACAAGAGAGGAACGAGTCTGCTGTCCTTAAATGCAGGTAGTATATTTGCTATTTTCCAGTTGGATGACAACATTTGTGTGATACCTTTTATTTTATTTTATTTTTTAAAAAAAAAGGTGATTGTAACCTTACACCCCTGCCCTCCCCACACTCTCACACCATGAAGTTTCAGCTGCTCCCTTTCACATGAACAAAGAGCAGCGCTTTCCATTCAGACAGGCTGACTCCTTTCCTCTTCGCTTGTGCTCTGCCCCTTCTCCCCTTTCCCTCATTTGTCTCCATTCACTTCCTCATTTAAAGAAATCAAAAAGGTTGTGACAAAGCAGGCCCAATGCAACACTGCTGAGCAATGGGGCTGCAGTAAGTCTGAGGCACCCAGCACCCACTCATGTCTCCTGGGCACTGACCTGCTGCTTGTTGGCACCAATTTCTAGCACAATGGTGAGACTGGAATCTAACAAGCAAAGGGAGCTGAAGCACCAAGACCTGATATCTAATCATGTGGTAACTTTTTCTTTTTCCCTGTCACACTGTCTGACCTCCAAAAAAAATCTGTTCTTGTCTGAGGGGGTGCCGTTAGTTCACTGAGCACCAAAACTTTTCATTATATATCAAAAGTATTTTAACCTTCAAGGAAAGAGGACTTCCTACTTTGCTTTGCTGACAGCATTCAGGGACTGAAGTCTTTTACTCCAGGACTGAGCTGAGGTTTATAACCTGTTAATAGCTGCATTCCCATATCCTTCCACAGAGAGGCCAGTATCTAGTGAGAGACCTGGATGCAGAATGAAGTCAGGTCACAGGCTTCTCCAGGAACTTGAAGTGACATGAGGTAGATGGTGTACCAGAAGGACCCATCACATGGGATGTGGGCTGCAGCTGAGTCTGTACACCAGAAAATGGCTTGTGGGAGAGGGTGAAGGGAAAAAAAAAAAAAAAAGAAAAAGTGGTAGTCTTAAAAAACATAATATCTAGCAAAACCACAGCCAAAGTGGAACCTCCTTAAGTGTCACTCAGACCAGAATCTGAACCTGCACAAAGTCATCAAATCAAAATGCAGGCAAGTTGATGACATAGGAAGAATACAAGGGAAATAAGGGGGAACCTAGATTATCCCTGACAGAAAACAGCAGGCACATGTCTTTAAGACCATATACAATGCCTCATCATCTTGTGATGGCCATTCGGTTACATGCTCTTTAACTTGAAAATCATGTGCTTTGTTCCCAGTGCAAGAAGAAAGGAAGAAATTAAGTAAATACCACCAATGCCTGTACTTTAATCCCACAAGCATACTTAGTGAAATCCACTTCTCCAGAACCTCAAGCAGTATCATACTATGTGTTTTGATTTCTGGCAAACTAGGTGACAAGCACTTTGGTGATTATCAAGCACAGCACCAGTCATCACATCTGCCTGACTCAGAAAGCTGTTCTTCAGTCAGTAGCCATTCTGTAGGCCTGCACACAGCAGCCTGAGTTTCTCTTTCCAAAGGCTCTCTGGTTTATGCTCAGGAGACACAAATGAGTTGGATCCAGCTATAGTTTATAATAAATGTGAAGCCTCCCATCTGCACAAGGCAGTGATCACTCCCAGCCAGCATTCCTATGTATGGTGACCACAAATTTGGCTAAGTCAATACTTCTTTATTACTAGTGAAACATGTAGGCGCCAAGCTGCAAAAATCTCTCTTACCCCTGAGCTATTGCTCCTGCTCCTCAAGCCATGTTTGCATAAATGGAAAAGCTGCAGCATTCCTTCCATTACTGTTGGTACTACAGTGGGACTTTTGTTTGCAATGAACAACAGAAAATGCTGCCAAGAAATCAGATCTATTGCTACAAGTTTTATGGCTATTATCTTTCCCCTCAAATGCCCTGAAATGCAAATATCTTACAGTTGTCACATACTTTGTCACAGTAATGAGTTCCATTTACTTTAATTTATATTGTTATTACGTAAAAAGGCAGAATCAACCAGAGTGTAGGGGGCTGTGTGAGGAGCTGGGAGCATTTGTTCTGCAAGCTTTCACAGTGATCTGTGTAGCAGCCTACTGCAGCAGGAGCAACCCTGTACTCAGGTCCATGGGACCTGAACTGGGTAATTCAAACCTGTCTGATGTGCAGGGAAGGTTTTATACAAGAGGCAACAGAGTCCTTAAATCAGAAAGCATTTACAGGATCTATGAACACCATCACATCAATACCACTGAGAAGGCTGGTATCAACATCAGCAGGCTCAGTTTTCTAACCTAATTACTTAAAAAAAAAAAAAAAAAAAAAAAAAAAAAGCCCTTAAGTCAAAAATTAAAATCATTTTTAATAACGTGTTACTTAGATGTTTGTCTCCAACCCAGTTTCACAATCACACTACACACATTTCTGCCTCAGAAATATAACCTGTAGGTAATCCAAAGCACTGTTGCACTCAGTTTTGAAACCCAGATTCATCCACTAGGAAGTACTTTTTCCTGCTGTGGACAGCAGGAAAGTATTTATAAATAAAGCATCTTAAACAGGGGAAAAAAAAAACAAAAACAAAAACAAAACAAAACAAAAAAAAACAAGTAAGCTCAGGCTTGTTCTGAGGTACTGCACGCAAATTGCTTTGTTTAGATTGTGTGTTAGGAATACCAGAAATAAAAGCTTGCTGGTGTTCATACGGCATGTAGGGTTTCAATATATCTTTTTCTTTTACCATAGCTCTAAATTTGAAGTATAAATTATAAAACAGTCTGATATCTTAGGTGATTTTCTAGTAATATCATGCAAGACCTTGCTCTCTCCCTGGAACCTTCATTCTCCTTCCATATGGCTGTTGAATTTATTGGCTGAATTCATCAAAACTTCATAGGGGAACAGTCTCAAATATAATGAAGTTCTATGTTTTATAAAACTGGTGCCTGTTTAGAAAGACTGTTGGGGGTCCATCCTGCAACTTTTTTATTCTGTAGGTCATTTTCTACAGAATATGGCAGTCTGCATATCACAGCAAAGCCCTGACTTCATTATCCTCCATGGTGAAGAGGAACACCGTCCAGGTTCAAGCCCTTTAGGTAAGCTTTCACATCATCTCTGGTCTTGTAAATTTCACCATCTCATGTTGCTGGGAGCAGAGGTAAGACCACGGACTCCTGTTCCAGTTTTCTGCGCAGGTGTATATTCATTTGGGTGCGTACTGTTTATTTTGGTGACTGGCAGGGATTGCCTTAACAGTGGTACTTACCTCTTCCTTGACAGGGAAGGACTCTGTCCAGTCACACTGAGCACCCTGTGATCCAATCAACGCAGTGAAAGGCATGCAGAGCAATTTAATGGTTAGACCACTCTAAACAGACCATGCTAAGAAGTGAGGTGCAGTATCTCACAGCTGGATGCAACTACAAGAGAGAAAAGCAACTGCAGCTTCCTTAGTCTTCCCTACCCTGCCAACACCCCATTTCCAACAAGCTGGAGACATGCTACATGCTAAGGGTTGTGGAGAAAGTTATGTCTCAATATTTCAGTATTTTAAAACACTGATGTTTTTCTTGGTGTAGCCCATTTTATTTTTCCTGGTTATGAAGTTTGTTTCTGTTTGTTCCCAGTATGTTACTAGCATGTTGAGTTTACAGTATTTCCAGCTATTATAATGGCTGTTCAGGGTCTACACAACCTTGAAACTGTCCTCAGTGTAAAACTCAGTGTAACTGTCCTCAGTGTAAAAACGTCACACATGCATATGCCCAAAATATCACTCTCTATTTAAGAGTTTTTCCACAAGAACCTCCCCTCTTACCTTTTATCAGCATGTAGAAATTATAGCATATTACATTTTTCTGCTGGGCTACTTGTGTTTGAAACAGATACTGAATGCACCATAGACACAGTGCTGGAGAATCTTAAAGGCTGCGGGAGAAGCATATATCTTAAAGATTAATTAATTAAAGATTAATAAATAAGCAGTTCTTTGTGGATGGTCAAACACTGGAACAGGCTTCCTAGCAAGATGGTTTATGAACCATTCCTGTCTGTCTACAAGAGGCATATATAAATTTAAATATATATGTATATTAGGGCATAATATATATGTCCTTAATAAAATGCTTTAATTTTTGGATAGCACTCAAATGGTCAGACAGTTGAACTGTATGATCCTTGTAGGTCCCTTTACAACTGAACTATTCTACTCTATAGTTTCTAATCTTATTGCAGAATACAACACTATGCAATACTGCATATAAATTATTACTTTCAGGGCTAAAAACAGCTAGGGTTTAAGGTCTCCTTTCCACAATTCCAGCCCATTAACTCAGTATTTTTACACATTTTGCAGTTTATATAAACCTTGGCAAAAGTCCAGAAAAGGACTTTGCACTTTTAATTCCCGATCATGAGGAATTAATAAAGACCAAGAAGTAGAGAGGGTAGAAGATGATGTAGAAATGGTGGTCTGGTTTACTCATGGAGTCCTTAAGGTAAAATAAAAATAGAAATTACTCCACCAGGAAAGCAAAGTTATACAACAAAACTACAGAAAGGAAAAAGGCAACAAATGAAGAAACTACCTTATCAGCAAATTCTATATAATGATTTCAAGGAGTTGATTTAGAAGCTTTCAGATAGCAAATAGGACATTAGTTTTCTGTGTGAAGCTTTCTGTACAGTCTGCAACTCAACATCACGCTGAGACTGATGGTCATGGGACTTACACATCTTGTGGCATAGGACAGAAAAAGGCTTCAATTGATGTACCACCAGCTACAATAGTGACTACCTCTGAACACCGGAATGGTTTGATCAAACTCTAATCTGTTTGCATTGATGGTTAACTCTAACGGCAATACAATACGCAGGAAGAAGTCATGAAAGACAGCTTTCAAAAAGAATATATTGGGGGTTTTGTTTGTTTGTTTGTTTGGTGCTATTTCACATACATTCCAAAAACAACCAACGAGAAAAAGGGTATTTATTCCTTAGAAACTTCAGTTCTACCACAGGCATGATTCTCGAGTACCTAGAAGATTTACTAGTAACAAGATTTTTTTTTTTCCTTTACTCTCCTCTCTGTTTTTTAAATAGTATTTATTATAAACTTACGTTGCTTCTCTAACTAGCATAAAGACAACTCTAGGAATATAAATAGCTCTACATCATATTCTTACCTGTATTCACAGGGTTTGCATTGCTGTGAAAAGTGATTAAGGCCAGCTGAATGTTAACAGACCATGTGATGAAATCTGTTCAGCCCTTTTAGTAACATTATAAATAAATATATATATAAATAAATAATCTTTACCTGGTATAGTGCATTCTTTTCTCTTTAAAGACATCATTTGATCTGATTCATATTCTTGACTCTCAGGCTTTCCCTTTCCTTTAGAAGAATTTTCATTCAAACAACAGATCTTATGCACATGCCAACTAGCTTCTGCCAATTTTCTCGTTAGCTCTTTCTTGACCTAGAGTGAAAACTCTTCATCTTTGTAAGCAACACCTGTAACACAGGTAGCACTTCCTAGAGCACTGTAAACAGAACCATTTTCAAAACAAAACAAAAAAATATTCTCCCTAACCTGAGGAAGTGCTTGCAGACTGAGGAAGAAATCATCCTCAGTAATTGTCTTCAGCAAAACATGTACAATGAATTAATCTGCAACACCAGTTGATCAGGTGAAACTCATTGAAGGCATCAGCCACTACAGTTGACTCAAATGAGCATAGAATCTTACCGAGCTACTTACAATAGAGCGTGATTTAAAGTTCATTGAAACTAACAGTTCCTCCCCAGGTTTTAATAAGCTTCAGTGGATGTCCTTTTACATTTACATTTTCCAATATCTACAAGGGGATATATTCAGGTATTGTTTTAATGATTTTCTGGTGATGTTTTTCAATAACAAATGACCAAAAATATCAGGAAAAATATATAGACTGTGCAGTGACCATCAACAGCAAAGAACCATGCTCTACTACAAGAGCTGTCTGTGTGACAAGAAGAAAAGTATAAAAAGGCATGAAATTGACTGCCATCAATTTGCCATCAAATTACTTGACCAGGAAAGGGATCGACTTCACCCCACAGTTCCTTGCAAACATCACAGAAACAGGTAAAAAGGACCAAATTAATAGTATTCCCAGTAACATTCCTCCTGTATTACCCATCCCCCCAAAACATTTGGAAAGTTTAAACTTAAATGAATTATCCCTAACAAATGCATTAAATCTCACTGTACTTTGTTTCATCAAAAGAGTTAGCAGCTCCCTTGCAGCAAAGCTTTGTGGAAGTGTGGGCCCTAATAGCACAAATTCAGGAATACTTTGTAAAACATGTTTTTGACAACCATAGGCAGTATTTAAAAAGTTGCTCTGGAAACCTCTTTCTGGCCAAGTTGTGCTAGCAATGCTCCAGGTTCCTACAATGGGGAGAAAGACTGGGAAAGACCAGGAGGCTGTGCTGAGAACAAGAGCACAAAGTCAGTCTGGAGCCTCTTTCCCAAGCACAATGTCCGTTGCTGAGAATGGAAGGGTAGTGCAGACTCACGATGACACAAGACAATTTTGAGGGCTATAAATGGTGAATATCCAGTTTACTAAGCATGAACGGTGCAAGGAATCTTTGAAGCAAATCAATATGCTAAATAGATAAACACAAAAGATTTTTTGTTTTGGTTTGCTTTTTGTAAATATCTGCCAAAGTACCGTTCAGAACTTTATTTTACTGTTCCCTGAACCTAGCTTGTATTTTCAGGGTATTGACCATTGTCAAAGCCCTATATCCTTTTTGGGTAGCAAGCATTAAAATTTGTGTGCAGAATTATTTTTGTACATTCAGCATCTGAGTATCTGCATAATTCCCCAAAAGGTAATAAATTATTCTACATTAGCTACATGCCCATTTGGCAGTGCCAAAGCAAGGATCTATGTGAAATTACATCAACAACGAGGTAAGCTCTCTGGCAGATGGAGAGCAAATGGGAAAGTGGATCCCTTTGCAGTTTGTGACAATATAAACTCACAAGAATTGATTACATAAAAAAAAAAAGTTTATGTTGGCAAACATAAATTATGGGACTCCATTATGTTTTGATTCCATTTCTCTTGTGGTTTACTCATGGTATATGAGCACATACAGGTGTGCACATGTGGGTGCACACACATACACACACACACTTCACATCCCTCACTTCCACTCCCAATAATAGCAAAAATAAACATGAAAAATAATATTAAAAAAACTCTGTATTCAGTAATATTCACACCAAAGAATATGTATAGATATATCCATTAAAATTATGAACATTTCTAAATATATTTTATGTATCATACATATATTTATATGTATAATTACATATCCACAGAAGTAGTCTTGCTGTGCTAAAGCCAGCAGTAAAAGCAAAAACAGGTTTCACAATAGGACACCCATATATGCATATGTACTGGCTGTTTGGTTTGTGAATTTATTTACAACGTAACTATATCATAATAAATGCTTACTGTTCTATTGTACAAACGTAATAGTAAAGGTTTAGGTTTGTTTTTAAATACAAAGACTGCAAATGAATACATGAAAAAAATTACACACCATGTACAGTATTTATAATTTATAAATGCAAAGTTAAGACCTCTTTAAATTATTGCACTTGCATATTTTTTGTTTTATTTTTACAAAGATAGTTTATATGTATCATATATATATATATGTGTGTAAATATATATATATATAAAACAAATCTTTCAGCTCACTAAATGTAGTAAAGTTGAATGTTACCTTGAAGTTCTTTCTTATTCACATAACAGCCCAACCTGAATTTTGAATATATATGAATCTACTCTACAAATCAGTTTGACCTACCCTAGAAAGCAGTCCATAGTTTTAGGTTGTGTTTTTTGTTGTTGTTGTTTTGTTTTCCTTTTGGTTTTTTGTTTTGTTTTGTTTTTGTTTTGACAGAGTATACACCCGTATTACAATCGAGCACAGTTTTTGGTCAGAAAGGAAAATAAGTGTTGTAATGTGCCTTTGCTAGATTGGGATATATAACCTAAAGTTTGAACATGAACTTCCTTGTAGTAGTGTGCAGAAAGTCTCTTCTGTGTTTAGAATGAACAAATGAATTGTACCACTTCACAGAACTGTTCCTGTATCACAGTGTTCGAGGCAAATGCATTATTTCAAGAGGGTCATAATTGTTTTGAGCATCTAACAATCTCTATTTTTAACGTGAATAGTTCTATTTGCAATCCCTACGATTTTAACACTAAACGGTCTAAATGCAGTCACAGCAAACTGATCACACTGTTTAAAGTTTAAACACATGAAAGAAGTCTGTGCCACACAAAAGGATGAATTCCACACTGCATGTCTCCTCCAGTGTAAATATATTTTAGCATATACTCCTACTAAAAACACTATTGCATTTCTCTAATGGAATAACTTACTAAAAATATAGCACTTATTTTAAAAAAGTATTGCCATGAGCTGAACCATTACAGCAAGATGCTGTACTATATTTCAATATTCATAGATTAATTATAACAATGGAACTTCTGACATTGCTGTAATAAAATATGCGACATATCAGATGAATATCATGCTACGTGAACTATTTTTCTCACTTAGTGTGTATCTTTTAGGCATAATTTCACAATATATTAGAAATACTCAGATATGGCTTCAGGTAGTCCTTTTACTTCTCCTGGGCTTAGAAGCAAAAATCCATTGAAATCACTAACAAAAATAATGCTGTTCTGGGAATACAAATTCTAACACTTCTAGGAAAAAAATGTGTTTTTTTTGGTTGTTATTTTTTATTATATTTTTTATATATATGTTCTTATTGATCTTGTACATCAGGTTTTAGCAGGATAAAAATGGCTTTTGGCAGTTTAACTTAATGAGCAGATTTGTGAGTTCAAGTCCACACTTTTGAACAATTAAATCTCAATATGTACTTGAGTTGTGAAATTCAAATGCAACTTCAAAGTTTCAATTTTTGGTGGGTTTGACTTTGGGAGTACTGATTTTACTTTTTGTTTGTTTGTTTGTTTGTTTTCTACAGAAAGTTACATCTGAATCTGTACTCTTTAAATGCTGAGACTAAATTTGCTTAAAAAATGTAGCACACTATTGCTAATTTTATTATAGCTACAGACAAAAAGTAATGTTTTGTCATGACTTTTTCTCCTTTCATAGACCAATTCACAACCACTGTAACGGAAGTTTTTAGTTTTAGTGGATCTTATACTATAATAAACATGTATTTTAAATATTTCAGATAGTTCCACATTAGAAAAAAACAAACAAACAAACAAACAAACAAAAAACATCTGATTGACTTGGGACATTAATAGAACAACTTATGTTCAATTCGATGAATTTGTTAGGGAACTATGTTCCATATCGGTACTTATAAACTTCAAAACAAAACATACCATGTGATATGTCAAATATTCTGAATAGTAAGTAACAGAACTAGCCAAGTTGTCTTTACCAGCAATGACTCGAAGATGAATTATAACTTTGCTTAACACAGACAGTGTGATAAGGAATATTTTTGCAAAGCTTGTAAGATCATCATTCTAAGAAGAACAGCAAATATACTTAACCCATGAAGGAAAAATGTTCAGTTCAGTTGGTGGCATATCTGAATTTCAGAGAATATTTTTGTGGTCACCATAGATTTAGATAAATTTCCATGTGAATTAAGAATGATTGATTGTGTATCAAGTACTCAGCAGATGAAAGTCTGCAGCTGCATGATTTCATTAAAGCAGAACTACTAAGTAATAAAGCAGAAGACAGCATGAGATACTATTCATTCTACTTTGGTGTTTCCTGTTTTATTTTTTATTTTTTTAATCCAAAATGATTAAATAATTTACTGTGGTTAGAAATGAATTTCTGCACTTAGAATTAGCAAAGCACCTGAAAAAAATTATGGGGCTTTCTGCTAGGTAACCTGTATTATACAAATAAGATAATTTCATATTGAATTCTCAACCTCTGGGATATCTATGTACAGCAAAGGCTTAGGTGCATTTATACATTATGTGATTATGCATCACATACTGTACACATGTACACATACTGGTATGTGCTCGACCATAACAGAAGGCAAAACTCAAGAGTAATTTAAATGTCATTTAAATAAAACACAGAAGATGACATGCTTATTAGAGCAATATTAGAGCAACAGGTGTGAGAAAGAAAAAAAGAACCTGCATCCTGTCTTTAAGTTGCTACTGTTATTAGTTGCAGTTACACAAATGGCCATGTTATCATAGAGCCACTACAACAATGTATTATCTGTGAAAAAGCACATAATGCAGTATAGGCTGTATGTGAAAGGTTTACAAAGACTGTGAAAGGTATACAAAGACTGTGTTTTCACTTACTGTGTGGATCAATATGAAGAGTTTTTTCTCATTATTTTTAAGAGAAAGATGAAGGCAAATTAAGAGTTCTTGAAACATATTTTGTAAAATTGCACTAAATTCAAAAGAGTGGCATTAAACGTAAGGTCTTAAAGTCTGTGCATAAGTTTGTAAGGCTGAAGCCTAACTGTAGCACAGAACTGTAAACACAATATTTTAGAGTACTTTTCTTCTGTCAGCTGTTCTTCCTTTGAGAAAGGCAGTACTAAGTCTGGAAATTTTGCTGAACCAAGGAAAAAAGCAAACAAAAAGGGAGAAGTTTCCTAATTTCACTATTTTGGGATGGGGATAAAGAGTAGAAGAAGACATGCAGTGTTACTGTGCAACACAAAAGCTAGTCTATACAAAAACATTTTTGATTTATTGTGATGGTACCACAATTTCTCTTATGAGACCTGACTTTTCTGACAGGGCTTTTGTTCCCAGCAGATAGCATACTTCAGGTATGTCTCTAATACCTTTTAGAATACAACTCAGCAGGTAGAAGTAAACATGATGACTTTAGGTATTTGTGAGCTAGGCAAGGAAATCTTTGCTGTCACATTTAAATTTTAATCTGATGCTTCTGTCACTATGGATACAAAAACTCCAACCTGAAACTATGCCTACATCTCTCCTTATTGGAGATAAACATCCAGCACTTCCAGTGTTTAAAGGGAGGAGTTGTCTAGGTTGATAAATCATTCTGAAGAACAAAGCATCATCACTAGCTCTTTCAACATTTGCCTTGTGAGTGACAGACAGTTTGCATCATGATGCTTAATGAAGTACTGTAAACCTTTAACCTGAATGTTGGTTTTCTTTTGTTTGCAGCAAGAGAATTCACCGTAACCTAAGCATGAATTATAGTCTCCAAGGATTCTGCTGGAGTTCAAACTGATTACAAGTAGATCACACATAAACATTCACAATAGCAATGGATATATTGTTCTATTTATAGCCAAGAACTCCCAAGTGACACTGGTGTTAAAGCCAGCCACAGTACAGTATAATAAAAGTACCATTGAAACCCTTACTAGAAAGATACAATTTAGAAGTACCCCCTAAGATTTTTTTTCCCCCATCAGTTTTAAATTAAGGCCTCAGCAATGTAGCCCATGAGATAAGGCCAGTCTTTTATATTCACAAGTCTTAAGTTTTCTTTTGATAGCTGATTCCAAAAAATCTGGGTTGTCGTTTTCCCTCTGTTCACATTGTGTCACTGGTGTAGGTCAGGAGATTGGCTGCCAGGGTTGTTTAACTGAGGCAACTCCATGGGTGTTACCTTCATTGGCAGATCTGCTTCTTAGTTAGCGTTTTGTAGCTTTTCTTTTTCCTTTGTCAAATAAAAACAAAGCAAACAAAAAAACAACCCCCAAAGCAAGAAGGGATACTTTTAGGGTTAAAGCAATCTGTTGCTGCCGTTCAGTCATCAATCTTCACAGGAAGCGAATCTGAAGTCCCAGGAGTGATGGACTGGGAGGGAATCCATATAGAGGCTTCCTCACCTCTTGTTACTTTTTCCCATTGGTTGAGATTGTCCCTGGAGATGCAAAAGAGTCAAAGAGGTAAAGCACTGTTCATAAGCTTACCGGGATTTCTTCCTAATAGTATTGTCTGCTGTATTATACCTCGAGGTGTGGCTTTATGCTGTATGTAAGTGCCAGTATGTCATCACGCTTTTATCTTCATTATATTCTTTCACCCTTTGCCTTCAGTTATCCCATTTTATAATTCTGTGTGGCTAGTTGACTATGTATAAACCTATGGCACCCTTCCCTCAGACTGAGCCCTGGAGCTAGAGGCTAGTATGTGCTTCCATTACAGATTTGGAGCCCTCACAGGTACAGAGAAAACCCAGTTGGAACCATGTCTGCAGAGACTCTGAAACAGCAGTCTGCAGACAAACAGCCCTCCTCACTTCAGACATCAGGGATTTTACAACAACTTGCTCTGGCCCTTTTTAAAAGCATCACAGAGATTAGTATCCTTGCCAGGAAACTTCCCTCATCTGAAACCACAGAATCAAATTAGGTCTTCTGAAACTTTTTCACAAGGGCTGCCTGACAGTATATAATATGTTGCAAGACAACATCATAGTGTTAACTTTCAATTACTAATGTGGTGATTATAGTATCAGTCTTCCATAACAAGAGTACCCGTTTCCGTTTTCTGAGACAGAGAGACAGATTTTTTTTTTTATTGTTTTTTATTTTGTCATTTATTTTTTTAGTGTCTCACAGCCTGGCCAACCCCCAAGACCAAATTTTAGTTTGCAAGCCATAAAATATTGAGAAATTAAGCTGGTAGTGTTCTAATGATCCAGAGGGAGTACGGACCCATAATCTTACTTGGTGTGCACTAATATAATTCCAGTGACTTATAAGTCAATGTTGATGATACCCAATAGTGGACCATACTTTGCAACCTCTGGTCCAAATCTGACATTCAGTTTTCAAATGCAGAGATAACGAGCAAGCTCAGATGGCCCTTAAACATCTTTGATAAACAAACAGAATGGTAAACCTATGAAGGTCCTACATGTTGTGTGTCATGTTATTGTTATTATGTCTGATTATATGTGGCAGAACTCTTCTGATTTTTATGTCATAGTTCTGCTGAAACAGTTAATAAAACATAGCAAATAATGAGCTGGAATCACAGCGAACAGGTAAGAAGAGAAAATGTTGCACTGTCTGGTGTTGGGAAAGGAAGGATCTGATGAAATCTACCAAAGAAAACTGGTGCCCTCTAGAGGAACAGCTACACCATTTCTGCAGGGAGATGGAAACCTGGTCTTGTAGTGCTCCAGGCCAAAATGAAGACACATACCCAGCATTAAAAAGGCACTGAATGTCAGCTAATACAACCAAGTACCAAGGATTACAAAAACTGAACCATCAGTATTCCTAGCTCCCTTTCCCAAAACTGGAAAGTAATGAGGAGAATTGCAGCCAAAAAAAAATTGTAAATTGTATGTACTTCAGCAACGATTCAGACACCTGAAGAAGGCACATGGAAAAATGTTTTAAAATATTTGGTCAGAATTAAAGGAAAAAAAAAATCACTTTGCCTCATACTCAAAATAAATATACTGCTACAGATTTGTCACTTTGGTAGGCCTAGTGAGTACATAGGCTACAAAACACTCATATGAATTATTCTGGAAACTGTAACACAGGTGGCTGATAGTTTTGATCCACAAAGAATACATAACATACTAAGAAATATTTTCAATAAGAAGATAAATATATTATAGACGACACAGTATTTTAAAATGTAGAATAAATTATCAGATCAGACAACTTTCTAGATTCTTAGATACTACCTTACTTCAGGGAAATTGGTGACTTTTTTTTTTTTTTAATTTACCTTTTTTTATTTACTTATTTAAAGGTGTGGATAATATGATTCATTTGCCTTTGTACTCCCATTGAAGCCCTGGCTCCCAAATGTCTAGAATAAATGCTAGGAGTCTCTCAAAATAAAAACCTTGATGCTGAAATGCTGCATTGGCTGCTTCTGTTGCTATTATTTGCAGCTGGTGTCTGCATTCCAAACGATTCAAGGACGCAGCAGTTTAAACACTGTGTTCCAAGAACAAGCAATGCTCGTGAAGGGATGATATCAAAATCGGTCCAGTCAGCAGCTGGGGCAATACCAAACAGGAATGAAGTTGTGTTCCTCTTATGACAGTGAATAACATTTGCTACTCAAAAAAAAAACTATAGTGCAAAATCAGCTATTTGAAACATTCTGGAGTAACCTAAACCCGGCAGGAGCACACATTTTAGTAATTAAGGAGTTGAAGTCATATCTGTGTTCTTGAATTTTTAGTCTGCATCTCCAAATCTGAACTCTCAACATTTTCTCCTCATTCCCCACAAACAGATCACTTCAGGAGGGCCTGCAGAGGGTAATTTCAAGTCAGAGCAATTGAGTTCTAAAGCTACCAAACTGTTAATCAGAAGACGTTAAGCTGTGGTATAAATTTTCAGAAAGCTCTTTAGTCTTATGGAAATTTTAAACTCCATCTATACATCCATGCACCAGTTCTGCATCACTGCAATCTAAATTAAGGAAAGCACAAGATCAGGGTGGAAAGCTGGGTCTGTACAGAGCTCTTCGCAGTCCAGAGATGATGTCATTGTAGCTTTCAGAAATATCTGTATCATATATAAGTTCAAAGCAATAACTGCAATTTCTAGAACAGAAAACATTCACATAATATATACCAGGAGACTGGTTGATATTGCTACAGACATCATATCTTTTGTGGAGAAACTTACTATTGAAAACATGTTACTGCTTAAGTTTCAGAAATATGATACACTTTCCATCTAGAAAATAAGTGTATGTGGATGCTTGATACACTAAAATTCAAATTTACATCCATTCAGCTGAGAACTGAAAGATGGACCATCAAGTATTACAATCCACTTTTGAAAGTAAGTCTACGTGGCTAGAAATCAAAAGATATGGGTCTTCCAAAAACCTTGATCCTTGAGGTGATGCTGTGCCAACCTAACCACTCAGCCTAGCTTCTCAGCCTCAGTTCTCATCAAGATGAATAGCAATGCTTACTACTTAGCAAAGATACTGGCAGGCTTACAGAAATGTTTCTACAGTACCTACAAACCCATTTTTAAGACCTCTCATTTGACTGTGCTAGTAACAGAACTTTCTTTACATTTACCACTGGGTTTTCTTCATTAATAATAAAAGCTCTGCGAGATATTTTTTGTATAATTATAGAATAATTTGAGTTGGGAGGGACCTTAAATACCATTTATTTCCAACCCCCACTGTCATGGGCACCTTCCAGTAGAAGGCGGAATGTTAGAAACATATAGATATAGACTTTAGGAGTAAGATTATACCCAGATGTTGACAAGTATGTAATTAAAAAATAAAATCAAAATTCACATACATGTTAAGCAGTTTGATAATATTCATTAGCCTGAGTAGAAACAAGCAAGTGAAAACACTCATGGTAAGCATCCCTGAATTTCTAATGCTTTGCATTATACTTGATGCTGTTTAGTCCATGGAAACAGTATGAAACTGGTTCTGATTGAAAACATGGTTATGCAACACAGAATCTGTATTCCAGTTATATGGACTAAATAAGTGACCATTTAGTTCTAAGCTATCCATACAGCCGAAGCAACATTCCTTCAAATAAAGATTACAAATCCAGCAGTTAGAAAACTTCCAAGATCTGAGACTACCTCTCAGTTAAGTAGTTGGATGAGTCACGACCTTGTAAAGATTGAAAGGATTACAAGTAGTTCTATAGTTTACTTCATGTTCTCTGATTTCACACTGAAAGCAACTCTTCTTCATTTGTCAGAGAACACATGATTCAATTATCTATAATCAAACTATCAACAAGTATATATTAGGTCAATGTGGCTCAGGGAGTACACATTCCTACCCTGTATTGTAACTCTGAATTCCAAAACAAAATTTGGACTTTGATAGAAACACACTTTGCAGCATTTTGAAACTAAAGAGTTTAATGCTGTATTACAATTCAAGGAACTGCCAGGCAGAGAAGGACCTGGGAGTGATGGTGGATAGTCGGCTGAATATGAGCCAGCAGTGTGCTCAGGTAGCCAAGAAGGCCAACGGCATCCTGGCTTGTATCAGGAACAGCGTGACCAGCAGGGCTAGGGAGGTGATCGTCCCCCTGTACTCAGCTCTGGTGAGGCCGCACCTCGAGTACTGTGTTCAGTTTTGGGCCCCTCGCTACAAGAAGGACATCGAGGTGCTTGAGCGGGTGCAGAGAAGGGCAACGAAGCTGGTGAGGGGCCTGGAGAACAAGTCCTACGAGGAGCGGCTGAGGGAGCTGGGCTTGTTCAGCCTGGAGAAGAGGAGGCTCAGGGGTGACCTTATCGCTCTTTTTAGGTACCTCAAGGGAGGCTGTAGCGAGGTGGGGGTTGGCCTGTTCTCCCACGTGCCTGGTGACAGGACGAGGGGGAATGGGCTTAAGTTGAGCCAGGGGAGTTTTAGGTTAGATGTTAGGAAGAACTTCTTCACTGAAAGGGTTGTTAGACATTGGAATAGGCTGCCCAGGGAAGTGGTGGAGTCACCATCCCTGGAAGTCTTCAAAAGACGTTTAGATGTAGAGCTTAGGGATATGGTTTAGTGGGGACTGTTAGCGTTAGGTCGGAGGTTGGACTCGATGACCTTGAGGTCTCTTCCAACCTAGAAATTCTGTGATTCTGTGATTCTGTGAACTACTAAAATATGCACTTATGAATACTTCCACAATACTCGATTTAAGACAACAAATTTCTGCCTATTATTTTCTGTACATTGTTACTTTCATAACTTTTAAGGACAGAAGACACTACTATAAGTATTGTCTACCCTGACTGGAAAAGACAGGCCTCAGCATTTTTATCACAGTAACTGTACATCACTTGTGTATCCCTCTTACCCAGCATCTTTAAAAAGTATACCATAATTTGGTTTATGATCTTCAACTGATGTTATTCCAAATATTTAAAAAAAAAAAAAAAAAAAAAAGGCATTCACTCTACAGTTTGAATGTTGGGGCTTCAGCTTCCAAACACATTACCTGCTAAATTAATAAGCTTTGTCTAATCAGAAAATTTCCCATGGAGACAGCCTTTGTCATTCTCTCAAATTTTTTAGTCTCTTGCTATCAAGTGACTAAACCCATTCTTCGGGTCCTTTCTCAATCTTCTTGTATTTGCTAGCATCTTTATCTACTCTTCTAAAAGCACATACACTAAACAAAATTCCAGTTGTAGAGGCACTAATGCAATAACTACAGAGGTGTACTCTCTAATCCAATGAAGTATTTCCTCCCTATCCATCTAGGGGTTGCAAAGCCATGACCAGCAGGGGGAACTTAGAGACAAGTGACAATTAATTATTCCTAGATACTCACCATTTTTCATAACATAGTCATTTGCCCCTCTGTACAGATCTACATAATTTTCTCATAGCTACATGAAATAGTATCTGGCTGGAAATGAAATTATTTTTGCTAACCACTATGTTAAATTTTGTGATGGTTGACTTTAATGAGGCCCATTCTAAAAGCCTCTTGTCTACTTGAAATCTTAGTGAAACACTAACTCTGCAAATACATGACAGGGGTTGAATTTCAACTGACACCCAGAGGACCAAATGAACAAAAATGATGGAAGCTTTTTAAAGTTTCCCAAACATTTTAACTGTGACTTAAATATCTCACATCTGGGAACAAGACTGAAGGTCTCCAAATTTGAAGGAAATACAACAAAACTTCACTGAAAAACAAAAATCAGTGTAATAATAAAAACATGGTAGGACATGTAAAAACATAGTAAGACCACCTGGTGTAAACAGCACCTGGGATAACCAAAAAAGGTTACTGACAGCCTCACCTTGATATGCAGAAGATGAGGACAGGTTGGATTTCTTAGGATTTGAAAAAAAGATTTTGAGAAGGATGGAAAGTTTTCTTTGTTTAGAAGCAGGCAGGAGGGAAATGAGAACAGATTAGATTGGAAAGAAGACAAACTGCAAGTTCACGTGTGCATGAGGCAGTGGTTTGCATTCCAGTATTATCCAGAAACTAATAAATCCAAAATTTCACCATGTTTTGTATACAGTGAGCATTCTTTTGTTACTTCACATATCACACAAGGTCAGGAAAGTGACAAAGAAAAAGCCCAATGCAAGCTAGGACCACAACAGAAAAAAAGTTTATGAGAGAGATGCTTTTAAGAACATTAAGAAACTTAACTTCTTGGATGTGACTAAGGAATGCTGTCAATTTACCAACCAACTGCTTTCCTTAGAGAATACTGATTAACCTGAAACTGGAATATTTCTGTGGAACATGTTGATTTCAACACACGTTTTGTCAGTGAAGATTGCTGAAGTCCAGGATATAATTATGAGACTGAACTACCTATAAACAGATTCACCATCATTCCAGGATAGAAGCAGTCAATTGGTGAAGGACACTTTCCTCTCCTCCAGAAGATCCCAAGCTACATCCTTACTGCTTAGAAAGAAAGTTGCATTTGCCTTTCCATATCCCAGTGGTACTGCCCTTATGCTCCAAATTACCAACCAGTCTAAGTTGGTATGCTTTTTTTCTCTTTTTTTTTTTTTTTTTTTCCCCAGAAATGTTCTGACATGAATAAAGCCACATTAAAAAAAAAAAAAAAAATTTAATGAAACAGAATTCTTGTTTTCTGCCAATTTTAGTTGTGAGAACTATGTTGAAGTAAAAAGGACACAGTGAAATTGCACTGAAGCAACATAGATAGAGATACATAATCACTGAAATTGTTTCTCTCAGTACTTTTGGCATCAAACACGTTTTAATCAACTGTGTCTGTAGATCTGCATTGGATAGTCCCAGCCAGTAGTTATTGCCTCTGGGTTTCTGCATAGATTAATATGAGATATATATCCCCCTTTATCTGCATGCAAATTCTCAAATTAAAGGTTTGTTTTTCCAGACAAACTAGCCAAGCATGTTTGTTTTTTCTTTAACCAAGCTACCTACTATGCAAAAACTTGCACATTTACTCACCTGCATGCTCGGAGTAGTGGCCCAGTTGGTGGAAAAATTTGTGCAAGCGTCGTGTAACATGGGATGGCTACAGCATTGTAGAACCCAATCTATGAAAAACAGCAATAAAAACAAGAATAGTTAATTGTTACCAAATTAAAATACTAAAAATTAACAGCCAACTAGAGTAAAGCTGTTGACTACCTATTTAATTACTGCTTATTTTAGGACTTCATACTTCTGCATCTCATCTTAATATCTAAAGACTTAGAATGAACATTAACAGTGAAGTGCTTGACGACTGCAAGTTGTTTTCTTGCCTCTCTCTAATGATTCTGGTGGCTGCTTCAGATAACAGACCTGCTATCTACAAGACCTTTTGCAATTCTATTGATTTAATTGATTTGCTCAGTATCTTTCTGGCTTTTTGGTAGCAATAGTGGCAGAAAATAGGTGTGGATGGCAGAATCATTTTTATAGATACTATTCTCGTGATGGAAAAAAAATATTTGAAAGCAGGAAATTTGTGCAGCATTTCCAAAATATGGTTGGGCTCTGGACTTTACTGATGTATGTATTCCACAGCTCAATATACTTGAAATGCTACACGCTTCAAACCTTCATAAAGTTTCTGTTTTCTTTTCATGTACATAGTGGAGAGATAATTTTTTACCATTACCTTATAAATCTGTCCAGAGAACAAACACATTTTCAGTGATATCAGATTCACATAGGCTGAGAGCCTTATGACAGCTACCATGTTACAGGTGATCTACCATGACACATGCGAATTTTTAGAAAATGCTACTTATATATAACCAAGGATGGAAGTTTGAATTCAGATTCATTATAACATCATTCATTTACCCCAGACTCTCATGACAGTCACTGTAGTCCACTATGATCCCTTTCTTCGGGAGAATTTTTAAACATGTCTTACTGAAATACCATGTGTACAGAAACCAAAGTATTTGATAAAAAAAAAAAAAAAAAAAAAAAAAAAAAAAAACCTCTTGTTAATAGTGTAAACATTGGCCCTTATTCCAAAATCAATGAGCAACTCTTTTCCTCACTTCCATCAATAGAGAGATTCCTCTTATGTCGCTATGTAAATAAGTCCCTTTTGTACTTAAAAAAAAAAAAAAAAAAAAAAAAAAAAAGACATTTCTCTGACCTAAAAAGACCTAAGAAGACCTAAAAAGGCCTAAGAACCCAGCAGTCTGTGTTATAGTACTTATGGTGTAACCAATACAAACCAAATGCAGAAGAACATAAGGCAAAGCACACACAACACAGAAGTCATGTCTGTTCATCGTTTAAAATAAATAAATAAATTTCTATTTTGCATACTGCATTGTTTTCATTCCTCCCCCCCCCTTTTTTTTCTGGAGGGTTTCTATTTTATTGGAAATTTAATATTTAAATTTAAATATTAAATATGGATTTAGCTTCCGAATAAAGACAAGCTTATTAAAAATGTCTCTTTGCAAGAGTTCAGATTTGTAATGTTTTTAAATGTTCATAACTCACACAAATGCTTTGGTAAAAGGATTAGATTGCCTGAATACATAATTCTAGACTGAGTTTTATGTTGCCCTGGCCAGAGAGAAAGCCTGAAGTTCATTTGGGAATAAGTAATCCATTGAAGTCACTGCAGGAGAGGCAGCATATGTATATCCTAAGATGCATAAGAAGGAAGAACTAGAAAATATCTTTTGTTTCTGAAACAAGCTGGTACAGTCTATTCTATTGTGTGTATTAAATATATTTATAGCTTTAAGAGCTGGATCTTTACTGTTCAGACAAGCATTTCAAATAAGAAATCACTCCTGACATTTTATTTATTTTATTTATTTATTTATTTTTGCATAAAACATCTCATTTTCAACCTGAAAACTATATTTCTGAATTAAGTTGCAAATGGTTGGATCTTGTGAGCCATTTCTCACTCCTTCATTACTCAGGTTGCTTTGACTTGCTTATCTAAAGTTTTCAGGTCTCTACATTGTTTTGTCATTTCTACTTGCCTCACAGGTTCCAAAATTTTTAGGCCCTGAAAATGAGACATTTACAGGTCCAATGGAAGCTAAAGCAGAAAACATCCTTCAAGTGTGTAATCTTGGCGTAATCTGAAACACTGATTAAATTCTCAAGGAAGGAGCAGAAAAGAGGGTGAGGGAATCCTTACTGAGTAAGGAACAAATCCTCAGCACAGGCTCCACAGTAGGAAGACAACAAACTCAGGGAACCCTACAAGTGTACTGCAAAGGGCAACTGATCCAACCACTTAGATGAGTATCTTTCAACCAGTGAAAGAGCCAAACACAGAACTATTCTCAATAAAGATGAGCTTTTGAAGCATAATTATTTTTTCTTATTGCATGTTTATACAAATCCTCATTTCCTAAACATCATTGTCATTTAAATAAAGTTGAAATGCTTTAATTAAAATCCACATAAAAATATGGGATTCTGAACTCATTAATACTTTCTGTTAGAGCCCAAGGAAATGGATGATACTGCTCCATTAAATTCTTCTGTCTCTGCAGAAATATAAGAATGGTTACTTTCACAGAACTATGTATGTCCTAAATCTCACGTTTTGCTGTAGCATTGTTGTGAGATATAGCAGGAGCAACTACACTCTGAAGTTGACTTTTAACCTCTTTATTTTGCTTAATAGTTTACTATTTTACTATTAAGAAGCACAGAACAGAGCACAATGTAAAAGAACCTATGAAGATTCTTTTTAAAAGAGAAAAAAAGTTTATTTCTCAGACCTGTACTTTCAATTCCATTAACAATTCTTTCATAAACACCCAGAAGAGTAAGTACTATATGTACTGTAATACCATGTACTTTTCAAGATGTTCAAAGATAAATAATACAGTGTGTGGAAAAATAAACTAAGTACAGAAAAATGTTTCTTCTCCTACTAGACTTACACTTGACACATGAATTCAATAAATTACTGCCAATTCCTTACTATAATAAGAGTAATAGATTTTATGCTAAAATATGAGATAGCATACAGGGTTATTTTTCAGAATATAAAAATTTCCATAGTCTTGCTTAACAAGTAATTGATCTACAGCATTTTTGATAGTTTGTTGTTTCTATTTTATTTTAAAATTATTGTTCCCTTCACAGTTCATGAAATGCTTTGTGATAGCCATTGACAATTACAGTCTCAGAGGCCACTAAAAGTAAATAAAATCTTATATGTATGTATATAAATAGACAACAGACCATTTGCTTTTCTTTGTTCACACAAAGAAGAGCTAGCTTTATTGTTTGCCCAAAACAGTTTACTCAAAGACCTTTTCTTCTTGAATTTATGTTTATAAAATACCTATTTTCACTAGGAAAAGCAGAAAAAAAGCAATAATTGCTGCACATTTTGCTACATATTTGTGCTCAGGAAAATCAATACACAAACCCTTTGAGAAACAGACAATTTAGGCTCTTAAAAATATACTACTTATTGCTTATCCTCAATAAACTCCTCTCATATTCCTTTTGTTTATTTTTAAAGAAATGTCAAAAAGCAATGTCTGTAGTTATCCAAAATAATAATGAAGAAGTATTGGCCTAAAATCACTAATATTTGAAAATCTGTACCTGAGTATTTTGGCCAGAAGCAAGTGAAAGCAATAGTTAAATTTGTAAAACAGTGAAAACTTTTAGCTAACTTTAAACTTCTAGCAATCACTGAGTTGAAAAGATGTCATTGACTTCTCAGAATTTGATGTTACTGTAGCTTTAGGAAGAGTTACCAGTAGAAAAAAAAAAGAAAAAAAAAAAGAAAAAAAAAAAAAGGAACAGTGACTTTCATGGTACTTCTATAGCTCACTGCAAATCATTCATGCCCCATCCCTCCTTTATGAAATCTCAAAGAAAAAATAAAAATAAATAAATTAATTAATAAAAATAAACAGGAATCAAAATGTAGAGGCCTCTGATTACACAAGAGTGTATTCACACAAAGGTCTGTGAAGATCTCTGTCCTGCTGCAGGGACAAACTGCTTTTTCCTTGAGTTGTCCTCCATGACTTTACTAACATCGTTTTAAGTATTCCTTAAAATTTTCCTAAGACTTATACATTATATGATACTGATCCTGTACACAGTGTCTCAGGAAGATCCCAGAACTTGCAAAGGGTAGCACAGGCAACTGCTGGTGATCACCAGTGTCTGAGCTTGGTCATTGGCAACTAATCTCCTGTGTTATCTTATCACATATCACCACGTAATTGATGCCTTTATAGATTTTTTCAACAACCATTTTGACAGATATTAAAAATACTTGAGAAAGAAACTTCACATCCTTTCCAGAAATCTCATTTAGTCCTACTGATCCCACTGATAGTGGGATCGAGTGCACCCTCAGCAAGTTTGCAGGTGACACCAAGCTGAGTAGTGTAGTAGATAAATAGAAGGAAGGTATGCAATCCAAAGGGACTTGGACAAGCCAGAGAAGTGGGATCGCATTAACCTAGTGAGGTTCAACAAGTCAAAGCACAAAGTGATGCACGTGGGCCGGGGAAATCCCAGAGAGGAGTTCAGACTGAGAGAAGAACTCACTGAGAACAGCCCTGCAGAGAAGGACATGGGCATTCTGGTAGACGAAAAGTTCAACATGAGCCAGCAGTGCGCACTTGCAGCCCGAAGGCCAACTGCCTCCTGGGCTGCATCAGAAGAAGTGTGGCCAGCAGGTCAAGGGAGGTGATTGTCCCCCTCATCTCTACCCTTGTGAGACTCCACTTGGAGTACTCTGTCCAGGTATGGAGCCCCCACCACAAGGATGTGGAGCTGTTAGAGCAGATCCACAGGAGAGCCACAAAGATGAGGGCTGGAGCATCTCTCCTACAAAGAAAGGCTGAGAGAGCTGGGGCTGTTCAGCCTACAGAAGAGAGGGCTCCAGGGTGACCCCATTGCGACCTTTCAGAGCTTATAAAAAACTTATAAAAAGCTTATAAAAGACTTATAAAAAAGATGGAGAAAGAGTCTTTACTCAGATATTGACAGAACAAGGGGGAATGGTTTTAAACTAAAAGAAGGAAGATTTAGATTAGATGTCATGAGGAAATTCTTCACTAAGAGGGAGGTAAGGCACTGGAGCAATTTGCCCAGAGAGGTTGTGGATTCCCCATCCCTGGAGGTGTTCAAGGCCAAGGTAGATGAGGCCCTGAGCAACCTAATCTAGTGGGTGGCATCCTGGCCTACGGCAGAAGGGGTTGGAACTTTGATCTTTGAGGTCCCTTCCAACTAAAAACCATTCCAGGTAGGATTCCATGATTTGTTGCTCATTTGTCTTGCGGATAGTCATTAACACGTGCTATTGGCCAATACCAACACTCACCTGCCCCAATTTGCACATTAAAATGTCATGATGTGTTGAATACTTCAACATATGCCAGAAAAGAGACATCTGCCTTTTCATATCTTTGGTCAGTATTCATGACCCTCCATGTTTTCTGATTTTTTTTTTTTTTTTGATACTTCTTCAAAATTGTACTTGATGTAAGGATGAGACCGCAGTTCCTAAATGTTTACCTCCTTTTACAAAAAAAAAGTATCCTACCTCCTTTTACAAACACCATACAGGAAAGAATATACTGTATCCAAAAGCTTTTCAAGCTAGTATTTTAACTACAGTTCTGCTACCACTCCATGGAGTTTTTACTAAGGGGAAAGAAGTAAGAGTGAAAACAAGTAAATCACTGCATTGGGAATTACAAGAATAAAAAGAGTATTAAGGTATAATCAGAAGACAGACTTCATTTTTCTCATTGAAATTTCATGATGATTTTCATGGCAGAAGTATTGTATTGTATTGTGCCTAAATCACTCCTGAAGCCTTATCATGTTATAGGAAGTGGAGCTATGTTATACAGTAACATGTATAAGTATGTAATTCAGGACCGCAACAAAACATTTACTATCATTTCAGTAATGTCTTTGAAAACAAGTTTTCCACTGTTAAATAAAATAAAAAATAATAATTAAAACAAAACAAAACAAAACAAAACATTTTGCATACAAAGCATGGAATTCAGCAGCTCACATACCCTAGCATCAAATGCAATATATGGTAATATGTGAAATGTTTTTCCATACATGTTTTATTAATACTATAAAGCATGTATGATTTTACAGAGAGAGTTCATACTTGACCCTGAGGGACTTCATCTTTCTTGTCTCTGTCCATCATAGGAATAGGCTGAATACCCGTTTTCTTCATTTCATCTCCCTGGAGAAAAGCAAAGAGAGAGATTATTCCATTTTCTATTGCATGTGGATCTAAAACTCCTGAATTAAAAGTAATGCAACATACTAGTCTAAGGCAATCTCAGAACACTGCCTAAGGAGAGTCTCATTTTATATACTCACCTAAACAATAATGTAAATAACAGATCCTGAAAATCAATTTTTTTTAGTAAATGTACAAATATTGTCCTTGTTTGCAAGGGTCTATCCATAATAAAAGGCAATTGGAAGAAAGAGAAGGAAAGAAACAAACAACAATGAAAATGGCATAAAATACACCAGATTGACCAGTTCTATTCATAGTTAGTCTAACCTTTGAAAACATTACCCGTTTAAAGTGCTATAATACATAGACCAGAAGAACATAACTCACCCAACCAAGGCAAAGATGAGTAAAGCAGATGAATTTATAATGTACCCTCTTCGTCAACAATCCATCTTTTTGACCAGAGATGAGGAGCATATTTTTACATAGCTGTCTGTCAAACAGCCTCCTTAAGTACACTAATTATTCTACATGCATAAGAGGAATACTGGGAAAAAGCAGTATACCCAAAGACCAGATCTATGTAAAGCGCAAGTGAAAACTGTCTCCTTCACAGAGCAGCCAATACACATTTCTGAACAGTATACTGGGCCTGAACATGATTACTTCTTACAAATCCATAAGTAACTGGCTAAATTCTGTAACAAGTTGAAATTTTCAAATAGACTTATGCTTCAGCTGCACCATTAAAGCAACGTAGGTGCTTAATTTTGAGGTTATAAAGGCAACAACAGCTGTAGCAATGGTTGCTTTTAGCTGCTGCTAATTTCTGGGTTTCCAAAGTCAATACAAAGGGGCAATGCAATCTTCAAATCATTAACCTGAGTAAAGGAGAAAGTTTAGGCAGGATAGCTGCTAATATATTTGTCTATTTGTATACTTTACTATGAGATTTAGCTTACAAATGTTTAGCTGAAAGCTTGGTACATTCCTTAAACCAATGATCTGTTTTCTGCCACAGTTAGTGAAGGCATCTCTAGAAAACAAGTTATTACTCCTTTCTCATATGATTTTATCAAGACAAATTCCAAGCACCAATGCCCAAGTCCCTTCCAAGGGAGGATTTCCGCACCTATACTCAAAGAGAAGTTTACAATACAAAAAAAAAAAAATTGATTCTGGTCTAAGTAGAGCCATTAATGACCATCTTTCTATTTTGCTGCCTTGCAACTACCTGGAGTGTAGAAAAGATAAAAGCTTGTGTGAGCTTATGATTTTTTTTTCTTCCCCTTGCATATGTGGCCTAAATATCAGGTATTGACTATGGTCCTGCTGCAGTCAACCAACAAGTGGTGTAATCAGGAACCTACTTCTGAAGTAGTCTGTACAATTCTCTTGTGAACAATATTTGTCTCGCCAAGTAATTAGAACATTGACTCATTAAATCTAGTCTCTGTTAGACATTCTACTGTCAAAACTTGCAAAGAAAGTCAGTCAATTGATGTTTAGCAACTGTAAGCAAATTTATTTTTTGTCTCCAGTAAATAACATTTAATTTTACTTGTTTGTTTGTTTGTTTTTTAAGTACTGTTATTGATTGGTCAGGACTGTCTGCAGCTACCATACTCTCAGTGCTAAGACCCACAATGCTAAACTATTTAGCATCATATGATATAGGCTTTATTTAACATAATATTAACTGTCCAGAAAACACTGAAAGTGAGCTTTGAGGAAGCTATCCAGCCTCTGGCTGATTATGCCAAAACTGAAAAAATCTCAGAATTATGTTCATCATTCTACCTATCCCACAAAAAAAAAACACAGAAGACACAAACTTATATGATCCTATATGCTGATCACCAAACGTATTACTTTGCTCAGATTGCACAACTGTGGTAAGGATTCTTGCTGAAGTGATAACAAGGTAAATCTTAGCTGAAAACACTGCCTATATTTGGCTTCATTCAATGAAAAAAGATCAGTGTGACATACCACAGAATTGCTGCAACCTCTTCTGCAGTTATTATTTAACAATTACATAAAGGAGAAACATTATAAAAAGACTTATTAATTCATTCCACATATTAAGATTATGAACTGAAGTAGTAATTAGGAACAACATTGTGTCATGTGTATAGACTTTACTTTCCCCCCCACCACCACCCCTGTTATGTAACAATTTCTGGAGCGAAATTCAGTCTAATCTTCATATTCATATAGCTTTCCTAGAATTTTCTCTATATTTGTCTTGGTTTCCTGTTTTACAGAAGCATTTAGAACTATGGTTGATTTGTCAGCCATCCTGAATGGATCACAACATATCCAACTTCTGTTATATATCAGTTAAGCAAAATAGCAAATAAAGAATATAATTTCTGTCAAAAATGTCTAATCTACATTTGTTCCATGAAGTAGCATTATAATATAAGACGTACCTTTATTAAATCAAATAACAAAACAACTTAAAATCTGTGCAGGCTCAGTTATGTCCATAATTCCATCTCTAATATTGCTGAGTAAGAAAAATCAACTTGATCCTTCCCTTTGCACTCAGTTCACAAGACTTGCAAAAAAATATTTTATTTTAATTATTTTAAAGTCTTGTAAGCAAAACAAATTGGGCATGTAATTAGTGAGGTACATCAACATTATGCCTCCATTATATTGCTCATAAGAACACTCACTCTCCAGTGCTGACATTTTAGAAAGTGAATATTGAACTACATCTTTGAGCTTAAAAAGTTTACATGTTTTAAACATCTTATCATAGACTGATTTGTTCATAACTAAAAGAACTAGAAAAAATAAATAATAATAACAAAAAAAGAAAACAAAGACATGCCATGCACATCTTGAATTTCTTAATAAACATGCAACATGCAAAACAGAAATCTCCAAATTATATGCATGCTACATCATATCTGTGGGCCTGATTTCCACTTTACACCTATATAAAACAGAAATAAGCCCACTGAATTCTTTAGGCTTCCACATGGCACATAAGAGAAAAGGGCACTTCATGATACACACATGCAATAACAGTCTTGAAAATACAATGTATCTTCTAAAACCACACAATTCAACTATATGCAACATGCTCAGAATTTATTCCTTATACCCCTAAAGAAGTCACTTTTTCACTTTAAGAATTAAATGATTAAATCATTCCATCCTGAGCATAAGAAATGTTAGAGATTATATCTTTATTTCTGGATATGATTACAGCTCAATGTCATGTGTCAATTCTCAGTACATCTTATCTGTGGAGTAACATTCACTATATTAAAAATCAGCTCTCTCTCTTTGAGACCCAGTTGTTGAGCTGGGTCACAAAGATGCAAATGCTGGGATTGGAAAAATTGAAAGGATTGCCATATTTGCTTTAGCATTTCCTGGATTCATACTATTCATGCTGCAGCTTTATGTGTGTGTTTTAAGGCAGTTGGTCTGGAAGATGCTTTCATATTTTGGATTTCTAGAATACAAATAGATCCTTCACAGCATTACTCTTAGTGACTCAAAGAAGAAACAGATTTTCTTGTATGTTCTGTTAGGACATTATTTCTAAATTCATCTTTAACAGAGAGAAAAATTGATACCTGAAAATTAGGAAGCTATCTTAGCTCTTTAAATAGTTTCCAAGAAAACAACAAAACACATGCCAGCTGCAAAGAACAATCTTTAATATGTTATGAAAACATGTAGCTGTTGACATTTTTTTTTTTTAATTATTATTGTTATTTTCCTACCCAGATATTTTCTTTGATAAAAGAAAATGAGAAAACAAAAATGCACATACCTCAGCCCAGAACTCTGCATATATATCATTGGCTGTTAGTCTGGTAACTGGCCACAGTTTTGTTACAGAACACAAATCACAAGCAGTCATCATCAGACCAATCACTCTATCTCTAGAATAAAACAACATGAAATTGTAAGTTTGGTAAAGACTTAATTACCATATCCCAAGGTTATTATTTATCCTTTCTCAGTTCAATCAGCAATAAAGTGTAAATACTACAAAATTTCTCCCATCTTGCTTGTTTCTTCTCCACTTGTTTATGATTTACAGGTAAAGCATCACCTTTATTTTTTTTTTTTTTTATATATATATATACCCTGTATTACTTAATTGCTTGCAAGCAGTTCATCTGTAGAATTAAAGGAATATATAGGAATACCTCTCAAAACACTCCTGTGCCTCTACTTCATTTTTTGAGAATACAGTACAAGTCTATAAATAGAAAGATGGCATATCCTGTTCCTGCATTTCTTTCCATTATTTAAAGAGAAATGAACACATATTCCAAAAATAAGAAAAACTAATTCTATCTCGATGATCTTAATTTACAAGTAAGCTCTCATTTCTTCCTCTGCTTCTTCTCAAAAGTACATTTTACTTTTTCTTACTTCTGGCAACAGCCAGTGACTGTATCTTCTGTCTCAGTTTCTGTCTGAGAAATTATTCAAGAACTGCCTTAGCAAACTGTGTTGTTGATCTAAATGCGAGGTCTGCTAAAGCAATATTGTAGCTTTAAAGAGTAAGGTCTCCACAACAGCCCTAATACTGCAATAATCGGAGTACACCTATGGTACATGTATACTGAAAGAGAAGTCATTGCTTTTTTGGAATGAATTCTCCTCCTAACAGGACAAGACTCCCACACATAATTCCATCCCACACACTGAGTAGCCTATTCACAGAATAATTGAAGAGGATTGGTAGGTTTATAACGATCATTACTAAAAGTAAGAGTTTTTGTGTTTTGTTTTCTAGCACTTCTCCATTACTCCTTGTATCTATTGTTTGTGAGTGTCTTATAAAGAAAACTGTCAAATTAATGAATGAATTAACGTGATTTCCATCTGATAGACACCTGCATCTTTGTTAATACCTATCCCATGAAAAAAGCACACAACTTGCTAACTTTCATGACAATGTGATGGCAGTCATAGAAGCTGTATCAATAGAAAAATTACCATTGAAATACACAAACACAATGTAAAGAATAGATAAAAGCAAAGTACAAATTCCCTGAGTTATAAAAGAGGATTCATCAGCCACATAAGGGACAAACTTAACATCCTATTACATTATTTTTATTGTACAATACCAAGTAGAAGCCTTGGATTCTTTAGCCATGTTACCAACTAATGCTGTATCACAGGGCATGTGGTTTTGCACTGAAAATGCTTAAAGGGAGCAGACAGGGTAAAAATTTTAAACATAACAGAATATTCAATCATATACCAAATAGTTGTGCAATATTCAAAATTGATAACCCCTAAGTTCAAGATTCCTCATAAGTTTCATTTTGAGGTTATCAGGACCTAATATACCTTTAAGATTTTGAGGCTTGCTCAAGCCTGATAAACTTAAATTCCATACTGTGACTTAAGTTTTAATACAAGCTTAAGCTTTTATTTAAGTATTAAACTGTGTTGTGATAATGTATTCAGAACTACCAGCAAAACCTTTTAAATTCCTCAAACAGTTAAAGAAGATCCAAATTCCAAAGTTCTTTTTGAAAAGAATCAGAATCATGAGTCAATATACTCTCCATTTTTTCTCTGCCTTAGATCAAGGCCATTTTCCAGTAAAGAAGCTATCAAGGGAGTATGGTACAGAATCATAGAATCATTAAGGTTGGAAGACACCTTCAAGAACATCTGGTCCAACCATCACCCTACTACAAATGTCACCCACTAAACTGTAGTGCTGAGTGAACACTTTAATCAACACTGTTATGAGACATATCTGCCATCCAGGGTACATTATGTTTTGCTTATGTGGACAAAAAGATTCATGTCTATATGAATATGAATATTTGTACATTTTGAATAGTTTTAAAACTTACAACTATCTTAATTCACAAAGGTTGAGAATTGACCAGAATTCTTTCCTGTTTCTCTGTTTGACTTAGGGATTTTTTCTGGAGTCAAATGTTTCATCACAACAGAAAGTTATGTGAAAACAGTAGCTGATTTGGCTATTAAATTATGTTCTGGTGTTATTAGCTGCTTTATGGAGAGACAAAATGATTACAAAGGGCTTGATTTTTTTCCCTTCCAACAATGAAGTGGAAGTGACTTTGCTTCTAGTAAGGATTAATCTTTCAAAAAGCATGCTTACAGAAAAATAATTATATTGACATAAGAATGAAATGAAATTATTATGAAATTATTATTGCACTTTTTTTTTCCCCACTACTTAACTGCCTATGCACTAACTTCCTGGTGCAGATACGATGTCAGTGAACTGTGTAGATGAAATCCAAAGCTAGTGACATGCAAATATATATATATATATGCATTATATATACATATATATATAATGCATATATATATATATGATTTCATATTTTACACAAAGTTGGTGTTTGAAATCTCATCTGTAAGATCTCTGCCTACAGAGAATAGTTTTTTGTTTTGTTTTGTTTTTGTTTTGTTTTGGTTTTGTTTTTTTTTTTCCTCTCTTACAATTCCTGGTTGTGTTCTGTGGAAAGAAAGGTTTTCCATTCTAAGACTAATGCCTTAGTGAATTAAATCTGGTTTGCTGCTTTACCTGTGTGCTTGGTTCTTAAGGTTTAATGCTCCCGCTTGATGCAGCTCTTCAAGCTGTTTTCTATTTCCAAAGTACAGGGCAAGATCTGTAGCAATGATGGCTTTCCGGATAATCTCAAGGACTTGCTCATATTCACTGGAGCTCAGATTGGAGAAGACATTGTGCCCTTCCAGCTATGAAAAAGTAAAAAACCAATAAAAAGCACAAGCTCTAATTCTGAGATGATTTCAGTCATTACTTCACCAGACAGGTTACAACAGTTCTACAACCCAATGACAATTTTTGTTGCAAATTCAGATGCTGACAGCCTGAAATTCCCATTTTTATCATTGTTTTTTAAATGCTGTCATGAAACCTATGACTAAACCACTGATTTGCTTTGGGGATTGCTCCCTCTGTAGCCTGAAGGTATTAATAGAGAAAAATGATAGCTTTTTCTGCTGTGATTTATAAGCACTACATGTACTGCACTTCCAGACACCATTAGCTTGGGAACTTGTGATTTAATCCTGATCCAGAGTATTGCACTGCCAAGCTGGTAAATCGAATGTCTGATTCACTCTGAAGAACAATTTTTGATATTGCATAATAATTAATACAGAAGAAAAAACATCCAGTTTAAAATCCTAAAAGATTTTAGTATGACGGTGTTACCAATGACATATGCCTGCAATTGCTTCATTTATTGATGCAATATTCTCTTTAGAAATAAAGTTAATTTCAGTATGTTAATGTATAAAAATATTTAGGGGAAAAAAAAACACTGCTTTGTTGAACCATAAATTGACTGACTGATAAACTAAAGACAATGTCTTCCACTATGGAGGCTCTGGCAACATGTCACTTTCATCCCTTTTCTGTTTCCACTATGTACGACTGCACTTTTAACTGACAATATCCATGCACTGTGATCACTCCTAAAGCTGTAACACATTTCAAGTCAACACTGTTTGCTGTCTCTAAGCTTTTGAAAGCAACTTGTCAAAAGTCTTCCTACTGTTGAAAGGAAACAGAGAAAAATAAGAAAGAATGAACCAGCCATGTCAAGGTGTGGACATTCAAAAATAGAAAATATTATTAAAATATAACAAATTCAGATGTGTTTTGACATTTAATTGGCATTTGGGCTGAAGCTCATCAAAAGTTTCCCTGACTTTTGTCAAGCATTTACATAATTTTTTCAAAATAATTCCTCTATGGTACAAATAGGTTTGGTTTCTCTCAGCATCCAGAACATAAATGTCATTTCCCAACATTTTTACTTGGAGAAGAAGATTTATTGTGAATAATGAATAGAAAATACAATCTGTCTGTCTCAATGCTCCTTTGACAGCCTCCTAAGCTGTAGTACATGATGTTAAAAAGGAAGCTCAGAACATTTTAACCCATCATCAACACTTTGGAACCAGGAAATTGCTGCTATTTATTTATTTTCATGATTTGAGGTTTTGGGAACTCTGTACTCCCCAACCTTGTTGCATAACATGCTATTCACCCTACTACTTAAATTATACTAGATTTGGAGGTGTGACTTCTAGGCATTAGAAGTTGCAATAAGAGGAAGACTGTTGTGACAAGTCTACATTCTACTAGGACCAAAAAAAAAAAAAAAAAAAAAAAAAAAAACTCCATTAAGTACCAATAGAAGCTGCTGGCTCTGAGCATGTCACATAGACTTCTGAGAACTACATACAAAGTACAGCTCCTAAGATTTTATTCTTTCTCCACTGAGCTAGAACTAGTGAACAGAACCTTCTGTAAGTATGGCATACAACAGAATTACAAGTGGACAACCAAAGCACCTATAAAGTTTCGAACAGTGAAAAATCCTACATGTTATTAACATAAAATTAAAAGTCATTTAGATAACTCATAAAGGGTTGGATTTTTTTTTTTTTTTTCCATAATAGTCCTGGAAATATACAGAAAGACTTGATTCAATTGAAAAAAGACCAAGTTGAAAAGGCTGTTCTCATCTGCCTTTGCTGCTAAATATCACTCATTGGCACCTGGATAGTCAGTGTCTGAATCCACTCTGTAGCCCTGACCATTTATCCACCTTTCCTCACTTATGTATGACTGTGACAGCCAAGGCTAACAGGTAGCAGGGAAGCAAAAGGGTTCCCCACCCTCTTAGCAAATGGAACTTTCATCAATTGCACTATTTCTGCAGGTAAAATGCATAATGGTTATTAAAGAATGAATGAAGTCTGCTTCACATAGCCATAGAGTGCAAAGAAGCATTACTGACTGAGGAACTTGCTCACTGTGCACAAACTCACATGAAGAATGAATACTAAAAATCTAATGCCATACCACCACCACTGAAGGATTCAATTACACCCTCCCACATGGAGGAATATTCAGAGATTAAGCTTCCATTCTCTGATGAAATGTGTATGATACATAAAACCATAATATCACAAGATGTGCTTCTGAATACAATACAGAATATGTATGTTTCCTAAAAGGTGATTAGGCATTTAAGAAAAGAAATATCTTCCCCCTGAAAGACCAGAAAAAAAGAAAAGTTAACAATGAATTAGTGGCACACTAGTATGGCAAGGCTATGCATCAGGTGTGTGCACAGTAAATTAAAACCAGCGAGCACAAGTATATCATGAACTGGCAGCTGTTTCACTGGTGAGAGTTCTCAGTCTTCTAACTGAAGATGAACAAATTTTTCAGTGATGAGAAAATATTTGTGTGTCAGCAACACAGTTTGATTTCCCAAAATATATTTGCATGCTTTCCTCTACTTTTCTGGTAATTAAACATACAGACAATTTACCTTGTAGTAGGAACTATCACAGAATATTACCTTACTCATTTTATTCCAATTGCTGAAGAACAAAAAAAAAAAAAGTGTGATAACATAATGAAACAAGCTGAAACTTTTCATGCGTGCAAAATTAACATTTGCTCCCATGTAAAGAATTTATGCATACTTCATGCCACACATTTAATGTTCATGGAATTTATTACAGCAGGTTTTCATGCTTCTCATACAGACTTTTGACAGTTCTTTAGTTTTTGTTAAAAAATTCAGGACAGTTGAAGACTTTGTTGAAGCACATTTTACTGAAAATATGTAACTAAATGAGAAACTGATTTTTCATTTTCAAAGTTCTTGTTCCATAGGGTTGTAGAAGAAATCCTTATTGATCCAGAGACTGACAATTCAAAGGAAGACTATAAGTATAGACCTTCAAATGCACTGTATTTCTATAACATCAAGATTTTGGGAGAGCTATGTTTTGTGCTATTATTGAATGCTTGGGTTGCTAATATTGAATGCTTGGGAGCTAGGTTTGCTGTAATAAATCAAGGCAAATACTTCTTCCACACTTCTAGATGAGCACTACAGTCCAGAAATAAAAATAAGCATGCTTCAAAAAATCTACTGGCTAATGATGTGATTCCTGTTTCCAACACCAGACTCCAGTGCACAGAAGATACAATTACAATAATCCTACCTGCAGGATGGACACAGTCTGCGAGAAGTGGTGCTGTTCCATAGTTGATGTGGAATAGAGAGCAGCTAGAGGGTGATCAAATTTCTGAAGATAGCTGTTGCTGTAACCTCTGTGATCCAGGTCATGACATAGGCATGCAACTAAAAGACCTTTTCGCTATTAAAAAGTGAGAGAGAGAGAGAGAGAGATAAACAAGTAAGATGTATTTCCCTATGCCCCTAGATGTCACTCTCTTCCCAAAATACTGTAATTGTTGCACTAGAATTACACTGTCTTCAAAAAGTACACAGAATCCTTTGTGCTACGTATCAGATCTAGCAGACATAAGCTTTTCTGTCTTGCCCTGTAAGCTTAATTCTCCTGTTGCATCCTTTACAGCCTGCATTTTTTCCAGTATTACAGCTTTCATCAGCCTCTCTCCTTGTCCCAGATAGCTCTCTTTGTCTAGCTCATCCCAGTCTACACTTCTCTGGAAGTCATTCTTATCTGTTCTTCAGAATTCCAGTGCCTAATTCCAGTGCTTTTCACCATGAACCCACCTTCCCTGCTTGGATCCTTACTCTTTGACCACTCCTACCTATTGGATCTGTTTTTCTCTAGATCACAGTCCCTTTTACAATGTTTCATACTTCTCGCCCCATCTCTAAATCTAGATTCAAGGCACCATTCCTCACCTGAGACCAGCCCATCCTAGCTTCCCAAATTTTCCCCTTTAGTAGCTTCCTGTACTCTTGCTGTATACTTCTCCAGTCTCAAGAGAGGAGACTGCCAAAAGGAGCTGAAAGGGGTAAGGCATTTGAATAGGTGGAGGCTGGCTGGAGCTTGTCAGTCTCTTGGCTAAGAGGCTGTTCCCTTGTCTCTTAACAGCTGCCTCTTTTGCTCCCCCAGTCCCTCTCACTCAATTGTCAAGAATCATAGAATCTTTTAGGCTGGAAATGATCCCTCAAGACCATCAAGTCTAATCATCAACCTAACACTAAGAAGTCCACCACTAATCCATGTCCCTAAACGTCACATCCATATGGCTCTTCTGTACTTCTGAGGATGGGAACTCTAACACTACCCAGGGCAGCCTGTTCTGATGCCTAACCACCCTTTCCATGAAAGATGGGGTTTACTACTTGGTTAGCACTGGAAGTTATGAAACCTTTAAGTATTCCCTGAGGGTGCAAATGCACACATTTTTGTTGTTAAAGAAACACTGATTTTTTTCAAATATGGATAACTTTGCCAACTTCCAGTACTTGCCTGGTAAATGCCACTTTCCTATTTCAGTGCCAATTTTCAAGTCCCTGCTTTAAAGCAGAATACACTAGACATTTTCATATGAAAGACCACCAAATTTTATTTTACTCTCATACACTGCACAAGAACCTGGTTTCTCCTAGCATGCTTATCGAAAAGAATCAAACAATTATGGCTGAAATTTCCCCAAATGAATCTGCCAGATTAAGCCAGGAAACTTGGAAAATTACAACTCAAATGGCTAGTATTTGGCAACGTTATTAGCAACTGAAAACAGGTTCTCCTAGTTGGAAGTTTCAGGTAGCATTAATAAGACAGCACTCCCAGAGTACCTGCAGTAATTCAGAAGAAAAACATGTGGCTGATCTTCACAGTGTGTGTTATATAGAATTTAACCATTCTAATCATTCCATTTTATTATCAAAAATTCCACAGCGATCTACTGAAAGTATATTTTTTCTGAGTTTTCTAAGTCCTTGCAGTTATCTTAAAAATACTTAAACACATGCTAAGTAAACTGTTTTATAATAAAAGTTATATTTTAAGTTATATAACATATTTGGACAACTATTTTCCTTCCGTCCTTCCTACTGCTCTGCTTTACTCACATATGTCAACCAGCTCTGCAACACCAAGACTTTCTCCATTGTCCTCCTACTCAGGACCTCCCAGATCTCACAGGGCCTGAGATTCAGGGTGTTTCCTTTCCCTCAGCACACATCTGACAGTTAATTGAGTAATTAAAACAAAGATTGTGGTTGTGAGTGGGCAGGAAGAACCTTAAAATGTGGACACGGACTTATAGCAAATCTGCTAGCATTTCTTCAGTGTTACGAAAAAAATATGAAGGAAACAATGAAGTTGAGGAGTCTGAAGAATTCTTTTTTCTCAAGCTCCCTACTCATATATATACTCTCTGCCCAAGCTGCCAGTAAAACCTCAGCATAAAGAAAGCACTTATGGTTGGTACCTCTAATGAAGTCTAGTAACTGATACGAATCATCTCACCTACCTCCAGGTCAGTGAAAAGCCCCTGGTTGTTCTGAAGTATGGCATACATGCAATGTGCAACTGTAACTGCATGCTTCCAGTTGTGGTAGGGCACTCGGCGATAGTTCTTCTTTACAGACATAGTAAATCGGCATAGCTTTTCAAGTTCAAAGCTAGAAAATAATGAATTTGGTGAGAAATAAAAATAGAAAAAAAAAATAACCAACAGAGGAGTGAACATGACTCATTGCTTATGAGAGTCATTCAAGTTTTGGCAAGGACAAAAGAGTGTGAATACTTGACAATATTTGTAGTTTAATTTGTAAATTTCTGAAACGTAAACCGAACTACCCAGCTCATGCAACACAATTACATAACGTTATCTGCTTCCAAAAGCTTCAAGTGCTGTTTCTTTATATTATTATCTATTCAACCTGTGAAATAGTGAAAACCTATATCTAATTAACAATTTGAAAATATAATTTTATCAAAACATAAAATTAGGGAGGTTTATGCAAACGTTGAAGAAATAATCCTGTTTAAAGTGAAATCTCAGTTAAATACCAAATGCAAAAATTGTTTTGATTCAAAAATGTTGAGATGCTCCATAATGACATTATGAAAAACATATATATATATACACATACATACATACATATATATATATATATATCACTCTTTCTATATATATAGTTTGTTGGTTTTTTTTCCATTTTGGCCAAACGACCAGAAATTCATATTTCAGTGTTTCTGCATTTTTCATCAAGATAAATCATTGTTAGGTAATTGCTTTTACAGGATTTTTTTTAATCTTCTTGATATTATTATATGCAAAGTGAATCTATTTTCAAAAGTATTTTTACTAAGGTAATGTTAAAAAGTAGTTAGAAAGTCATTGTTATGTTTGGCTTATGTGCTCATTAAGAATGTTTTTGAGACACTTTGTATCCTCCAGTATTAGAGTTCTACACAACCTTTGAAAGGAAAGAAATCTTTTTGTTTGCAGATGGGAAATTCAGGCATAGACTAGGTATCAGGTAAAATTTTCTAAAGTAATTAGAAGGCTGCCAGGGTGAAAAAGAACTACTATGCCCAGAAGTGAACAGAAGCTAGCAGAGTCCCAGCTCACTAACTTTCTCTAACTTTCTCCGTCATGAAAAGATCAGTTTTCCTTTATTTTCTCCTTTTTTTTTTTTTTTTTTTTTTTTTTTTTCCTGTTTGACTTTTTCCATGTTTTTATCATGTCTCGCAAGGCTCATGGAAGCTTTAATGGAAGCATTAATGTCCTAGCTGCAAGTCCTTGTTTTGGAGGGTTGAGAAGATCTGTACTTTCAGAAACTAAATATAAGTCTGTCAGTCCTCCTTTTCAAATATTTTTCTCACTTTTATTTCTTTAACTTTGTATGTGAGACTTGAGACATTTGAAAAATGTGAAATGGATATCAATTCTTTCCCATTAATTCTTACACCTTGGCAAAGTGAACTAAAAAAAAAAAAAAAAAAAAAAAAAAAAAACAGTAGAAAATTTGAACCCAAATCCTGAAGCCACAGCCATTCTTTCAGGAATGGAAACAACCTAATTACACTGAGAAGTAGAGAAGTAGAGAACTGCATTTAATATAATCATCCAATTCACAATATGGAAGAGGAGAAGAGAAAGACCTTCAGATTTGACTATATTCAGGCTTTGAGGGCATGGAGATTCATCTAGTTATTAAGATGAAGCTGACACCAATAAATTTTTCCCAAATGTTTCTTCCTCCATTTTGCCAGGAGACGCTTCCCCTTTCATTCACTCATCTGTGGATTTTTCCACAATTCAGAGCAGTTCCTTTCTCTCAGCAATGGAAGCATACTTAGCCAAGACACTACTGATCTTGGTAATGGATGCTGAGAGAAAGGACAATAAATGAAATGACATTTCATTCCAAAATCACTCATTTACATACTTAATGCACAATGATCATAGAATCAAATAATGGTTTGGGTTGGAAGCAACCTTAGAAATCACCTAATTCCAACTCGCCTGCCATGGACAGGGACACCTCCCACCAGACCAGGTTGTTCAAAGCCCCATCCAACCTGACCTCAAACACTTCCAGTGATGGGACATCCACAGCTTCTCTAAACAACCTGTTCCAGTGCCTCAACACCATCGGGTAAAGAGTTTCTTACTCATATCTAACCTAAATCTTCCCCTCTTTTAGTTTAATACCATTCCTTCTTGTCCTATCACTACACTCCCTGACAAAGAGTTCATCCCCAGCTTTTCTGTAGCCCCCTTTACGTACTGGCAGGCCCCTGTAAGGTCTCCCAGAGCCTTCTCTTCTCTGGGCTGAAAAACCCCAACCCTCTCAGCCTGTCTTCAGAGGAGAGGTGCACTATCCTTTTAAGCATCTCCCTGGCCCTCCTCTGGACTTGTTCTAATACATCCATGCCCTTCTTCTGCTGGGAACCCCAGAGCTGAACATAGTGCTCTAGGTGGCGTCTCATGAGAGCAGAATAGAGGAGGGAGAATCCCCTCCTTTCACCTATTGGCCTGGCTTCTTTTGATGCTGATAACAAATCTATTTTGCAAGATAAGGTCCAACCTGGAATTATTTTAACTGTTTATTATAATTAATTTAAACAGCTATATATTCTACAAATCAGTAATTATGGACCATCTCTCTTTATTTGTGTGTAAAAAAGAAGAAAGAAAGTAAGTGCCTCCAATATCTTCACGACCTTCTGACTCAGAAACAATTTCAACTCAGAACCAAGCTGTACGTCTATATATTGTGTTGGAAGAACAACTTGAATAATAACTTGTTTGGAGAGTATCATGAGTTCTTTCACATCCATGAGGAGACGCCTGTGAGGCTGAGGACACCTGAGTTGTCCAGTCTGGAGAAAAGGAGGCTTATTGCTCTATGCAGCTTCCTGAGGAAGGGAAGTGCAGAAAGGTGCCAGTCTCTGCTCCCCAGTTACTGGTGACAGGAAGAGCACAAAGCTTTACCAGGAGAGGTTTAGACTGGACATGTGGAAAAATTTCTTCACTGCACAAACACTGGAAGAGGCTTCCTAGTGAGGTAGTTGATGCCTAGTCAGTGTTCAAGAGATGTTTGGACAATGCCTTAATCATATTTTAACTTCTGATTATCCCTGAAGTGGTCAGGCAGTTGGACTTGATGATCTTTGTAGGTCCCTTCCAACCAAACAATTCTAATCTAATCTGTCCCTAAATTTTATGAACCGAAGACCAAGAAGCTAGGACGAGAAACTCAGCCTGCTTTTGACAGCCTTGTACAGACCATGCATAATAAATAAACTCCAAAGAAAATATGACTGTGCATTAGGAAATAATTACCTTAATATTTCCTAATAAACAAATGCATAAACAATGGAATTAAAGCAATAAATCATGTAGTTCATACCAGGCTGTCCCACAGGACTGGTGAACCATGTAGACAAAAATGGCAGGCCAGACATCCTCATAGGGGCTGATGTCAAAGTGGTATCTAAGAAGAAAGTTTCAGCTTGGTAAGAAAAAACACTCTTTCTTAAGAAAGTGAATATGACTAGATAATGTATATCTGACAGCATGCACTTTTTTCTGAAAATACACAGAGTATATCTACCTGACTTTACAGGGTATATCTTCCTTCAATGTAGATTAATATTTTTCTAGTAAGGTCAAGGCAACTATGATGGTTAGCCTTTGGCTTTGTTTAATTAATAGAAGCATAAACCTTCATTTAAGAATCCATTGTTTAATAATGTAAAACAATCTGTGTTCACTTCTAAAATTTACTTTTCTCCCAAGAATTGTAAGGATGGTGTGTCTAATAATACCTTTACTATCTTTTTTCCAAAAAATTTCTGTCATGAATTTGGTGAGACTTGCTTTAATTTCGATATAGCAAAAGTCACCTTTTACTGGCTAATAGAAATTAAACACAAACTTCAAAAATCAAACATTTTTTTTTATGACTGCATTTTTTATGTTTCATTAGCTAAGGACTTCCCCTCTCTCAGTATCAACATTTAGGCCTAATGCTAGGTACTTGCTCAGCAGAACTGTTTGTCCTTTGATTATTAATTAACCCTTTTCTCTGCACCTGCTGTGCTGCAAGTCTTCTATTTACTTTCCACTGAACCCAGCTAAACCCTTGCTCATGTATGTGATGTACTGAACAGCAAAGCAGATGCAAGAGAGCTGAAGGTAGCTGAATTGCTTGAAAAATGGTTAAATGTATTCAGAGTTCTCAAACTAAAGGATGTTAATATAATTTAGAATAAAACCTGTCATCTTTACAAGTAAAAGTCATTTTGGTGAGGAGGTGGGTTATGTAATATCATCTAACAAAGCATAAGAAATTGTGTTGCAAAGAATAAGCTTCTGTTAGGGTGTAATCCTGCAGGCTGCTAATACTCCAGCTTTCAAGCAAATCACTTCAGCATGTAATGAACTTTAACCGAAAGAAGTCTCTGTTAAGCATATGCTTGCATGCTTTCTCAGTCACGGCTGCAGTGTATAACATTTGACAGGAGCGAGCTCTAGAGATCAGGTTAATGAAAACAGTTCAGATTTTGTGACTCAAAACTGTGGAGTTTTGATTTTAGGCACCTGGTCACTACAGCAGAATTTATTATCCTGGGTCAGAAATGGTGACTTAAAAACTGAGGTGAGTCCCAATGTCAGTACTGAGGGGGGAATACAAATCAAACAGATAAAGGCACATCTTCAGCACATGGAAGACCCATGAGATCTGATAGCAACTGAATTATTTCAGAGAAAGTCTTAGATTATTCAGATATTGCAGACTAAGGAATGGAAAGTCCTCCAAATTTTGGGCTGTAACTTTAAACCTTAGCACATGGGACTCATAACACTGAATTATCTTCAGAGGTTTAGAGTTCTGTATCCATTTTTCCCTCCTTTGAGAAACACAGAGGCAAAAAACACAAAGGCAAAAACAAAAACAGGGAGGAGCTGAATCTTTTATTCTAAAACATATAAATGGGGATGACGGCCTGCATTTGATCTTAACTACTCATGTAACAACTCAGCCTCCTTTCTGGGTCTGAGCTGGTGGTGACTTAGGAGCACTGGAAAGTAAATTCAGCTCTGCAGTCCTTAGATATAAATTAATACTTACTGCAACTACTGTAGATATGCATGCCTATGGAAAATGCTACCAATCTAGGTAGGTATTATTTTACATCTTTGATATATACAGTTTGCTCATAGGTCATAGTTTAAATAGGTATAAGATTGCTAGAGATAAACATCTATGATATTGGGATAGTTCTATAATGAAAGTGCTTCCTACAAAACCCTCAGCTATACTGAGGGAACAACAATAATATATTTCACAATCAGATATCAGTTGTAACTGTTGCTATATTGAAAATACACTTACAGTTCAATTTCTTTATAAATATGTGGAGGCAGTGTACAGTGCATTAGGTTTTGCCACTCTTCTGCTGTACAAACACTGTGGTAGGATAATTTCTCCATTGTTACACGGTAAATACACTCTGAATGGCGAATTCTGTGGTACATCTGAAAAAGCAAAGTCATTCATTAATGTGACATTTTAATCAAGTGAAAACACCATTTATTTCCTGTATTCAAGCACATATTCTTAAACTACACATTTGAAAAAAAAAAAAAAAAAAAAAAAGTTAATGATTTTGGCTGCCCAACTTTAAACATCAGAAAAAATAATAGGAAATTTGGAACTTCTGAAAAAAATGGGTGTTCAATCACATTATTCAGCACCTACTCTCTCACAGATACAAATCTAAGGCTTGTCTGACTTTCCACTGTGTCTAAACTCTCCTAAGAAAAAGAATTAAAGTTCTGAAATTAAAAATAGAGCTTAAATTGTGGTGACAGAAATAAAACTGATGGTGGGGCACAATTCATATTTAGTGTCACTACATAAATTCAACTATTAATTGGTACAAATAACTGCAACTTATGTACAGTAAAAAGCACAAGAGGTGTTTTTCATACCTACATTACTATGCAGTAACAGTGAAAAATTAATACATTTAATTACTGAATGGTTCAAACAGCCATTGTGGACATGGCATGTTTTGTACACAAGTGAGGACAGAACAAAAGTAAAGGAAAATTCAGGAGCAGCATGCCCTGAATAATAAGGTTCACCATTTAAAATGAGTAAATTCACACACAATGGACTGACTGTATAGGTCCAAGTTTCATTTATATGCAGGCCTCTTTACTTGTCTTGAATCGTGTGGAACACGTTTAAATAAGTGTAGATAAAATTTACTGCATCATAATACTGACAGTATGATGTAAAACAGCTTAATGTAAATCACCAGCTTTAACTGACACGGTACCTTACCTCCCATGAATATGACACATTTCTTCAGCACTGCATTTTTATTGCATTTTTGTACTTACATAATAATGACCATTAAATTGTTTGCACTTTCTACATGAATAGTAATGTTAGAGAAAATAAAGAGTTTAAACACAAAAATAGTATCCACTCTTGGAAGCGTGGGTAATTATGACAATAACACAGTATATAAATGTATAAATATTTTTTAATATTAAGAATGGAGAGAATGCATATAATCTCCATCCCCCTGATAAATTTTTAAAACATGTGATCTGAATTTATAAAATTAAATAAGAATAATATTTTATTATTTTTAATGAAATATTAAAAATATTTTATAATATTAAATAAGAATAATATATTCTAATGGAAAAGACTAGACAGTTATAATTCACATTTCAGTATGTTCTCTCAATTTAGCTACATAAAACGGGTGCATCCAGAGTACAATTATTTCAGAAAGCATCAAACAAATCCCTACTTATCTATTAAAACACAACTATTCAGTAAAGAATTCAGTGATTCTTCAATGATTCTGTTTCCTTATTAATTCAATGGAACAGATTTATGGATTTTAGTAATCTGGAAAATCAAACAGTAGATTAAGATTCTAAATTTTAAGACTGTAACAGTTTACAAAACTGTAGATAAAACTTACATTAGCACAGTGTAAGGCTAAAGCACAAAAGACTGCAAACATTTTAAAGTTGTTCTCATCAGTTTTAGAGAAGGCACTTCCACTTATTTTGTTCACCATTTGCACAACGCCTATTACACTTCCTCGGCTCACAATAGGCATGCACAGGATATTTCTGGTTGTGTAGCCTGTATAGAGGTCTACTTCTCTGGAGAGCCAAACAAAAGAAAAAAGAGAGAGAGAGAGAGAGAGAGAGAGAGAATATTATTAATTAGTATCTATTCCTTGTTCCCTAGAAATGTTGGTGTACAATACAGCAAATAGTTTTAAGGTAGATGTAATTAGTACCTGCATGAAGTTCACCTCTAAAGTTCTCACATATTTTCATCTACAGTGTCAGAGTTAGAAAGAACTTTTAAATTCTTTAATCTCCATTTGCAAGACAGAGAATAAGTATTTCCTCAACTGTATAGATGGAATATTCAAAAAACTGAATATGTTTAAGTATTACCCATGACTTTGTTAGGAAAAATATATATATACACTTATTTATTTTTTCTCCCCTAAAACCATTCAGATTCCAGGATTGCTAATATAGAAAATCAGCAAGAGTTTACCTAACTGGCAGAATTCCATAAAAGGAAATCAACAAATTTTTTCTCCTGATACCTATGTTAGATTAAAAAAAAAATACTTTTTTTTTTTTATTTTAATATCTTAAAAATACCTCCAATGGCAAAAACATTTAAAGGGATATCTATAGGCTTAATCAGAGTATCGCAGCTCCATGAATGCATCCTAATGTGAAACTTAAGTAGGAAATTTTAAATACACTGAGTTAAGTTTACTGAGCTGTTTTACCCTTATGAATAACATGCTACCTGTTAAAGCGTGGATCTGCATAGGCATCAGGGATGTTAAGGACTTCCCCCGTTCTTGCCACTTGACCAGCTATTCCTTTTTCTATAGAAAATCTGCAGAAAATAAAAAACATGTGTTAGCCACAATATGAACTATTTGGAAAAGCGTTTTTCCACTGGAGTCTGTCTTGAGCACGGTAATGGATATTTGTTCCCAATCAGCGTCATTTTGATGCTTTTAGGAGAAAAATCTTACAAGACAACAACTAGTAGTAAATGATAAAATAAAAGGCAAGTATTTAAATAGATACTTTCTGAAAACATTTTATATAACTATAGAGTTGAAAACAAAGGATGCCATAGTATGACATTTTAGTGACAAAAAATTCAATGTCTTCTATAATGCGGGAGTTTATGTCTAAAAACATGACTTTTGTACAAAACCTGACTTGAGTTTACCTTCACAAGCTTTCAGTTTTATCGTTGCTTTTACATATTCACTGGTTATTCAAAGGGCAGGTGGATTTCATAAAAGTAAAGTTTGGAAGAAGACCAGTGGAAATGTCAAAACTAATCGTCATGTGCATTTGCTATGTACACTTCAGAATAACTATCGTGTTTCATCTCATGACGTTCAAACAATACCGTGATACTAACTGTACCACTTAATTACCACCATAAAATTAAACACAGCAAATATATTCCAGAGTTGAATCAGAAAATTTAAAAGTCTGTATTGCTAAGAAATAATTTTCAATTCCTCGACATAGAACAGTTATGGTATACAAGCACAAAACATTTTGTGGGGGAAAAAAAGCCACATGGAACTCTTTTAAATCTAAGCATACCTCCTGCCCCTGCTGAAGCTGGTGACAAAGCTGACAGGATTTCACCCTGTACACCTGTATTAGTTTCTCCTGCTGTTTCTTATGATATGAACATTACACCAACTCAGACCCTTTGCTGATGAGTGACTCAATGTCACTTTCTTACAGATAATTAGGTTATACTTTTCTCTCAGTATACATCACCCTTGAAATGGCTCATACTCTTGTAACTCAGTCAACGTTTCAATAATTTTCATGCAGAAAAGACAAAGATATAAGCAAGAAAAGCAATTATCAAGGAGTATGAAAGTGTATGTTAAAACAGGCCACCTTCCTACTGTACACCGCCTCACTGCTTGTCAGTATGTAAATTGCACTAATTTTTGACTCCTTCCACTTGCACTCATACAATATAGTAAGTGGGAGTAAGTTTGTCTAAAGGAGTCCAAGTGAAGACAGGAATCACATTTCACTTTGGCCCAGAACTTCAAAAGTAAAAGGAGGAATTGAAAAGAATTCTGAGAAATTCACTGCTGCCTGAGTATTTTAATAAAATTTAAATGCAGTATATTGTCGTATATTTTTAAGAAGCTGCAGGTTTCAAACCTGTATATCTATTATTTGTCATTTTTGAAAAGTGAAAAATGTTTTAATCACTTTTGCATTTCACCTCTTTCATTGAAAATATTCATACATGTACAAACTATACACTTGTGGCATGAACCAGAAACACACATCAATTTCACCATTCTGAGCACACTTCAGAATCACAGCTCTTTGAAAGTTTTAAAATACTTTAAATTCACATGAGAAAAATTTAAACTAAAGTACTGAACCTAAAATCTTCAAAACCAATTTTCAGTTCATATGAGATTCTACGTATGCCTAATCCATCCGTAGGAAGTACAAATTGTGTTTCCTTGCTTTGGATGTGCTTGAATAGCACTAATTTCAATTCCTCTTGGGAACCCTCTTGGGAAAAATTGTCCCATACTGGCAGAACTATGGATTAGGTGCACCTTTACCTGCACCTTTACCTACCTCAGAACACCTCTGTTTTTTTCCCAACATGATTTCCAAAAGGACCGCCTCCGGAAGACGGCATTTCCAGGAGTGACGTTATAGCTTCAGAGACGTTGTTTCGATGGCACTGCAATGTCATTCCCAGAAGTACTACCTTCTGGAGGCGGGTCCTGGTGGGAATGATATCACAGTATGACAAGTATTGTCAGGGTACCTGCAGATAGGCACAGAGACTGGGTAATAAAATGCCTGCACATCTGTAGTTATAATGAAACAGCATTCTTCTGCTAGCTACTCTTACCTTATTTCTTTGGTCTTCTTAAAAACCGGTTTCCCATCATTTTCTTCTCCAATATCAAAAAGGTCTGAATACAGTTCCTTGTTTTTGTGGTCAACCTGGAAGAGTGCACATCTATCTGCATTCACCAGGTTTTTTGCATATATCTACAGACAAAAGACAAAACTAGAGTTAATGGTCATGGGTTAGATTATCTTCAGTTATTTGTCTGATAAAAACATAAATCCTTAGAAGTTTGAAAAACTTATCCAATGTGAAAACCTGGTTGAAGCAGCATCCACCTTCACAGCAATATTTTAGGACACAATTCAAAAGGAAAGTGTGATATGCTTTTTCAAAATTTTCTGTAAATTAATGTGATCTTTCTGAGAAATGCAGACCTATCTTTAGAGGCTTGAATGTTTGCTAAAAGAGAAAAGGCTTTCTAATTTAACTGTATTTCAAGTACAAGGAATGCTTTTCATAATGGTACCTTTCCCTCTATTTTTAGAAATTATTCATCTTCATGTGATTTTAAATAGACAGTATATAGCAAGACTTAAGAACATTTTTTTGGCTTTTTTGTGTGTCTTCAGTGCAAATATAATGGTGAATATCCAGTGAAGGAAGACATAACAGAGAGTCTAGTGTTTGTTTCTAAAAAAAAAAAAAAACAAAAAACAAAAAAACATGTAAATGTGCCTGTGACACTCAAAAATAAACAGAGAAAAATTAGAAATGTCATGATAGATTACCACTTGCAGCAGTATGGGAAATAGATGCAACCTCCTGATACTAGGGACAGTTCTTGGACAAAAATTCAAAAATTGAGAGCTAGTAAGTTCTTCATGAACTAAATAAAGGCCCCAAGATACCACCCATAGTCAAGTACCACAGTGTAATAATATACCTTCATGGCCTTTATCATACTTCGAGCTAGGTACTTTCATCTCAGCAAAACTAATCGCCAGTCAGCACAGAACTTTGTCCCAGGAACACAGCAGAATTTCACTGAAAGGTTTCTCAGACTTAGGATGGACTTTCTGAGAACACTAGGAAAGCTAGGAAAGACTGTTGATTGTGTCACATGAGTATCACTGTGTTAAGATACATACTCAGGTTCAAGAATGTGCTCTGTCCTATTCAGGTACATCTCCTGCTTTTCTTATCTGCTCAGAAAGTATAGTAACTGCATATTATAGAAAGGTCTAAGGTGTCTTTCTCTCTCTCTCTCTCTCTCAATTGTACATGTATATATTCAGTCAAAGAAAGAGACTAATTATGATTACACCTTGGTCTTTGGTGTGTAGGACATGCAGGGAGGACAGCTGAGACTTCTCAGGCCTTCTGTATGAATGAACTCTTTTTTTTTTTTTTTTTTCTCTCTCTCTCACTCTCATCTTTCAAACAATAACAACAACAAAAAAAAACACCCAACCTAAAACATTTCATTTCGTGTTAATGGAAGTAGACAAATGTTAGACCTTTGCAGGAAAAACCTGTGAGATGGTAAATCACTGACTGTGAAGCTTTACTCCACTGTCATATGAGCTATGTAACGTGCACTGCACAGAAACCATCTAAACTTTACTAGCTGGAGAGCTCTCCAATATTGAAAGAATCTGTGGCTAGAAAGATCCTGCTGTTTTCTTCTGGTCCATCAGAGCAGGGTAAAACAGGGAGAGTGCAAGCTAAGATATAACTTTTGTGAAATATTGAAGTAGTGAAGTGAAACTGACTGTCACTCTTCTGTCCCTCTGAGACACAGAATATGCCACATAATGATACAATCACACTCTCATAAAATGGCAATGTGTGCAAATGTAATTCAATTAATTGGCCCAAGAAACAGCCAACTACTACAGATTAAAAAGGAAGCGGAGTATGAAGCATCTATACAGGCTAAAATGCAGAACCAGGATACAGCCAAGTGTCTCTGAAAAGACAAGGAAAGAGTAAGCATATTTTACTGCCAAACGTGTTTTCCATCAGAACTCTCTTCACAGTGAAGAACAGGGAAGAATATGAATATTCGTCCTCAATGCTGTATGTTATATTACATCAGTTCTTTTAAATGTTAAGCAATTATTAAGCAGTTCATTTAAACTGGAAAAGTCAGTGTTCAGAAATGTATCCTATGTGCAAAAGTCTTGACAATGTACTAACTAGAATAAGACAAAAACTGCAAAATATTTTCTATAACTAATTCAAGTTTCTAAGTAAAAGCACTTTTATATTGTTTGCATTTTGTTTCTTGTCTTTGAATACTGCAGCTAAGAATATCACTTTGAAGATTAGGGCATATGTTGGAATACTCTTGGAGAGTACATTTGAATATGCATATTGAACTAATAGTATCAGAGATATGATTAAGATTTACATTTAGGGAAAAGAACTGCAGTATTAAATGAATGTGCCTGAAGCTAAAAAGTGTAATTCATTTCTTAAACATTCAAAATGTGCTACAACCAACCAGTCCACCAGATATTTGTAGACACTGTTCAGGAAATAATTCCAAATTTGAAAATGATTCAAAAAATTGTAATCTGTTTCTTGACTGTACGTCATGTAATTCATTGATTAAACACAGTCTGTTAGCTATTTCATTGGATTTGGTTTTCATGTTGTTTTTTTTTTGTTTGTTGTTTGTTTGTTTTTTATAAAATATTGACTGACTCTTCTGTTATGTCTGTAAATACTTCTGCAAAGCAAAGTAATGTCTTGCACATCTCACTCAGCAGCTGGAACAAATACGCTAGAAATAATGTTTGACTTCCTACAGACAACTTCCTGAGGAATGTTTTGCAGCATGTAGAAAACTTGAATTTAGGAGAAAGGACAACAGGTTGAAGTAATAAGAAAAACAAAAACCTTTTTGTTACAATTTTCAAACCTTCAACACGCAATAGTAATGACATAGTTCAAGGACAGTATTGTGTCATTACTTATGAAAGCTGTGAAATGAAGTTATTGCAACAATCAAAATCGAGCTGACACCTTACTTTCCTCTTCCATATAGAGATGTTAATTTTGTTTGTATTATGTATCCATCACAAACAGCTCAGACATTTCAATGATGTGTAATGTCTTACTTTAAGGAAAGGAGAATGGAGGATTTTAATAACCAAAATTAAACAAGTTAGAAGGGAAAAAACAGAACTTACCATTATATGTTCAAGTAGAGAATCTATTGCAACTATATTATCAAAATATGTTCTGTAAAGAAAGAAGACTCAGTAAATATTTGCATTTAGCTAAACACTTCTCAAATGACTGTTGTGGGCTCTTGTTGGGCTCTTTTCAATTAACTGAATAGTTAATAGAAATAGGTGAGAAAAAATGTTTGCACCTTGAAAACCATTTACTTACTTTCTATTGCACAAGGAATTCAGCAATGGTCCTACTAGATCTGTTCCTTTAAGCCATTATTCAATAATGACAGAACTCCTTAGAAAAAGAAAAAGACTACCAAACATTGCCTGCCTTGAACTGAACAGGCCCTGACTGGGCAACACCAAAAAGGTATCAAAATGCTTTGCCATCTTTTACACACTTAAAATTTTAAAAGGAGAAGCAAAAAGGGAAAGCAATCCAGAAGATATACATTAAACAAAAAAAAACACAACCATCTCTTCCATTGTTCACTACAGATATATAACATTATCTGCACATGTATTCAAAATGTCTCATTAGGTTTATGCATAGAGGATTATGTACTGAGAACTAATAAATACCATGTGTTGTAACTAAATTTGTATCATATTAATCTACTTAAATACTATTTAATAGTATTTAAAAGCAACAATTTATGAAACTTTTAATGAGTATTCTTTATTAGCCCAGGTATTTGCATATTGGTGTTGCAGAAGACTAATCTTGTGACTTAAAAAAAAAAAAAAAAAAAAATTATCTCAGTTTCACAGTGAAGGGGTAACTGCCCAAGGACAGCCAAGAACACTGAATGATAAAGGTCAAGCTTATTAGTAAAAGAAGCCTAAATCAAATCTTCCACATTCCAAGTCTTAATAACCCTTGGATTACAATGCTCCCAAGAGACAGAAAGACATTCTCCCATGGCCTTGCATACATATACAGCTCACTTCTGTTTGGGTCTAGTGAAAAGGTATATAAAACATATAATACAGGTGTATAATACAATGTCTTAAAATTTCAGAGACATGAAGAGGTGGAGCACTATATACCCTGCCCTTTCTACAATGTTATAGAAGATGTCCTACTGACAGTGCATAGTAGTTAATTTCTCATTGAATAGGAAATCCTCTTTCCATATAAGAACATGTACAGACCGTGTCTAAAAGCAAACTGAGTATTTCCTTGCCAGTGCAATTCTTTACCTACATGAAATTGATAAAGGTGTTAAATGATATTCCTTTTTTTTTTTTTCTCAAAGCATAGGCTTTCTTTTTTGTTAAAATTAAAATATTCTAACAATTGATAATGCTATTTTCTAACAATTGATAATACTTTTTTTGCAGAAAAATCTATTAAGTATTTGCAGTATTTATTGTAATTTTTTATCTTAAAATTTTAAAATATAAAATTCTTTAAAACAAATTCAGTATTATTTACCAAAAGTAAATTGCCAGCCACTAAATTTGGCTAGATTAATCCAGTGTTCACAGGTAAACTAGCTCAGTACAGATGCTAGCAGCAGACAACCACTGTGCAAAGGAATGTAATGGTGCAAGACACCACAGCAATTGAATAGCTCTGACAAGGGAATGATGAGAATGCTCTTTAGGAGATACACTCTAAAAATAAGCTGAAATTAAAAAATAAATAAAACAAACAAACAAACAAAAAAACATTTCTAGGACCAAAATGTAGGAAAAATATCTGGGTACAGCCTACTTGCCCTCCATGCAAGAGGCAGGCTCCTTCCACCAATCTATCATCTCCCATTGCGGCAGAAGTGATTCAACTCCCTGTATTTGCATTTCTGAGTTATGGCAGAGGCATGCTGGACATCCTTTAATCCTATCAGCTTGAGAACTATTCATCAAGACCCAAAAAACAATACCACCAACCCTTAATTATTTTAATTTACTATCTCTATTGTTTAAAGATGCTTGCAACAGTAACAAAGGAAAAGGGATGAAGGACAAGAAGATCGATTAGAACACATAATTGACTTCACAAGTCTTAGAACAAACTTTCATACTTCTACATGGTTTTCAGCTTAATCTTTCATTTATCATGATGAGAAATTAAAATAACATATACCATACACAGTTACAGTTCTTTGAAAACAAAAACAGAGTCTCCAGAAAACACAGAGATGAACAACCGTGTGACAGTCCTGATTCTTCAAGGTTATACCCTTGAAGTGTGTATACTTATGCATATATACTTATACATGCATGTAGAGGTCAAAAAATTAGGAGGGAAGTGCTGAAACAAATTGACTAAATTTTCAAAAAATCCATACAAACCTTCTAAAACTGACCCTGACAAGAAATGACACCTGTTTATTCTTTTGGCATGCAGAGCCACGTTTAAATCCAACGGGGGTGGAGGGAACAACAACAACAACAACAACAACTTGCTAAAGACCACAAATGTAAATAAATTCTATACATTATAACTGGATTTTACATTTTCTTCTGCCATAGGAATAAAGCAGTATAACAGCAATACACCACTGCCACCTACATCATTCATTCTTAGCTCTGTGCTGAAGTTTTTCTGCCCTCTTCACCTGTTCAAATTAGAAAGCTCATCAAAGTAGACTGATGAGGTTATAGTGCAAATCATACTTACTTCGATACATCAAGCAAGAAGTCATTCAGTTCAGTCTGTTTGGCAAGGCCTCTGCACACCTGTGGAAGAACAGACTGTGTTATCATTTGTTCCAGGGGAACACTGAAGTCAGAGGGAACCTGAAGTCATGTGGTCTACCCATTTGATTTGTATTAAAAAAATACCACTCCTAGTGTATAGATATATTACACCATTGTATAAAATTAATAGTAGGATTTGTGTATTGGGCTTCAATCTTAGCTATCTCTTTAGTAGCCTAGTAGTTAAGGCCTAATTCCAGATCAGAAGTCCCACATTCTTCCCAGGCAAGAACCTGGGTAGGGTGAGTATTCTCCTTTGGCCTGCAAGAGCTGAAGGGAAAGGAATGAAAATGAACAATGAGCAGGCTTAAACTAAGTTTTTTATGTTTTGTTTTCTTAGATGTGAAAGACTTTACTGTTTAAGAGTGAGTCAGTATTATAAAGTGATGAGAAGTTACTGCATGCAATTACAATTCTACTAGTACACAATAACCAAGGCCAGTAAATTCTTTCTGTATGTGCCAGGGTGAATGATCACACTAAACGAAGTAAATGATTTCCAGCAATGAGGTGGCAAATATTAGTCTTGAAAAGAAAAGCAGGAAATTTTGTGCAAGCCTTCTGTGAGGTTCATAAAAGACATCTTGAAAAAAATAATGTAATAATCTTCCTTCTGTGACTTGACAGATGAACTTGTTTCAGTATCTTCTGAGTGCTGATGGAATATGTTTAGATTCAGTGCTACTATCTTCTGTTAGCTGAAGGAAAAATACCTCTCAGTAAAGCTGTTGGGATTTGCTACAGGAGATAGCAGTTTGTGGAGCTTCATTAAGCACATCCTTAGTTGGAGTAGCTGGAGAACCATGAAGCAGCTAGCAAGGATAGCTTAAAGCAGGCTTAACTAGCAACACCTAATAATTTCAAACTGATTACTATGTGAGGAACCAGGCGGCCTGGCAGTTGCCTTCTTCCAAACAAAACAAAACAAAACAAACAAACAAAATACTGTAAAGTTGTTACAATTCCACTTCAATAATTATCTATCTACTTCACTAAAATTTCTTTTCTCTTTAAAATCAAAGGAATAAAAAAAAAAATGTTATTTATTAAGTCATTTGTTCCATGGTTGCAAGTGGAGAGAACTATATCAATAGACACCAGAAACTTAAGCATACTTTTTCAGGATCTGGGAAGGGCCTTAAATCAATGTTTTAGTAGTGACACCATTTAAGTTTGAACATAATCCATATTTCTACCAATCAAGTCCTGGCAGAATGGCTACATAATGAAAAAAAATGAAAATCAACCCACACTTACTTGTACTTGATGTATTGCTACTGAAGCCCATGCAAGATTTGCTGTTGCAACCTGAAACAAAAGAGAAAACAAACAAATCTAAACAAACATTGAAAATGTCACACAATTTACATTAGATTTTTCTCTGTATAGCTAAGTGAATTAGACAAAGACAGGCAGCACCAATTTGTGAGGAGATAATTATTTTGTGAAAATCTCTGTATACTTGCAATAGCTTCAGTATCAGTAAGATGCATTCAGACACTGGAGAACATTCCTCCACTTCTGTCATAAAGGTGGTTATCATTGCTCATAAGCAATGGTATTGGCAACCCATCAGGTCAGAAACATAACATCAAAACAAATGTCCCATGAGTCAAGGACATTAAAAATTATGTTATGTATATTTTTTTGAAAGACATCTGTTACAGAAATAAAATATAACATCTTTCTGGGGCTGCATCTCTTCAGCCACAACTATTTCCAGCTGTAAACAGGCACTGTCTCTTTCACTACCATTTTGGTGGCAAAAGAAACAGACCTGATCCCTCATCGCAAGACTAGTGTTTTAAAGTATGACAGTTTCCAGGCAACATTTCAAGTAAATGTCAGGTAAACTGCAATTAACTAAGATGTGCTACCATGCATAATCTCCTGTCCTTGAAACACATAAGCTTTATAGGAACACAGAGGACACAAGTACTAAAAGTCTGCTGCTGCATTCCCTCCCTCCTCATGTCCTTTATTTTTTTTATTTTTTATATTTTTAAGCAGAACACATTGTACAGATTTAATAAAAACTGCTAATGGTATTCAAAGGCTTTCTGAAACCTGAAAACAAAAAGAATGTTTCAGAACTCTCAGAAAGTGACCTTTAAATATTTTTAATTTACTAATAAAATATTTTTATTTAGTAGTCTGTCTTTTCCAAGTAGAACATTAATGAAATTCAGTTAAAGAATGTATTTAATATAACATAAAAGATTCATACAGCTTTGCACAGAACAATGCATGTTTGAGACTATCTGAATTGTAGAATGATTAATGTAATAGGAGAAAATTAAAAAAAATAAAATAACTACATTGTGTGTAAGCAGAATTAATGAAGCACGGTATGTGTCTGGTCTTTTTGTTGTTCTGTGGACAGGGACACTAGCACCACCATACTAATCCAGCCCCTTGCCATGACCTCTGTGTACTGGAAAAAAGATACCAGCTGAGACACTGAGGCTGAAGCTACACATGTGCTGACTGCCTAGCTAATATACAAATATCTGCATCCCACTAAGCTTCTTAGGTTACTGATAAACAGAATATATGATTGACAAATGTTACTATTTTTTTCCTTCCTTGGGAGAACTAGTTTAATACCTCTCGTTGGCATGTTTTCTGCTTTTTGTGTAAGAATAATTACTCTTCAGTACAGATAAAGTGTAGAGCATTTGTGTTCCATGTAACATCTCGTAACACTATCAAGACAACAGACCTTGTAACACTATCAAGACAACAGACCTTGCTAAGACTCGCCCATTTTGTCCTAATCTCTAAATTTAGGTTCATTTCCCTGAGGAAGGGCACAGATAGAAATGAACGACACAGTCCTGAGCCACCTTAGCATGTAGCTGGGACATAACGAGGCAAAAATCTCTGAGACATCTAATCCATTTTCAGATTCATTTGTCCTTGGCTAACAACTCAATGTGGAATGACAAATCGGCATGTGTGGACAATTTAACTGCACAGGCCTTATATAAATACAGTACACCATATAGCATACAGAACAGTCATGGAAATGGGAAAATGGATACGGATGGGAGTGTCTGTGAGGGGAAACGCCAGAATGAAAAAAATAGAAGAGGCTCTTATGAATGTCATGTAGTGATGGCATCTAGATTAGCGGGTCGTCCAAGTACCAGCATATGCAAACACAGTTTCAGAGGACATCTAGATCAGGAGAAAAATAACAATGACGACACATCAAAAAGGACATCTTGATGACTCACAGAGGTGGGACACACTGGAGAGACAAAATATGTCAACTCCTAAAAGCTAAAGACAGACTAAAAACCATCACATGGCTGCCAACCTAGAAAGAAACCAGGAGACAAGAGGACTCAACAGGTGGCATCCCTTGTTCTCCACGTCCCTGAGAGAAGTCCTGGAGAGACTATCTGGATAACCACATCTCTTGTGCCTGGCTCTTGGAAAAGACCACTTAGACACACACGTCTTGGTGCCTGCAAGCGTGTGGATATATATAAGTACGCAAATAAGTGCTTCACTTATACTTTAAAGTAAAATCACTTTCTCCTGTGAGACCTAGCATAGAGAGTTTCTATATGATTGCAACAACATAGCAAAATTATATCCCACAATAGGGCTATCCCCTTGAGAAACAATATCAAAAACAAATTAACCAAAAATATCTTTCCATCCTGTAAAATAAAGCTTTTTCTGGAAAGTTAAAATTGAGACCCAGTGTAACTTAGCAGTATAAAGTAACTTCATTTTTCTGACATATGATGTACACTTGCATAGATATGCTTTATTCGGCACTTTTGCGTTAACTTCTTTAATGACTTTGTATTGAGTTTATAATCAATAAAGACAAATATTTGATGATAAAATTCACATATAAAAAAAAAAAAAAAAAGAAGAGAAGAGTGAGAGAAGAAAGTTTGGAGGGTGGAGGGCTGAGGTGCTAGTCATTGCTGCAAAGGGGGGATTTGCAGAACAAGTTCTGGAAAGTGGTGCCTCACCTCTTGGTGACTTAGATGGAAGGCCTCTTTGCCCCAGTGACGATAAAGCTCCAGAATACCAATCAGATCACCAATTGCAGTGACGATGGGTAAACAAAGAACAGATTGGATACGAGTCCCTGATTCCAGTCCAGTACCTTTGGGAAATCGTTCATCCTAGAAAATGTAAACATAATCTGATAAAATGTAAATATCATAACATTAATATAAAAGATAAATTGGTGCTTTTCTCGCCCTCCTGACTGATCAAATCTGCAGGAACATATATTTAATGATAAAATTCACTAAAAATCATAACTCCCAGCATAATTTACATTTAGCATTAAGACATTTACTAGAAAAGTTCCATAAAAAAAATCTTTTCAACATTAATTTATATGTATAGATAAACTTAGTGATACAAAGTTAGAATTAGTTGTGATATTAGCTTCAGGTTTGCTTTTATAATGCATTTTCTTTATTCTCATAGGCAGCAAATCAACACTTCATTGCTAATGCCAGTCCAGATTAAGAGAGAAGGAAAGAAACATACAAAGAAAAAAGAAAACTAGAGCATTTGTAATTATGAAGTGGGCTGCTCAGATTTCAGTGTTACCAAGCAGCCAGCAGTGTTTGCAAGAGGATAAAAATCAAAAACTGAGGCTAAGGCTAAGGCTTTAGGTTATACAGAGTTATAATCCTCAACTGACTCCTGAGGAGAAAAACATTTTCCAAAAAAAAAATTACATGAGAGAAAGTATTTCTCCTTCCCTTGCTTATGCATCCTGAATAAGCCCATGCACAATTTATATTAATAAATGTTAAAAATAACCTACCAGCTGCTATAAAAAGCCCAAATGTATAACATTTGCTTTAAGTACGTAATATGCAACACTTTATAACTTCAACTCCTCGTGAATGAAAACTCACAAAAACCAGAGAAGCTACCTTTATGTTGAGGCAGTAACTAGCTGACCTGAAGCATGCCAGAAGCACTTGGTTGCACACAGTCCTTCTGTGCATGATTTTTACTAGCTGTTCCCTGCAGACTCTGCTTAAAAAACTCTCTCTTCTTCATGGCTGATCCCACTTACACTGGGGAATGGGATACTTTCCTTTCTCAAAGAAAACAGGAAGTAATCTCTACCTTAATTACTAAAATGACAATTACTAAGATGAAAATTACTAAGATGACCTGAAAGTCTAAGAACAAATGACAGCCTCACACAAAATGGAAGGCAATGGAGAGTGGGAAGCACTTTTCAACACAAGCCTCCTGCTTTCACTATTTAATTCTTTCTTCCACAGAAGAGGGGTGACGAGTCAGTTTGCATCCTAAAATCACAGGAAGGCAAACCACATCACCACAATTAATCTTCCTTTTCTGGAGGGGTGAATAGAATAAAGAAGGACCAAAGTGAAAGGTCAGAGTGGGGAAATTGGACTGGGAATCAAAACAGCCAGTCCCCTGCTGCAGTGAACTTCCATCCTGCATAGCCTTCACAGAGGTTCACGATTTGAATTTCACAGTGAAAGGAAGTTAATCTTTTCTTCTTAGTACAACCCATTGAGGTACATTAGATGTTCTCTATGTACATCCAAACAGTCAATTCAAAACAGGAAATTTGTCTGGAGTTCTGTCAATAATCTGCTTATACTGTAAAACAACAAAGAGCTCAAAACTCCTCTCCACTAACTCTTCTTAGTATTAGGGATGTAAAATCAACACATACCATCTTAATATACAAGCCTATCATAACATAAATTGGAAATTACCAGTGACGATTTAAGCCTGTCTATTGTATCTCTGTGTTATAGACAGAAAAAACCTAACAGCATAGAAACACTTGATACTCCAGCTAAGTACCAACTTCTACTACAGAGAAAGTAGCATCTGCTTTTTGTTTTCATACATGGAGAACAGCATCCCTTCATCAGTATGGGGCAACTTCAAGTCCCTTTGGGCTACCTTCTTCAGCACCTGGCCACCTGAGAGGTCCACCAGGTAGCATGTGTATTTGGCATTTAAAATAGAATAAATAAATAAATAAAACTTTTAAAAACAGAGATGGAAATGTCCAATTTTGATCACTTTTGAGAATATTCTTATTCTAGATCAAAAGAACTCAAAAGAGTACTGAAAACACTGAAGAGTAACCAATTTAAACAGTCTTGGTTTTCTCACAATCAGCCAATCATAAAGCATTCTCATAAAGTACAATTAACTACCCAATTAACTATGCAACTGCATAGACATGACTAGAGAATAAAGTTTTCCAAGAAATTAAAAAGGACAGACATACATGGTGCCAGGAGTTATCAGAATATTACATACAGATTTTCTGAATATTTAAATAAATACATAAATTTCTGACTTTTGCTATCAGTTACATATGTAAATCTTGTCTAATAATCAGAACTGTGATTGACATTCGTTTAAGTATGAGCTAAGTGCTATAATTAAATCAAACTTTGATTATCTATATGGAAGTCTTCTTGTTTGGGATCAGCACACTGATTATTTCAAGACCAAAAGGACAGAAGTTTTGAGTGCTGTCTTTAACTATAATACCCTTACTTCTATTATCTGACAACAAAAAGCTAATAAAAGACAAAAAAAAATCTTTAAATATAAAAATGAATGCGATCTTCTGAATTTACTCCATGAAGTTAATCCAAAATAAAACTTATTTCCTTGGTAGCAAGACAGATGTTAATTACATTGTTATACATTCTGCTCAATAAATATATCAGCATCAAAATATTCAACCCATTAATATGTTGTATTCATCTCATTAAAAACAGAAAGCTTTTTACCCCCAGAATATCTTCTACTAACAACGTTTTTCTGGATCTGGCTACATAAGCAGATACTGTAGTGCCATGTGCAATGGGCCCTGCCGGAATGAGCCGTGGTTGTCCTTCTTTAGCTCCTGGTGGTGTAAATACACACAGACTCTAGTTAGAAGAAAAAAAAAAAAAAAAAAAGGAAAAAAGAAAAAATAATGTAATTAGAGAGCATGGCTACATTTACAGAGTCACTGTGATACATATGTAGTTCAAAGGATTGAATAAAGTAGGTAACAGAGAAACAGTTTTTGTGCTTTTGAATATGAAAAATAGTTGGTAAAACTCCATGTAACTCTTTCAAAATCATATAAAATCCCACTCTACATTCAATATTCAGACAGTGAATAACTCTTCCGCTGAAGTCAGTCAGCACTTATATCAGTTGGATTATGTTTACCTTGAATGTAGTTCAAGACTTCGAGTCACAGAAAAATATTATGCCTTATAAAAAATATTTTTTTCTAGAATGCAGTCACTTACTTCAATAGAGAATGCTCAGAAAGTACAGATAATCTTTATTTTTACTGTTTATCTCACCCAAATGAAAGATAATTTCAAAATTATTATTAATTTATTATTAATTTAATTATTACTAAATTATACTTCCTGAAATCCAAGTGACTGTATTCATCCCCTGTACTAAAAGGGGACACAACACTATACAGCATATTACTAGAGCTCCTAGTAAGAATGGCCACTCCTTTGTAATAATCTGTTTTAACGTTAGATTTTGCTTTCATTACAGCTATTACAGGGGTTCATCTCCCAAGATTCTATGGCATCATTGGTTATGATAATCAATAGTAATTACATCTAATCCTTCTGCTACATTTATAATTTCCAAAATTTTCTGTTACAGTAAACAAAAGCAGGTGCACATGTACTGTAGATACCAGTTGCTCTGGATGCAACATTGCCTTGAAAGACTGAAAAAATAACTTTTTTTTTTTTTTTTTTTCTAATAAGATTTCAGCTTCAGCTTAGTAGTATGCAGGGAGCTTTGCTCTGGAATTGTCATTGTATGTATAGCTAATTCTCAGTAGAAGAAACAACAAAAAAAAATCCCATAAAATCTTTGGGTCTGGTTCCTTGAAGAAATTAAGTGAATTCTGTGTACTATGAAATCAATAGCATTTCTGTTATTTCACTCTCCTCTTTAAAGACTTGTGAGGTCATTATTACTATGGTATTTCAATATCTCACAATCTCTATGCCTGTAGTCTCTAACTCCCTTGTATTGTGGGCAGTGAATACCATCCTTGTTTTATAGATAGCAACTAAGATTTAAAAAACAAACAAAACAAAACACGCCTTTTATTTATATTGTTATTTTAGCTGACGCTCCAATTACCATTTTAATACAAATTTCACAGATCACTACCCAGAGTGCAGAATGCCCTGCGTTACGGTTTAGAGTCAGAGCAAGCCAAAAGGATCACAAGAGAAAGAAAATTCAGGTATGAAGGAAAGGTGAGACAGATTTCATAAGTCAATAGCCACCATCATGAGCCCTGTGAAACAGGATAAATTATTAAACAGGGGTTGTTTTCATAGAATCATAGAATCATTAAGGTTGAGAAAGACCTCTAAGATCATGTAGTCCAAACTTTAACCTAGTACTGAAGTCCACCACTGTGGACTAAGTTCCAAATCTACACATATCTTGAAAACCTCCAGGGATAGTAACTAAACCAGTTTCCTGGGCAGCCTATTCCACTGCCGCACAACCCTTTCAGTAAACAAATTTATATTAATATCCATCCTAAACCTCCCATGATGCAAATTGAGACTATTTCCCCATGTCTTATCACTTGCTGTAGAATCACAGAACATAAAATACATCATTTGTAGGTGAAAATTCTGCAACTAGTCTCAGTTGTAGAAAATGAAGTGATGATATAAGATGTATCCTTTCATAATTATCATTTACTTCTTCTACAAACATGCATGGTGCATCATAAAACATTCTAAAGAATTCTGAAAAAGAACACACTGAGACTTTCAGAAACTAAGGAGATGCAATGTAATGCACCATTTCTGAAGTGATTAAGGTACCTTAGCTGGAACGGACATCATTTTGGAAGGAGAAAGTTGGACTTTAGGATGAGGTAAAAACAAATGATCAAAGAAAAGTATGGAATTAATGGTCATAGCAATAGTGAAATTTATCCAAGAAGATTTAGTAGTCTAATGATTAGGGTGATTAAAGAGTGTAAAAGAAAAACACTAAAGATTCGGATAAAACTAAAGAAGTATTTGTTCTGTTAAGGATAATGTCAGGAAGTCTTTAAAAGTTCCACAAGACAAGGCAATGTGTTTTCCATCCAGTTCCTCACATGATACTAATGTGATACAGATGGCAATTAAACTACCTTAAAAAAAAAAAAAAAAAAAAAAAGCTGCCACAAAGTATTTTAGCTCTGACAAGACATCAAGACATTTTAGCATACTTTATTTCATAATTCTCATGCAGCTGGAAGGAAAGATATTTTTTTTCCAAGCTCTACTGAACTTGTACTGTATACACCCCATATAGAATCATAAAATCACAGAATGGTTTGGCTTGGAAGAGACCTTAAAGAACATCTAGTCACAAACCCCTGCCACAGGTATGGACATCTCCCACTAGATCAGGTTACCCAAAACCTCACCCAACCTTGAACAATCCCAGGGATGGGGTATCCACAACCGTTTTTTTTTTTTTTTTTTTTTTTTTTTTTATAAATATAAAGCCATTACTTCTGTCCTATCACTATACTCCCTGATAAAGAGACCCTCTTCAGCTTTCTTGTAGGCCCCCTTTAGGTACTAGAAGGCTGCTACAAGGTTTCCCCAGAGCCTTCTTTTCTCCAGGCTCTCTCAGCCTGTCTTCATAGGAGGGGAGCCCCAGGCCTCTGGTTATCTTTGTGGCCCTTCTCTGGACTCATTCTAATAATACTTGTTCTAATTTTGATGTTTTGCATTACGGTACAAGTGAAGAAAATCTTGGATCTCTCTGTTTATTCTGATCCCAAATTTTAGTCTTATTCTTTAAATCCTTTTACACTCACAGCTTCTTTAAAGAGTGGCCTTTAAGAGTCAAGGACATGGGAAAAGACAGAATGTTTATTTTATGTACCCTGTACAAGAATGTGCTAAAAAAAAAGGGGGGGGGGCAACAAAAACATACAAAAACAAACAACAACAGAAGCACTGAATTGGCACACTGAATCTGCCAGAATAAGCATGCTCAATTTACCAGAATAAAAAGTTCTATTTATTCTTACTTTCTTGTAATCTAGTAAAATACAGATACATACAATTCTTAACTGTAAACTTAGTTTCATTATTACTTGCCTCATAAGCTTAAGTTTCATGATTTTACATGCACTTAAACAGAATGAAAAAAAAAATTCACTTAACAGATCCAAGAAAAGCACTTCAGTAGCTGGAGAAAAAAAAAAAAAAAAAAAAAAGTACATTTGGGGAAGGGGAAGAGGCTTAGGGCATTAAGGGCACAGAAATACTGAAATACATACTGTTGCAAATATTTGACCTGCTAAGCTATATGCTTTGATTAAAAAAAAAAAAAAAAAAAAAAAAACTACTACTGAAATAGTACTTTCATAGTAGAAATAATAACACTATATGTTCGATACCAAAAAATTGGTTCATATTGCAGAGTATTGCAAAATTCAGGAGATAAAACACAAACTCTGAATTACATAGTCAAAGTAGTGGAACAAGTCAAATTAAATTAACAGGACACCAGGGACCAAAGCTGATCTTTCTAAAGATTAACACTTTTACTAACACAATTCTTCTTATTTTTCTCAAGACATATTTGGTTCTTTATGCCAACAGAGCAATATGTGATGCTAAGCAGAGTAATTGTGCAATTTAAATTACGTATATAAAAAGTGCTTCTCCACACTGATCTCCTGAGCCCCGCCCACAATTAAATATAAAGCAACACACAAAACTTTCTCTTCTCAGAAACACCTTCTCAGAACAAAAGAAAGGAAGAAAACACAGACACATATTCTTGTCCAGAAGCAGCCTTCACTGGATCTTCAATGTAAACTGTGTTTACACAATGAAGTTTCACTAGCAAAAGTTGCTTTTGCCAGCATGGTCTTTTCTGGGTCCTTGTGTAAATAACAGTTTGGCTGGCAAACCCCTCTGTTGCTACTACAAAGAAGTACAGCTGTGAATATGTATTTTGCTGTTGAAAAAAGCACATGGATACTATAGTAATTTTACCAATGTAAAAGAGTTTCTTAGAAGAGATTCAAGTTTTGTTTCTTTTAGAGGAAAAGACAAACAAACAAACAAACAAACAAACAAAAAAACACAATACATTGTTAAGAGGTCAGCGAGGAAAACCTCTTCCAAGTACCTAGCAGGTACTATGTTTGAAACTATTCCCTCTCTACAGGTAGAGAGCATGGCTGTTCAAGGATAAACCATCACTATCAAACTAAGCATTATCAAACAGTCCTTGATGTCCAAGGTCACTGAACAATCTAAAATCTCATTCCAACTGTGCAGTACTATTCAAAAAACATGCACATTTTGTCATAACTATATATAAGCTGCAATTAGTCCATAAACTTGTACTAACCCACATCTTTCATAGAACCATAGAATAGTTCAATTGTGTTGGAAGGGATCTTAAAGATCCTCCTGTTCCACCCACCTGACATGGGCAGGGACACCTCCCACTACACCAGGTTGCTCAAAGCCCCATCCAACCTGGCCTTGAACACTTCCAGGGATAGGGCATCCAAAATTTCTCTAAGCAACTTTTTCCAGTGCCTCTCCACCCTCAGAGAAAAGAATCTCTTCTTTATAGCTAATCTAAATCTCCCCCCTTTTAGTTTAAAGCCATTACTCCTCGTACAATCACTATACTTCCTGATAAAGAATCCCTCTCCAGCTTTCTTGTAGGCTCCCTTTAGGTACTGGAAGGATCAACACTGAGCCTTCTCTTCTCCAGGCTGAACAACCCCAGCTCCCTCAGTCTGTCATCATAGGAGAGGTGCTCCAGCTCTTTATCTCCTCTGGACTTGTTCTAACACTTCCAAATCCTTCTTGTGCTGGGAGACCCAGAGCAGAACACAGTGCTCCAGGTGGGGTCTCGTGAAAGCCAAGTAGAGAGGGATAATCATTCCCTGAACTTGCTGGTCATGCTTCTTTTGATACAGCCAGGGTATGGTTGGCTGTTTGGGCTGCAAGTGCACATTACTGGCTCATGTTGAGCTTCTCATCAACCAGCACCCCCAGGTCTGGCCACTGTTGAACAGAGACAAATGTAACAAAACTCATCTTTTCGTATTTCACAGGCATTTTAAGTGAATGAACATATTGTAATCTCTCATGTCTATTCTATAATATATTAATAATAATTAATTAACTAATATATTAACTAGACTTTCAGTCTACAAGAATGCATAATGCATAACTGTTATCTGTTCATGATGAATATCATCATGACAGCATTCTCAATTACAAGCAAAAGACAGTAAATTTGGCTTTCAGATGCATAACAAAACTAGTATGTACCCATAAAGCCATAATATGGTTCTTGATGCTCATTCCTTGGTGCCTTGCGCTTAGTCTTTTGAATTTACAAAGCAATTTATCTTAAACCACTTTACTGTGGCTGAAACAGAAACCTCAGCACTCCTCACTTTCAGCAGATAAGAGAATCCACAAGAAGCACAACTGTTACTCATCTCGTCATGCTGTGATATCTTGGCCCTACTTTTTTTTTTTAAATTTTTATTATTTTTTTTTCTGGTGAAATGTAATGCTTGACAGAGACAGAAGATTAAAATCCCAATAAAAGAAAAGATGAGGAGGAGCAGCCCAAGTCTCATAACACATACCATCAGCTTCTCCTGACAGATGTTCCTCCAATGATAAGAAACTACCCACAGTTTTCAGGTGCTTTCAGTCTTAGTCTTTGACTCCTCTGATGAGGTCAACTATAGATGTAAGCGATGTTATTCCTCTAGTGGCTGTTGGGGTGTAGCCCATGGGAATATATCAGAACAGCAAATCCCAATCCAAAAAAGTGAGGCACCATTCAACCAGCTATATAAGGTTTGTCTGGATTTGAACTGCAGAACTGCAAACATGTATTGTTTGCATTTCCCAAACTGCTTAGTTGTTTATTCTCTACCAACAATATTTCTTATAACAAATACCAATCATTTTTTTTTTTTTTCTAAGAGATCTTTGTAGCAAAGAGGTCTGGATAAGTACCAGGTTTAATGATAAGAATGAGGGTTAAAGTACACACATCATAAGCGTTCCATTAACTAGTTGTTTTGGAGCTACGAGTGACTCTCATTGTGAGTTTTGCAGATAAAACCAGCCCTGAAAATGCTTAATGGAAAATGATTTAATATTCATTTGACATAAAATGAAATTCTTAATACTACAACATTGCTATACAAATTGATGCTTGGGGAAAAAAAAAAAATAAAGAGAAATGGAAATTCAGCAAGTTGACATTAAGTGAGCTTAATAGTATTTGCAGCTCACATCCCTTACTGTTTAGTGATAGTAACAATTTTTTCCTCTTAGTAAAGGATGCAACAGCAAACATAAGACCATACAGCTTAGTGATGATACAATTAATTGTAGATAGGTATTAAGGCTGCTCCTTAAGACCAGTTTTTGCAGGAACAAAGCTTACCACAATAAGCAATTATTATCAAGAAAACCAACAAAACAAAAAAAATTTGGGAAGCATCCACGGGAAAAAAAGCTTGGATTTGTAAACTGGCTAAACTGACATAGTAGCCAATGTTACCATGCTAAAATCTTAAAGACCTATAGGCATTTATGTCCTGAGTTTAAGCACAAGTGCAGCAATTCTGCTGCAAGAAGCACACAAAGGATAAAAGGGAAAAAATTATACCCATTTTAATAATTTTTAAAACAATCTCTTATTTCCTTCTTTAAAGCTAACCAAGTACTTGAGAGATTTGCATTTTTAAACTCTATACTATGCAGGTATGTTGGGAAAATATACAAACGTTAGATAATTGTGAAATGAAAACAATGCATTTATGTGCTGTAAAACAACTAGTAATTGTTTTGTTTTTAATATTTGTATTCTTTTAAATAGTGTTAATTAACTTCATTTAATTCCTGAAAACTCTCCTGTTGATTCGTAAAACTGAAAACTCCCTCAAGAGTTACACTAGCTTATTGACACAGAAAACTACAGCGACTCACCTCTTTTCCACCCCCCTCTGTATTAAGGCATGGTCAGCTAAGCATTTTTCTGAAAGATGTTTGTATAAACAGCTCTCAAAAGACTTGCGAGGGTGAAGGTACCTGAGCTTTCACAAGCAACACACTGTAGTGCTTCATTACAGATGCAACTGAGGAAGCTTTCCTAATCCAACCCTCCTACTTCTTGCCTTATATACCATAAATATATAGAAAATTACCTTACCCAGGTAATCTCTGCCTTACCCAGGCATATCTTCACCCCTCAACTTTGTTGTTGTTGTTGTTGCAGAAGAACTGCAATGCCAGTTCTTCTGTTTCCTGACTATTCTCTCTGTTCTCTTTTGGGCCCTCTTCAGCCCTTCCACTTTTTAATTAAAGTGAAGTGCTTAAACCAGACATATTTTTCCACCTGAAACCACAACAAGAGTACAGAGTAACAGGAAAATTACTTGTTGTGAAGACTAGACTTCTGATACACAGCACGATGTCTCTTTTACAATAGCGATGATGTAGTTGTCTCATGTTTACTTTCAGATTCACTTCAACTCTCAGAATCTTTCTCAAAATCATCAACTACAGAGATATACAATCTATGCAGAATCTGGAATTTGTCCTCACCAAATTATTGTCTGGTTTCTTCAGACCACTTTCTAAAGATCGTTTTGAATTTTAATCTTTCTGTATAAGAACATCTGAAGTCCTTCCCAATTTCACACTAGATGCAAATTTTATAAGCTTTTCATCCATGCATCAATGAATATACTGAGCAAAACCAGATCCTGGATAAATCCTTGAGGATTTGTACAAAATAACCTGCCATTTTGATACTGAACCACAAATTACCTAGTCTCTGACTAGATCTGTATTCTACGTGTGGTATTTTCATCATGACTATTTCACCATATTGCCTAGCTGAATAGTAAATGAAACAGGACCAAAACTTCTTTAAGACATACCTTGACAGTTATCCATCTCATTTACTTACAGTTTCATAATTTTTTAACTCAAAATTGAACTGTTAGATAGTAATTGATCAAGAGCTTTTCCTCTCTGCTGAGCATCACTATTCTCTGGCAAGCAGGAAAGCAACAGATTTCTTTCACTATGTCTGTAGAAAGTTTACATAGTGGTAGAACTAACTCAAGGATAGAGACTAAATTTTTCTGAATTTGCTTGCAAATAAGAAGAGTTTCACCTAGAAACATGTTTAAAACATTCGTATCTCAGAGAAGATGTCTGCATACTCAAAATCATGTATGTCAGGTTGGCACAAAACTTTAGACAGTTAGCAATGAGTAGATTCTTTTTCCTTTCCCTAATTATTCACATCACCCCATAAATTCACTAGGTGGCACTGTAGGTCAAGCAGCAACAACATTCTGTATGACTAAAAATTCTACAATGGTTTAATAACATACACTCTGAAGCACAGTGTGTGCACGGATTTGTGGCCCCACATAATTATTTCTTAAAACATAGAAAACTCCTACATGAAGCAAGGATAGTCTGCTTGTAACACAATTTTCAGTTTCAGGAGCTAAGTAACATGCACAAAAACTAGTAAAAGCTACTTTAAGTATATGCCAATTAAATTCAAACTCACACAGCTTTACATAAGAATCAATATGATCATGTGTTGAATTACACAAATAAGTACTAAAAAAAGAGACATCTGAAGAATGAGCTAATGTAGTAATACATTAGAAACTCTGGATAAAGTATTTTAGAAATATTGCCTGGCAAAGATATCGGCTTATGAGTTTAAATCCATGCTCAGCTAGCATGGTACTTGGGCACATTAATTTACATACACACCCTGTCAAATCCTTTAAGTCATGTTTAAAGATGATATTCAATTAAGGTAATAGCATGAGAACTATGAACTATATTTTCATCCCCATCAGTAATAAAACAGAGAACTGTAACAAAATAATGTCGTTTCCTTAAGAATTGTGGAACATTTCTGTTTGATTTGGAAGTGTTTCCAGTCTACAAGTTTATAGTATTTTCAAATTGAGTGTTATCTAATTTAAGATCATTTTATTTGCATAAGTGCAGTAAGCCATGGGCAAATCATAAATTCATAAAGGTACATCTACATGGCACAATGTAATAGAGTTCAAGAACCAGAAGTAGTGAGCACAGTTTGGTTCAGATCCTTTTACCATGATGAAAAAGCCATGCTGTTTCCAGCACCTGCATATTTTGCACTCTATTTTACCAGATGCATAGCATATGCAAAAACAGATTCTGAAACACGGAAAGACTTTACGGGAGGAGCAAGGAATTGGACATGTGAGTGGTACTTACCTGCTTGGGGGCAATTATTTAAGAAGCAGAATCATAATATCAGCAGAATTGAACTATCAGTTAACACGGAGCACACCAAGTGCCAGAACTCCCAAGCAATCTGAACAACCAGAAAGTCACTAAAATTACTGAACTGCCCACACTCATTCTGGCACCAATTCTGAGTAACACTTGCATAAATAAATGCCCTATAACATGTAATTGGTGTGGCACCTTCTATATCAAGCAAATTCACTCAGCTAAAGATCCCAAAGGCATTCCGTCTGACACATCGGCTAGAAATTTCCTCATCCTGCTGTTATCTGACTCAAGGTATGTTTCTACCTTCAACAGAGAGAAAGAAAACAAGGCTATAAAGAAACCTAGTATGTGGTCAGGTATTTTAACAAACTCACAAAAGCCCAAAGTAATGATATACTATTGAATTCTGCTGTGTCCTTAAAACACCTTCAGCAACAGGGTGTTTACCATGTCCTGTTAAATGGCAAAGGAACTCTTTCTACAAAGCAAGGTCCTCCTTTAACAGCAAAAGTATCACCTATGCTTTGCAAAAAGAAAAAGGCCAAACTTATCTTTACATTAAACAAAGATGCTTTCAGCTCTAATATAATAGAGAAGTGCTGTCTATATTAAAAATTGCACCAAATAAAGATTTACGAAGAAATCTTAGTAAGCTATGAAAGAAGATTTGCAATGATAGGGCAATCTCTCAATATTAAGAAATAATAGCACACAGTATGCAGTAATCATTTGCTTGTTTTCACTCTGTAAATGCCTACAATTTCTGTGAAAGGAAGCTAACTTTTATCCTAATTAGAAACTCCTTATTTAATTTAGGCTAAAAGCAGTTACGGAAATCTTGTATTACGAAAATGTTCCCCAGCTGAACAGATTAGCACCTCAAAATTCTCATGTTTGGATTTCTTTAAACAGGCACAAGTATACTTATACATATGGACAGTGAGAGCAGAAATGAACTAGAGTTAATGCTTTAGCTCTGGTTTTGATCCTAAGGTCCCTTACAGAATTAAGTCAGAACAAAAATCACTAGAGAATTATTCAGGATAAGGTAGGTATCTAACTTATTATCAGTCTTCCTCCATTTTGACACAATCTCCTCTCAATACTTAGTTCTCAAAAATAAATAAATAAATAAAATCTACACACGCTCCAGAAAAGCAGTATGCAGGCACAAATTATTTGTTTGAAAGCATGGTGAAAATAACTGTCACATCAGGTATGCATAAGGTTGCTGACTGCATAAATACAAGGAGATATATGCATATTTTTTAATCAAAAAAAAATGCTAAAATGGAAACATTTCGATTTTTCTGGATTTGAGAAATTAAAATCTCAAATCAAGCATCAAAAATTGACACAAAAAAAATAGAAGCTATTCTTTAATATGTGGCTATACGTGTTCAGTACTTACTTTACTTTGTCTACACTAATTACAGGGTTTTGTAATTTTTGAAACAAAATAGTTAACTTCAGCTTAAAGAATTAGCCCCTTTCTGACTTTACACTATGCAGAATCTTTTTGTTCCCATTTAACAGAGACTTATTTATACATTACCAGTACTTGCTGACCAATGGTTAATATCTTGGACACATCCTTTAGATTAAATATTCAAAGATAACCAAATTAATTTTCAATGGCAATTTCCTACAAAAAGCAGGCTAATGCATTACCATTTATTTATAAGACTACAAACATGGGACTGGCACAAAGCCCACTAATGTGAATGGAAAATCTCACACTAACTTCAAAGAACTTGGGATCAGTCCCTATAAAAACTACATCAGGAACATTCCATTTTGGGAGATGCAGTTACATAGCAGTGGTTAATAAAGTCAATGTGTGTTTTTAGTAGTTGGAACTTTATGCAGGAAAGTTATACTGGGAAGCAGATTCATTCAATTGCTTGATAGGCTATTAAAAACAAACAAACAAACAAACCACACACAAACACAAAGCAGAAGGTCAGAAAGTGCCCATGGTAGGGAGACTGGGAAGAGTTCCTTTTACCCCTTTTATGCCACACAAATCTAACTTTAAAAACCTCACCATAGTAAGAATTGTCTAGGTCTTATTCTGTAAAGTTAATTTTACTGTAATGTTTTAAAATCAATTATAGAGATGTACCTATTGCTTAGTTGGCATGCAATTACTGCCCCTGAAGCTGTCCAGTACTGTGCATTCAGAACTGATGGTTTCAGTTCCTGCAAGTTCCTGTCTTCAGTGACTGTTTGCATTAAAGTGAAAATTGTCATCAACTAACACAGAGGATGAATACATTACTTAAATTATCACCCTTAGTAAAACAGTAGTTAAAATACACAATATCTTTGTATTTACAGAACACAGATCAAAACTAATTTCTAAAGAATACAGCTGGTAAACTTCATCATATTAAATAATCTTGAAATGAAAAAATACACAGAACCCATTTCCACTTCTTACTTTGAAGAAATCTCTATATGGGCCTTCTAATTAGACAGTCTATTTGAACAAGTTAAAAATATTCTCAGGCAGGGCTTAAGTCACTTGCAGGTTTGTATATCTTGAATTCACTTTTTTTATTATTTCAGAAGTGGCATTCTTTCCCTTTTCCTGAATGCAATCATTTCACAAAGAGCAAAGATTAATGGACTTTGCTCTTGAGTTGATTAATGGGCTACAAAATGTAAATTGACTATGTAAAGTAAGGAAACAAAATCAGTGAGGAAAAAAATAAATAAATAAATGTTTTCCCCTCTAGTCAGTTAGAAGAACTTAATTTGTTTCTTGAACAAATGAAAGATACAACATTTCTGCCAACTTGTGATTTTTAAGTTGATGGAACTTAGTGAAGTATAAACCGTATTTCCTTCTCTGCAGCCATTTAAAGTAACTACAAAATCTTGTGTAATGGTAACTGTACAAATTGACTTGGATACAAAAAGAAAGAAAAAAAAAAAAAGGAATTTGAAATGTTAAGTGACAAAACAGTATTGCAGTCATTGCTATTCCAATTATTAAACTAGAAACTAATCTCATTTGTGAATTTTAAAAGCACAATTTATCTCATGGTAACCAAAATCTACACCTGAACTTTACATTATCTTATGGTCAAGTTGCAGCTTACAGTTAACAGAAGACCTGATACTATTTTAAAAATCAGAAGCATAACCAGATGAAAAGAACAGGTTATACTGAGAGCAAATTCACATTACTTTGCATGTTTGCTAAAGATAATAATGGAGCCAAATCACAACTTAAGTTGATAGTCAGAGAAAGAACAGCTGTCTACTGTCAAATTAAAAAAAAAAAAAAAAAAAGCCAGGACACAACATGCAGAAAATATATTTTTTTTAATTACCACTATGTTCAAGAAACGTCCAATGTACAGAAATAAAACTAACAGACAGCTAGCATTTAGCACTTAGGTAATATTTCCTGCTAAATGAGGTACAAAATAAATTCAAAATATTGTAAAATTGGAAAATGCACTTTTAACTGTATAGAAAAGCAGTATCTTAATCCAGAATACTTACATTATTGCATTCTCCCAGGAAATATAGTGCAAATCCATCAGCTTTTGTAGCTGCCAAAGCAATAATAAAAGAAATAATTGTACTCAGAGGGGCAATTGAACTTATATGAGTTCTCTGAGGTGAAACCACAAATTCAATTGTACTTAGGACAAGTATCTACAATTCTAAAGGTGAAAGTCTATTACTGTGTCCTTTGAAACTTCCAAGACTCTACAAAATTAGAGGTACAGTACAATACTTGCTTACAGCACTGTCATTTGTTACAGTCTAAAAGATAATTAGAAACAACCTCTTTACACACCATGCTCCTACTCCAAGGCCGAATGTCTGTAAATTCAAATTGGTTCATATGAGAGTATAGAAATAAAATAAGAACATGAATTTACAGTATGATCTGGCAGATAAGATTATAATTTCCATGAGTAAAATAAACACTGTTTGTAGATGGTAAGCTATATTTATCCTTGCCTTAAGACAGAAAAGTATGGGAAAATAAAATGTTGCAAATACTGCCATAAAAATGTGTTTCAAAACAAACAGTTTCTATTTTCTGCACCTGTCCAATTCCAAAACCAGTGACACACACCAGAAGTTTTGTACTTGCCCAATTTTTGCCAGATTTACATTGCTGTATGAAACAGGATAAAGTTGAATTCCTCAACCTTTCAAAAATTTAAAGTCAACCAACAATCAGAACTTACAGCTGAAATGAAAAGTCTCAGAATCAGAAAGGTATTCTCTCAGATACTCAGTATCAGAAGAGTCTCAGTTTCAGAAGAGCAGGAGGTCAATTTTTTTTGTCTCTGCTTTACACAGCAGACTTGGTATTTGATCTAAGTAAATCTTTCTTTTCAACATGTAATAACCATTTTAACCAGTACATGTACTTATCTGATACACTATTTTTATGAATGAACGCAGGAATCCACTTATTGGATTAAATCCAATGCTTCATGGGAGTAATTATACTTTTGTGTGATCAAATCAGTTGGCTTTCTGTGTATCTTTGACAGAAGGAAAAAAAACTACTCTGTTATTTGCTCACTGTCAACTTTGTAACATACTGAGAGTTTAGGACATGGCAATATTTATTCACATTTTAAATCCTTCACCTGCAGTACATAAGCACATTGAGCTACATGGTAAAAAAAAACACAGTACAATAAATATAAAAAATCTCAAGTGCTTTAGGAAAGAAAAAAAAAAAAAAAGATAAGTGGACCCAGTCTTCCACTTGCTGTGTATAAGCAAAAACCAGTTCTGATTTGCTGTGATCTCGACATCAATATCCAAATAACCACTTAAGCAAATACAGTAAACAGAAGTGGTCCGTTCAAAACATAATGTATATAAATCAGAACAATTAAACAAACAACAACAACAAAAAAAAGATGTGTCAGTAATGGGGAAGCTTTCTAAAGAGTTGTTTGAAAGCTATACTGAGCATACCTACCTATTCTTCCTATAGAAGTGTGAGTATATCAACTATGGCTAAATAAATAAATACATAAACACAACATATAAATTACACACATTGTTATTGGGGATTTTTTTTTTTCTTTTCTTTTCTTTTATGTTATTTTAAGTTTTGGTCACGTGTTTTTGTTGTTGTTTTTGTTTTTATGACAAGTGTTACTTAAATCTGATAGAAAGAAATGCTTATACAACTGAATGCAATCTGAAATCATGCAGAAGACATAGAATCATAGAATAGATTGGGTTGGAAGGGATCTTAAAGATCATCATTCCAACCCCTCTCCCCGCCATGGACAGGGACACCTCCCACTAGACGAGGTTGCTCAAAGTCCCATCCAACCTGGCCTTGAACACTTTCAGGTACACGGCCACCCGCAGCTTCTCTGGGAAACCTGTTCCTCACCGCACTCTGAGTGAAGAATTTCTTCATTAAAATCTAATTCAAATCTACCCTTTATGGTTTAAGACATGCTGTCAATAACATCTCAGTTTTGTTTGAAAAGGGGTGTGCAGTGATATTACTGATAGATCTCTTTTTACATTCAATACTGATGTTGCAAAACCATCATAACCAGAATAACCTATTATTTGGTTCATTTAACAGAATCACAGAATTGGTTGGAAGGGACCTATAGGGATCATCTAGTCCAATGTCCTGGATCAAGAAGGGTCCCCTAACAGGGTGCTCTGATTTTGCAGTTGGATACAGAACTCTCTACAAAGATGAAACTCATTTAAGTGCTGTCAGGAGTTCACTGAGGTACTGAAGTTCATACTGACACAACATCTGAAGAATATACTGTTAGCCCTCAATACCTGTCTTCATAAATTAAACCACATAACAAATGTGCTGTGCAATGATGCTAAACAAACAACAGCTCAGAGACATCTGAATCTGTTTCTTACCTATTTTAATGATGCTGCTCAGTTCATATAAAAGTAGTTGGTTATCTCCTCCTGTATCCAGACGTTGTTCAATGTAGCTGTTCAATTCATATACTACACCTTGCATATTCGTATCCTGATACTAGTGAAGCAAAAAAAAATGAGAAAAACATTTTAGAATAATGCAGAGGTATTTGGCAGTTTTCAACATACAAATTCATTAAAAATAATACATTGAGATTCAACACCAAGTCAATATCAATCATCCTATTGCAGCTACCTAAAGAACTGGGTCACTGCCAAGTAAGAAACATTTCACTGTCTGCTCCATTAGCCATTTGTTCAAAATGTACTGAGTAAACCAGTGAGTGATTACTAATTGCCTAAGCTTGGCCAAGGTCACATGACAATGTGTCAAGAAAAAACTCAGAGCTGTGACAATTAGAAGGTAAGCAACCTTCAACTCCTTCCTTTCAAGCCCCTCCATTAGAAAAGGAGGCAACTAGCTCCCTTTATCAGTATCTTCCATCTCAAACTCATGAACCAAATGTCAGGAATGTGCAAAGCACCTGAGCTTTGAGCAGGTAGCTTGAGTAGATCCATCTTTGGAATACAGAAGCAATTAACAGTACCAAAATGAAGGACAGAAATTGTATGAGTCAAAGCCATGCTAGCCATTGTGCTAACAGGCATTTGTCTCGATCAAAGGTGGTAGACAGAGCAAGAAAGAGATTACAAAATGATTAAGATATTTAGACAGGAGAAATGAAACAGCAGCACATGCTAGAATTTCATGGAAAAGGAGAAGCAGCCTTCCTTCAGGGGCCCAGATGCATTTGGTTATCCAGTTCCTCAGTCCTGAAGGGCTGATAAAACTGGCAGTAAATGTGCATATGTAGCGTGACAGCATCACAAACAATAATTTCACAGAAAGCAATACTTGGCAGTAAGTACAGATTCATTACCCTACCCAAAACTGGTAATGCAGTGACTGAAGATAGTAATATGGTCAATGACTTATTGAACTCGGTGATGCAGTAAGTTTTGTCACTTAAACTAAAAATGAAGCTGGTGATATTTAGACAAATTAATCTTGCTTGAAAGACTAAGACTTATTCTCCTGTTCATTCATACTTAGAGCCAAATGTATTATCGAGCAGATTAATATAAGCATCATTACGGAAAATACCACAAAATTTCCGAGTACTACAGTCTATCCACCTCTCCCACTTCATGTGCACACATTTAAGCCTGCTTCTAATTTCTGTAGATCTTCTGTCTGTATCTTTGTGTACACATATACATTTGACTCTCACTGATGGATTAGACACATAACCTACGCAGAGTATTCTATGACATAATTTTTGTTATTACTTCAGGCTACATACAGCACACTATGTTGTGAATAAAGAGCCCATGGCTGTATATTTAGGCTACACTTGGCTTCTTCACTTCAAGCCAAAATAAAACAAGAAAAAAAATCAAAAAAGTATTTGCTGGGTATTGCCAATTAATAATTCCTTTAAATTAAGCAGATCTTAATCTGGACCTAAAAATTGTTCCTGAGAACATACAATCTCTGCCACGACCCCTTCTTAACACATGGTGCTGTATTAATCTATTGTCCAGATGGACATATTGGAACATCTGAGACCTAGTGAGTCCAAAATGTTTTCACTGTATAACAATCCTAACACTTAATAATTCTTTCTATAAATTGATGTGATTATTATAAATTTTGACAGTGATATTAAGGTCACACTGCATACATGTATTTACTGCTTGGGTAAGTCTTGAGTTTCTAACACAGATTGCCATTACCATTATTAGCACAGTATGGCAGCTGGAAGCTTCCATTTGCAACTGGCTGTCCTCTGCTGTGTCCCACATTTAATAACGTATACTTTTTCAGAGGGAGAAAACAACAGCATAGTTTCATCGAAGTGAAATTTTTATGAACAGCTTTATACTTACAGTACGGCTGTAAGAAGCAATGTAATAGGAAAATGTTGAATGAGAATTTCTTTTACTCCTATCTGTTAATCTACATTAGAGAAAATATGTGCAGTATGTGTATCCTAAAACCAAGACAGGTAACCAAGAACAAGTGCACAAAACCTTTATTATATGGTAAAATGCCTTCTCATAACTTGGGAGTGAATACTTTTCACCTGTGATACACAGTCAGGATTTAAATCAACTCTTCAAAGGTTAAAGCTAATACAATAACAGGAAGCATCAGCAAAATGAGTCCACTGGCATAAGAGCAGTGGCATAATAACAACTTTCACCATAATCAAGCAGCAGTTCTGTGTGCATAGTAATTACATAATAAGCTCTGTGCCCTTTATCCTCACCTCTACAACATATGCTTGCAAACATTTTGTAAGCAGGGAAAATTATTGCATACACTGATGTTACTAAAAGATAGTAGCCTCATAATACATACGGTTGTAATACGGCAGATTTCTATTACTGACAATTTGTGAATCCACAACTGTCCAGATGGACAAATTCTGTCCAGATTCACAATTAAGTAATTCTACAACTTAGATCAGTCACCAGCAAGGAATTATTCCGTCATGCTGTGAAATGTTTTTGATTTTTATAACAGCAGAGTGAAAGAGGTTTATTTATTTGGTTTTACGTTGGATAACCACAATATGTTTGGTTGAAAAGCCACAATACTCATTATGAAACCATATATTTAAACATTGAGTAAGTCATAAGCAAACCATGGTACAAGCACTATTCAATGTAGTTACTAACACAGACCTGCATGTATTTGGTGTCATGCTTACTTTAGGAAAATAATTCCTAAAAGAAAAATTCAACACATTAATGGATATATATATATATATATATATATATATATATATATATATTTGTCATCAGATTCATCTTTTTTTTTTTTTTTTTTTAATTTCTTATGGTAGTTTATTTTGCACTTTAAATTTTATTAACACTCAACTCTCTTTAATTAATCCGTTCTTCCCATTGCTGATTTCCTTCTAAAATTCAGTGTGTACGTGTATTTTGGTATATTTAGTGTAAACTTCTGCATTTTGATGGCACTACATTAAAATAATTCAAGTGAATTAGAAAATGGTTTGACCCTATCATACCACTATGTTACTGGCATCATCATGTTTCTAATAGCTGCATACATCACAACGCTATGAAAAAACTAATAATTTAATAATTAAGAGAGGAATCATGTTAAAGTATTCATATTTTTAAAATAATAAATAAAAAAATAATAAAGTTTTTAGAGGATTTCTATAAAAATATTTATATGGTTATTTGTCTTAAAAGGTTGTGGTACAACAGAACACAGCATGCAATGACGGATGATCTAAGAATAATGCCATATCTTGTGTCTACACAAAAAGGCTGAAAATCACAAATATTTTATTGCATGAAAAGAGATACTGAAATATCACAGAGATGAATTTAATGCATTCACTCTGAATAATTAAGTCATAAAAAAGGCAAGCACACAATTTAATATATAAAGAAAATTTTATCTATGACAAACTGCAATGAAGATTAATGCACATGCTTCTATGCTTATAGGGAAGCTGTGCCAAAGGCGTTTCATGATACTGCAGAAAAGAAAAAGCCCTTCTGCTGCAACAAGAAGGCTTCAGTAACAGAGCACAGGGTCATTAAGTACAATTACAATCCAGAAGTTTATCTGGTTTCTCTGTAACTTCCTAAGCTGTAATCTAAATAGCAATTAGAAGTTGCTTTATAATACTTATTCCTACTAGAGAACACTTTCTCCAAATCAACAACCACTATCTGCCACAATAGAAACATTTCCTTTTACAGACTTCACAGCGCATGATGTTATCACATGCTAGGAGGAGTTAGAACAAAAGAACAGCTGGATTTCCAAGTAACACATAAAGGGATGGTCAAATGTACTATGGGGATGCAAAATTGCACTAGATGTGGATGAGGAAAAACCCTTCAAAAGCCACAAAACATGGGAGAAAATTAGCCATAGACAGAGTTGATGTTGCTTATTTTTCATCTGCAGTTTAAGTATCTTGGGCTGGTTTCAGAGAGAATCACAAGACAGAGCTCTTCATCAGCTGATGGAGAAGGCCTCTAGCTGACCACAGGGCTATGAGAGCCAGAGGAATACTTCTTTCTGGGAGATGGATGTAAAGTCCTGTTTTGCTACAGACTCAATAGGGCAGGACAGCACAGTTGTTTTTCCCAGGAGAATGGAGAAGTTATTGACCTGTCATATCAGTATGCTTTGGAACCTGACTTCTGGGAAAGCAGGAACCAATCCTAGGTCACACAAACATTTTCTTGAACATTTTAAGGCTCCAGGCCCACCCTTATGAGTATTACCAGACTGAATTGCAGAGAGCAATGGGAAAGCAATACAGCTCCTCATAATCAGTGCTTCTCTTCCAATCTCTGGTCCCAATGTGCACAAGAAGTAAAGAGATGAGGGACAAGGCCTAACCCACACCACTATGCAGGCCAGCTGGACACTGAGCATACAATGAGGACATCAGCAGGTGCTGAAAAAGCTCACGATATGCATGCTGCCTCCACCAGATAATACTTCAACAAATCACCTTAATTAATCTATCAATAACAGGTTAAAGACTTGAAGATTCTGCACAGTGACTCATACAAGACAACGTCCTTAGGCAGGGACAGGATTTCATTACAAACATTTACGTTGTGAGATCTGAAACGTGACTGAAACCTGTACCCAAACTTCTTCAGTCCTCCCTTTACAATGACAATTTGCAGTCTTAATGCTCTGAACATTTCCTTGACATTTGACTGAGATGTCAGTCTGAACTATTTTATGCTAGATATGTTCATTTTGTGTCAGAAGCATAAAAAGACTGGTCTTACATGGGTAAGTTGTCAATGTCATTGCTACCTGCTTTAAATCAAAAATAAATAAATAAATCTAACAATGGCACTTTTGTACTCCTTGAGAACAAGTACCACAGTCACAAAAAAACAAAATGCATAAACTGTTTGATGCCTTTTTTGGAAATGCATCAGCTTTCCCTTCCTTTCAGGTAGCATTATGGAAAAATAATAATAATAATAATTAAAAAAAAAAAAAAAAGACAAAAGCAGATGCACAGTTGGCACCCTGATTTATTAGCCTCACTCTATCTAATATTCCAGTTCCTTTCATAACATAGCTCCTTAGTCTTCTTCAGGGAAGATCACTAATGCTCAATTACTATAGATTTTTAAAAATATTTTACAAAATATCAGTTAAATAACTTTGGGACCATTAGTTTACTTGTCTGCACAATAAACATATTTTTAATCTCAACTGTGTTCTTTCCCCGTCCCAAGGAAGGGAAGGAAGGGAAGAAATACACAGAGTGGAACATAACAGTGGCTTTTAAAGAGAAGTCTTGTTTCAGAGTACTTAAAATATTCCACATATTACTGTACTTTATTATAATGATTATCAAGTATCAGACATCTAATTTACAGACAAAACAAAACAAAACAAAAAGTCATTTAAGTATCACAACACTTATTTACTTCTTTAAATGTGAGAAATAAAATATTGATTGCATTTTAGTTGTAATATTGTTACTGCATTTCTGATAACCAATGGGTATAATGAAAGAAACATTTGTAGAAAAAGCCAAAATATTTAATTAAGCCAACTAATAAGGTTGGGAAAATGACACACACTTTTATTTAGGTCATTGCTGTGTGAATGCAAGTTATGTGTATGCAAGTATATCTTTAATGTTTACGTTTACATGTACATCTACCTTCTGTAGGCCCAGCACTTTCACAAACTGCCAGATTTTGTATTGTTTAGGTGCAGACAGCTAGTTCACATCTTGTATAGAAACTGATATTTCTCCTTGGGGCATGGTTAGCAAAGGTTCAAAATCTACGCTGCACATGTGAAGAACTAAAATATGGGTCTGGACCTCATTCAAAAAAAGAAGAGGAAAACCACAGAAAGGGAATAAAATTGCTTGCTTTCTTTAAGGTAGAAATGCTGAGCCAAGGATGTCAAATCCTCAGACTGAAAAATAAGAGTAAAGAGCATGTGGTAAGCAAGCTTACGGTACTGAGTTGGTTTTCAAAAGAGCAGTGCACTTGGAGAGGATGCTCAGCAAAATCTCTCAGCTCCAAAAACCCAAGAGAGGTAACTAGGACTTGCTTGAGTAACCAGTTTTGTTTAAACTTGGACATTGGAAAGCAAGAAGCTATAAAGAGCAGAGTTAGCTGAAGTGATTAATTTTAATGCTTGTATACAGCCTCAGAGAAAGCTGCTTCTACACGCATTTGTCTGACGTCTATTCTTCTTGTTTTGACTGGAGAGGACATGGGTTATAACTTGCTCAGTAAATAAAGTTCAGCATTGCAGTACCATACACAGGTATTTATGAATTGTTTATTCACACATCAAATGCCGTTCACGACAAAGCCGAAGAGAGGAAAATATGAAATGACAGTTGGCAGGAAGGCCTTGTTATTATGTCAAAAGATGCAAAAGAGCTCTCACTATGCACAGAAAGAGTTCACAGATTTTGAAGGCACATATTTCCCAGCCTTTTTACGTAGCTGATGCATATCAAGCCTTTGAGAGACAGTGAACACCTTACTAGCAGAAACTTCTTGTCAAGTAGCCCCCATTTGCAGGCATCCTATTGAAATCTTTCCATCAACTCCTTCCCCATTATCAAATTGTAACAACAAAATATTGCTTCACTAGTATCAGGAAAAATACATAACAAAAAGCAAAGGCTTGGCTTAAAAGAACAGAGCATTAAGATTATATAGAAGTAACCATATAAGCTGTGATTAACTGTAAAGCTCATAAAGCTGCATGAATATCTTTATTATATCACCCCTCTAGATTATATAATGCAATAGCATGTCAATTAACAGCTTAATTTTAACTTGACAGGGCTGAATACAGCTCCTGTTCTTAAAAAGCTTTTTATAAAATCACATTCTCTCCTAATAGTTGACTTGCGAACACTCTAGAAACATCATGTACAAAATTAAAAATAAACTTCCTAATTTTTCCTCCACTGTTGCTCATCACTACCATAATATCCACAAGACTTTCCCTATTTAAAATAAATAAATAAATAAATAAAAATCAGCTTGTACATGCATCTTCTTCTCATTACAATGGGTGCAATGCCATTTGTACCATTTCTAAAGTCTGAATATTTGTTCTAGTTCTCCCAACTTGTTGATAAATTTATTGCAGTATTCAGTTCTGGGACAGTGCAAAAAGGCTTAAATATACAATCTTTAATAAGGAAATCCTACAAAGTATGAACTTGCTTTGCCACATCTTTAATAAGGAAATTCTACAAAGAACAAGCTTGTTTTGCCAATGTATCATAAAAAGCCTAAACTTTTGTTATCAGTTGCACAGTGGAGATGCATGCAATTATTGCAACTGTTTACTGAAAACATATTCGCTAATTCTGTAACTGTCAGTGACATGCTGTGCTGGGTGCTAGCTAGTGCCAAGGCAGCTGCCAAAAGCTCCAAGTCCAAAAACGGGAAAGGAGAGGATTAAAGTATTATTCCTGCTTCCAAGAATAAAGTACTGTAAATGAGCTAGTCACTTGCTAGGTAATAATTTTCTGGTGTTTATATGGCAAACCTACAAAGTGAATTGCTGTTGGCATCACCAGAGTTTACAAAGCATAGGTACTTGCCAAAATGCAGCTTCACTAGAAGTATTGTTCAAGTAAACATGGAATGGAAAGTCATTAAGTGAAATGAACAACAGCTAATTTCACTGTGATCATATCAGGAACATGAAGTATTTTTCTTTAAACTTGAGAATCTGAGGTACAAAAGAGCACATAGTGATCATGGGAAACTTAACAGCACGTAGAACAAAATCCTGGCTATAGTTCATGGAGGAAGGGGGTTATTTTTGCCAACTCAAAAGAATAACATGTCTCCAGCATGCACTGTTTTCACTAATACCATCAAAGAAACACATCTTTAGTCTAGATATACATAAATAGATATGCACTTAGTGCCCAAACTCATATTCCTCTGTTTTCTTTTCTTTAGCAGATAAAACAGGGAAAGCAGAGTACAACATTCAGCTGGAGTTTTCTTCATTAAAATAGCTCAATATTTGGTTTCCTTTCTGCCCAGAAAACCACTTCTGTAGCTAGGACAGGATCAGCCAGCACACATCTGCACAATAAGTAAGCAGAAAATGCTCAGCATTTCCAAGGAGGTTCCCAAATACTGTATCATATGGAAAGGAGATTCTGTCCTTAGTTACATATATTTCATAAATACTGGAATTTAAAACAGAGAAAAAAGTTCACAGGTTGACAGTTTGGTCACAGATGCTCATGAGCTATTTTGTAACCAGAGTATTCTTCATTCCAAGCGTAGTCTAAAGGAATCAGGAATTTTTTTTTTTTTTCTCCTTCACCCCACTGGTCAGTAGTTACATGTATGTCAAGGCAATTTAAGTTATCTTTACATACAAGTCCTGATCAGCAAAATATTGATGACATTGCTATTGGTGGACTTGTTTTAAAAATAATATTTTGAAAATATTGAAAAGCTTTATTTATTTATTGGAAAAAAAAAAAAAAAAAGCTATTTTGAAAAGCTTTTTTTTTGTTTTGTTTCTATAAGTCTCAAAATGAATAATTTCTGGAGGTTTTCTTCAATGCAATGCAATAATGATATCTGAAACTGCTACTCTATTTTGACCCTGAGCTTCTAAAAATGGCAAAACTAAAAATGCAATTCCTACAAAATTTTTCAAAACTCACTCAAATTTACAACTGTGAAACTACACTAAATACCCTTGAAAATACTGAAATTTCTTTTAAATATTTGAAGAAGTAAGTTTTTGTTTTGTTTTCTCAAAAGTGCTAGACACCATTCATCCCATTGTAGTTTGCTAGTTAAAAGAAACAAAAGCAAATAAATGGCAAGTTCAGTATTTAGAGCCTCTAGAATAATCCTATATTATTGTATGTTCATAAATAAAGAAGGTGAGGCTTTTCTGAAAGAGTAAGGGGTTAGATACATTTAATTAAAAATATCTTCCCTCCAATTTAATTCTATCATCCTGTGTAAGCACAACAATAAAAGCAACCAAAGAAACTGATGTCAGCATATGACTATGAACATTTTAATGTTTTTACTCTTGCCCAGTGTTGAAAGATGATGTGCAGAAAGATTCAGCTATGCAAAACACATGTTTTTAGCATATTTCTATCCTGGTTCTTTACTAATACAACATTTTTAAACAATTTGGTTAATTCTGGAATAAAATTCTTTTCACTAGGCTTGACTTTTGCTTCCCTGAGATACAGATAAAATTTTGTTCTTGACATTTTCAGGAATTAAAAATTAACAGTTAATGACTTTAAAACTCATAATTCTTCAGTCAGCATTGACATGTCTTTTTCTCTGAAAAAAATTACTCATGTACAGCACTTTCCTAATTTAAATTCTAATTTATGTTCAGATTACAATTAAACTGGCATCTGTTTGAGCTACTGCTGAAGAAAAAAAAAAAAAAAAGAGAGAGAGAGAGGAAGTATTACAATGGTCTATATTGTATTATTCAAAAATGCTATAAACTAACAAAATGTGTCCATATAAAGTCTGGTGTGTTACTAATTGCCAATAGGCCTTCATTCAACTGCCATAACTGCTGAATACTAAGAAACTAGTAGGGGTTACCAAAATGGTGTTATAAATTAATAAAAAAGTAAAGCATTCACTTTTGCCTACGTACACTACACCATGGGAAATCCATATATCCATAGCATATCAACTATATGGAAACTTTCTGCTTGCATAAACTCATTTTAGGCATCATTCAACCTCTTTTTTTTTTGCAGTCTTGTAAGTAGTGAACTTCAGTTCCCTCTTCAGCACTCAAAGTTACCAAAGTGAGGTTCCCACTACCAGTCTGTTTCTATTCCTCCCATATCCCACGGTTTTCTGAACAACTTTACTGAGAGCAAGACACCCAGCCTGCTTTTGCAGGCATTCAACCAGCCTTATTTCTAATACTTCTGTGATATTCTTGTATTTCTCCTAGGAACCCAAGACAGTTTATGCAGAAAGTTCAAGAGGAAAAACAAAACAAGACTATGACTCCACATCACAATGCTGCAGGTGGCCCTCTAATCTTACATGAAAAAAATACCTGGACACTTCAGGATGACTGGACAGATCTGAGGGCAGCAGATTGTCCTGTACTGATCTTTTGTCATCCCCTAGAAAAAGCACTGGTTTCTCACAGGTTCCCCTAATTAGTTCTCATCCATGGACTGAGATTCTGCAGGACACTGTGTCAATCATAGGTAAGGCTAGAGTCAGGAATTCACTACTGAATATGCATTTTAAGATTTTTACATTACTTTTCATAGAGTACACTGCAAAACATTTCAAATTAAAGAATTGAGATGATCTGTACCATAACATATCTCAAAGGGAATAATTAGATAGGACATACTCCTTCTTTTGTTTCCTCTTGTTATGCGTACTATCTCTTGAGGCAGCAACACTGATTAAATAGTCTGCAGTTATGCCTAAACTCAAAGTCCTGTAATTTTCCTGGTTTCTGTGAAGCACCTTTTTAAAATTGGATCACAAAAATAGCACTAAGAAATATAAATTTGTTAATGCAAAATACCCTTTAATTTATTTCCAGGCAATCAAGTGTTCTCAATATTTATTTTCCTTCTTAACTGTTCTGTAGTCAGTCAGTACACCAACTTTTTCTCCAGAGATCCAGTTTGTACAGGGAATAGAGTAAAACCTTGATCAGACGACTGCATGAAAATCATCTCAAGTGAACAGTGGGCCTCAGAGATTACACTACTTTCTAGAGGGGATGGGGAGCAGCACTTACCCTGCTGACTTCCTTCGGAGTCGATTCATCTATGAGGAAACAAAACAAACAATTAGGCACTCATGGAAGTTTCTAGAGTGAATGAACAACAAGATACTATGCTTCAAATAACTTGTGCACTGCTGTACAATATTTTTCTTGCGTAGTTCCATAAAGTAAATGTAATTTAGACTGCTGTGTATTTACAATACTAAATTCCAAGATCCAAAAATTAATTATAATTAGGTTAAAATATTCAATAATTTTGTGCTGTCTTAATACAAATACAAAGTTTACTATATTTCATAAGTCAGTTCACAGGCCAGCTAAACAAGAAAGTACTGTATTATTCTCCTACTTTAATATTCCAACTCAGTAAGACAATTGGTAGCATTCCACAGTATGAGAAGTAAAGGCTCTCTGCTAACAGATAGACCACCGACATCCTACATATAAGATTAGTGAGTAGACTGAGACTTTCTGTTCTCAAGACAAAAGAAGGTATTCTTGTCAACTTCTTTAAATGTGGAAAAAAATATATCCTTGTGACCATAAGACCATAAGAATATAACTGATTTCAATATATTACAATAACGTACAATAAGTTCAAAACACAAATTACAGGCATATATATATATATATATAAATGCTACTATGTTTTTTCTTCAAATGCCAACCATCCTGAATTTTTTGTAATTTAATCATGCACTGATTAACACAGGTACAATAACTGAGCATGAGCTAAAACACTGCTTAGTATTTCTGAAAATAAAGTGAAAGCATACACAACAAGAATTCATCTAACACAGGAAGAGTTTCCAACTTCCAGTCCAACCACACCAAAAGTAGCTTAAACAGACCCTTATCCTCCAGTTGTTTACCTCTTTTGAAAAACAAAAAGAGTGAGATTTGTATCCCTTTATTTTTATAGTAGAAATGAAATTACTATGTTTTTGAAAATAATTTTAAGTCATCAAATTAATTTAATCTTGCAGAGAAAAAACATGTTTATTTTTGTGGTCCTTATTTATACATATCTGGACACTTCTCTACAGAAGATACCATATCTTGTTTGTTAGATACATACATAATATCAGATAGACTATACTCTCCAAAATGATCCCCAGGTGATAGAATACTTGAGAAAGACACAGTTACAAGTATTTTTAAATGGTATCGCTAGCAAAGGCTTTTCAGATATTGGCATGTAAAAAACATTTTCCAGAAAACAAATTCAAGACCCAGTTTCCAATAAGTGCATACTCAATAATCAAATCGCATTCTCCTCAAAATTATACGAGTAATGCAAGGTAAAATCTTTTTTTTTTTTCTTCTCACAATTGTGAGTGAAAATTAGTCTTCTCTTATCCCCTATTAAATGATATACCATGAATTTACACATGCAGAACACAAAGTAGTACTTTAAAGTAGTTCTACTGTTTGCAGTGTAATGTATAGTGCACACTCTGCAATGTTCGGTAGTGTTATTAACTTCCTTGACTGGACAAATCCACATATGAATTACAAGGATTAAATTTAAACTCTAAATCTATCTTCCCAACTACCTTAATTCTGACAGCAAGCAACAGAAGATGTTAACAAAAAGAAAACCACGTGATGGTAATTATGACACTTTGCTGCATACTGAGTTTTTAGTAACCCATAGATCAAGTATTTCTTTTTTTGTTTTTTTTCTGTTTAAAAGTCTAGGATTTTTTTTCCTTCTATTTTCTGCTTTGTTTGTTGTTGTTGCTGGTTGTTTGGTGGGTTGGGTTGGTTTTATTTGTTTGTTTTTGTTTGTTTAAAACCAGTGCCACAGTCCTTTGCCATTTACAATATTCTCTGAGTTCCACAATTGAAATACAACTGATAAGAAAAATTATCTCTACTTTATTTTGAATCTGCAGATTTTGAATTTCATCTGATGCCTTCTATTCACCTTATCTTCAGAGCCTACAATTCCACAAATCTGTCCAACAAGTCCTTCTTTGCTTCACACCCTACCAAAACTTTTCCTGGCTTAGGAGTTCTGCCTTGCTTTGCTGCCACTCGTCACTGCTGCTCTCAATGCTCCTGCACCTCCTCCAGTACCACTACTTCCTTCCAAGACAAGAAATCCACAACTACAGATGATACTGCAGCTGAGGAAAACACAGCAGAGACAAACAGAATGGCACAGAGATGATTTAGGGGCCTGTTTTCTAGTTGAAAGAAATAATTCCAAACATTTTTAAATATTTATAATACCAATATCTCTCTCCAGAGTGCTAATAACTAAGAGCCCATTAATGTATATATAAAATTGCAAACATTTTCGCTCAAGTTCAGCAGTCAGCATTTGTCAACATTAACCCTGACAGTTGTTTTATCTCTCAGTTACTCCATGCTTTTAGTACCATGAATAACTTCACGCTAAAAAATATATATTTATAATTTTTCAAATTTCATTTAAACCTCCTTCCTCTTACCCAAATCATATATGTATATGCTCAAAAGCATGGGTACAGCATGCTGGTAATCCACTAGTGACCTCCCTCCGGTAGAAAAAAATAATAATTTATTGTAATATATCTGCCAAAATGACTACCATCACAATTTCATGGCTTTCACACCAATTTGAGACCAAACTGCCACTGCAATTTCCAATGATTAAAAAAAAAAAGCTACTAATCAAAATATACCAATCAAAAAGCAACTAATAATTTCACATTTTTGGAAATCCTTGACATTGTAATTTCATAGGCTTAGAAATTTTTGCAAATGTCATCTACCCAACATGACTCCCATATATACATAATACTGTGCTTTGATTTGTATAACTTGAGACGCCCAGGTGTGGCTCCTGCCCTGTAATTCACAGTTAATTACTTTACTATAAATACAAGAATCATTATATTAAGAAGTTATATAAAGAGAACACACGAAGCAGCCTGGTGGGTACCCATTTTGCAGGGTACAAAACATGAAAATGGACAGATGGTCATTATGTCAAAAAACTTTCAATTTCTTTCCATGAGGAAATTAAAAGAACTACACTAACAGATCAGAAAGAAAAATATAATACCTAAAGGTACTCAGTAAGGACAAACTTCATGGAAGGATTAGCAGAGACAATACTTTTTTTCAGAATCAAAAAGGTAAAACCGATATGCCATTCTTTCTCTTTCAGAAGAAACATAAAAAATGTTCGGTAAGTTTGGTATTAGATCTCCACAGGTGTAGTTTGCTATTCAGGCATTATGAATGGAGGGGAAAAAAATGAAGACTTATGGACTTATGGGAAGGAGGAAAGTAAAAAATAGAAGGAGAAAGGGAGAGAAAAAAAAAAAAAAAAAGGCATCAAATACTACATTAATACATCTAGATTCAAGTTAAATTTCTAACAGAATAAGCTAGAAAATCATCTAATGCATTCAAAGAATCCAAAGGCCTAATAAAAGGCCTCTTTTTTTTTTTTTTTTTTTTTTTTTCTTCGTATAGTAAAGGAAGAAATGTGACCCCATGAATCTCAAGTGTTCTGGACCATTTTTCTGGAGCAAAGTGACACATCCATGGAGTGACTGGATGCTCACACACCTCCATGCCGATACCCATTTGCTGTATTTTTGTCTGTACTGTGTTTGCCACACTATAGGCTGTGGCAAAGCCTTTATGGCTATTTTATACCTCCTAAATACAGGGAAACTCATTGAAACAGCAGATTTCCCACAAATTACTTTATTAGTGAGCTCCCCTAGCCAAAATATGGATTAATTAATATATTTTATGTATTCGTATGTATATGTATGATACATACTGTATGTGTTATATATAAGTATGTATGTACAGTTGTCTTTTTTCAAGAGTTGTTCACTTTATATTTGAAACTATCAAGAACAATATTAGTGCATTCAGAGTGCCAGAACAAAATCATACACATTTTTGGTACTCTGTGTTAACAATTTTTCAGGTATCAAAAAACATTAACATGACACTCTTAATTTCTACAAACTGCAATGTTGCTGTGGGGTGATGGGAGTAGCTGGGAAGAGCACACTACCCTAGCCAGAGGCAATTTTGTGATCCGGAAACACCAGGCACATGTCAGTAACCAAGCAGAAGACCATGGTTTAGCTGGCGTTAGAAACTCTGTTACATTCATGTCTTGCTAATTTGAGCATAAATGCTCACTGATACCATAACTGGAGAAACAGGAAACTGTAGGGAACAGAACTAAATGTCAAGGGTTTCCCACCAAGCATGCAGACCAAAACCCTTGTGCCAGCAATGATATCCATCTTGCCCCACAGTGAGCTGGTCCAGTCCACTAACACTGCAGGAAATGGTTCACTTTCTAAACTTTCAAAATCAAATAACTGTCTTACACCATAAAAATAAAGTTATGCTCTATTTTATCTCGACAATTTTGCAAATATGACTATCTTAAAAGGCCTCTCCAGACACTAGTGACATCAGGAGGAGTGTATGGAAGACTGAGAAGAGTTTCATGATAAGATTTGGGTTTTAAGAACCAAATTGCAATTTAACAGCCTATAATACCTCAGCTTTGCTATCTATATCATTATAATCCACATCTGGACACCACGCTAAATATATGCATGATAATTGGTATGGTAATTAAAGGCAGCATCCATCCAAGAAAGCTTCCATACTAAACCAAGAAAAGCAAAATCGTAATACGCAGAAAGCTTGGTATTTGGCACAATATACATAGTCTGGGTTTGGTGTGGATTCTGATTATCTTTTCTATCATGGGGAAAAGGAAGAAAAGTTAAATTGTGTAGCATTTCATACAAGGGAAAATCAAGTTAGATTTGGCACATACAAAATCTCATTGCAAGTACTTATTTCTATGCACATTTTTTAATTTTAAACAAAGGTGAATGATCGTTCGAGAACTGTAAGATGCTAAGACAGAGTAGTCTCAGTGATGACTTAATTCAACATCTCAGATATTATATTCTCATGCATTTATCAAGAAAAAAAATATTTCTGAAAAACAATACTGTACTTTCTCTTTGGTCTTATGCAGCTCTTTGTTCTATGTAGTTAAATGTTACTGCGGATCCACCATCGTTGATGATTACAAACAACTTCTCAGGATTAATTCTGTTTATGAGATCCCAGATAGCTGTACAGTCACATTTTCCCAAGGAATGTTTTCCCACACAGCAGATGTCAGATTGACCTAATAATTTTTCTCTTAAAAAATTGCTTTAGGCTTCTTTTCCTTCAGCTAATAAGACACAAGTTGTTTTGAATGCAATTAGACCAGTGTAAGTATCTTTGCTGCTTTTTTTCCATTAGAAGTGACATGCACCCATATGTCAACAAAATTCTACATCAGTAAATGTAGACCAACTAAAGACTACTCTGACAACCATGAAAAGAAGTTTACTAGGTTTAATTTAATTCTTTCTTTAGAAGAATAGCATCAGATACTTTGGTCAGTCAATTTTAATTCCAATTTGCATTCTTATTTTAGATGTTTTGCATTTGGTATCTTATGCCTCCACTGGATTTGCAAGATCTTTTGAAGACATCTAAACTGAGGATGTTTCCTGAAGTGACAGCTATCACATACCCATAACTGATGCGTTAAAACCATCATTGAAAGATGTTCTTGCTTCTTAATGCACAATCTCACCTACAGCATCTGAACAGCTCTCCCGACATTCAGCTATCTGGATTTATGTCACAATTCAGAAGCACTTGTGAATATTTAATACACAAACTGAATTAGACAATTTGTTTAGACATTGACTTAGACATTGAAAGGGAATAATCATTAATATTGATCTGTGGCACCACAGAAGGTTTCTTTCCTTGAAGCAGGATAAAACATGAATTCAAGCTTCTTGACATCAACAATAAGATCAACGTAAGTTCCTGAAAAACAGGTCAAAGGGATGGTCAGTTCATTCTCTCTCTAAAAACAAGCTAACATGGATGAGAGATTAAAAAATCCTGAACAAGGACTTCTTTGCAGATGGTAGGGAGAAAAACACATTGTTTGTCAGGTGTCCTACACTCTTTTGCATATAAACAAACAGGTCATTACACAAAATAGGAGCTAGGAGACAGCACGTTTGACTTCATTAGAGACAAAAAAAATGTTTGGAAGCTCAATGTTTTCTATGACCTTAGCCCTCATGGAACTGATGAAACATTTGTAACAATTTGGCTGGACAGCCTGATCTGGCCAGTACATTTCTAAAGGACTGTCTTCTGAAAGTATCTGTTGTGAGAACAGAAAGGCATATGGAAGATTCAAATTTTGTTCATTTCTGAAATTTCTTACTGATAGTAGCTCTGCACTTTCTAAATCCACAGACAAGAAAATCTCCACTATATACTTGATGTGAGAATTTAAGCTAATCTAAGCAGTGTATTTCTGCAAAATGATGAGAAGAAAAATTGCTTTACTGTTAACATGCTTCCTTTCTCCCTTGCTTAATGACTGGATGATGGATCTACTTCTAAATTTCTGGAATTTCTTTCCCACAATAGCTGAAGTAGTTTTATAAAATTCTTTAAAAGTTTCTAAGGTTGAATACACCTCAGCAAAAATCACGTTGGAACCTGGTCTCCGACCACTAGAAAGAAACTCAATAAGAAACTAGCAGTGAAGTTCTTCACCAAGAGTCCATGATTGTGTTTTAAGGTCATAGCCTATGACTTCAGATCCTATTCAACATGACTGTCGAAGACATTGTTAAATCGTTTAGCTCATCTACCTTATCAGTTAATGAGCTGTAAACATTGTTTATTACTGGAATACAGCCACTAGACAATAGGCTGAAGAACATGCATAGCAATTAGAGGGTTTTTGTTTGATTGTTTGTTTGTTTTTTCCCCATGCTTATCAGTTTACAAGTACATTTTCTTGGCTATATATACCGCTTTTCTTGCCTAATACTGCTTTGTATTTGCTACACTAGCTGTTGTATGCAGTCTTTAAAATTGATTACAAGTCTTGCAAACATGTAGGGTATAGGAAGTCTCTCAACCAACAGTAATACAATTTCTGTATTACTCTTGTTACATCAAACTTGAATTTTTCTTATTTTTTGGCCCCAGAGGATGCTGCTCATTTCTGAGTATAAAGTATCATCGAAGTTTGCTGCTATTGCTGCATCTCAGGAACAACATTAACACGACTAAGCCATTCTCCCAATACTGAGCAGAGCTGTTCCTTCACTTTTTACTGTTTTAAAACATACTGCACAAAGGTTGAAGCTTTTTTTTTTTTTTTTTTTTTTTTTTTTTTCATTCAGCTGGTGTTTTCAATGAGATGAAAAGAATTACGTTGTTCTTGGCTCTAATGCTACTCAGACATATACCTTAGGCAATTCCATTGAAATCAATAGAACTGCTACAGCATGCATTGGAAACCAGCAATGTTTTCATGTATTAAATGTCTCAGCATTCCTGTTATGTATAGTAATCCAGGGCTGATGGGGATCATTACAAGAGAATGCTATTTGAAGCACTTCCCAGAAAGCTCCAACAACCTGAGAAAGCCACACTGCATCTTGCCCATTGCAAGACACTTGGAAATTCTAAAAACATGTAATATCATATATACTCTTTGGAACCTCCTGCAATTCTCAGGTTTGGCTGGTTCACATGTAGTCCATAAATGCCTCCTCATGACTGATAAGATGTCTGCAGGATTTCAAAGAAAGACATTTCCTCCTACTTCCCCAACACCTGAATACAGTGCGTCCTCCTTCATTCACAGCTGCACATGGCAGGGCGCACAGCTTACTGCCATGAAGTTCTCATCCCTGGCATGCAGTGATGCCACAGTGCTTTAGAACTCAAATGGGCCAGGAAATTTGAGCAGGTCTGAAGCATATTGAGAAGGAAATACAGCACAAGGTTCAATGACAGCAGGAGTGTAATAATATTACACTTGTTATCAGCACTGCATGTAAGCCTGGGGGGGGGGAAGTTAGCCAGACACCAGTGTTTTTTACTGCGGCTATATATTTTTACCCTTAATCCTTTCTATTTTATTCTAATCCCTTCCTTTTTGCTTTCCATGGTTCCACCTCTTTCTGTTTAGAAATGTAGAGGGGTATTTGTGTTGATGTTGCTGTTTTTGTTTGTTTTAGGGAAAATTATGTCCAGGTAATAAATGTGTAAAACATCACTCTCATGAAGTTGTTTCATATTTTCAGATTCCAGAGTTCTCCTATACAGAAACTGAAGTTGAACAAGAAACTCCTGCCTGCCTCCTTTTCTTGTTTCTGTCTCTCTGAACACACTGAAAACAAACATAGTGTCACTGAACTTTGCAGTAAAATCCTCAACATCTGCAGAAAAATCAAGACCGAGCAGTCTTCCTCTCTTTCAAACAGCTGACAGAAGAAACAAAAGAAAATGCCCCAGAGGAAAAGTTTGCTAACGTCAACAAGGGTAAAGGGATCATTAGCGCTTGAGATGATAGGTTACCACATGGGAGGGTGTAGTGATCTGGTGTGAAACATATTTACGTCAGGGAATCATTTCAATCCCTCAGAAGACACCCTACTGTAACTACAACATACTTACATTTGTATTAGAGATGTATTTTATTTATTTTACCCTGGAGACTGAAAGCTGAGAAACTGAGAAAATGTTCAAATTAATCTTGATAATACTAAAGAAAAGAAGTGACAGCATAAAATTTACAAATTAAGCCTCTTTGCTTTTAGGAATTTCAGTTGATTTATTTGTAATCATAATCAAGCTCTCAGTGACTGTGTGTTGAGTGTTACAGAATAATGATGTGCAGATAATTCAGGATTTTGGAGTCTTTGAAAAATGACATGTTAAACTAACACGATAAACAGATTGGAACTAAGAGAAGATTGAACTATTTACTACTTATCAGTACCACCACCACTGAGTGAAACATTTTGCTTGCAAGAAGGAGACTGTTAGAACAAAAAATAATTATAACTTCAGTGAGTGTAAAGGAACAGAATATGTAACTACAAAATTATACATAGCTCTCTGTGAAAGGTAATGACAGTAACATCTGAATTTCTAAACTACATGGTTTTACTATGAAAAGATTTATAATGACAGATAATGATAAGGCATGGGAATTATGCAAGAAAAAAAAAATCAAAAGAAAAAGAATGAAATTTATCTTCTTGGCTGCTGCACAAAAATAAATAAATAAATTCAAGACACTTGTTGTGTTCAGTATTCTCGTGCTGGCATTCTAAAAAATGCTAAATTTTAGCTCTCTGTAGTAGCAGATATAGCGTTAAATATATTAGGCCATATTTAGAAAAGTTTTCAGGCAGCAATATATGCACTAAGTTTTCCAAAAAATCTCTAAAGTCAGGCACACAATTCCTTGAAATAAAAAGAAGTTAAATGCTGCAAGAACAGACATAATGATTTACCACAGCTCAAGTGACAATGACAACCCAGTAAACTGTGCGGACTCAGCCACTTGTGACCCTATAGCATGATAATGTAAAGCCTTCAGATCATTCTATATGTAATGAATCTCTGGTTTAATGCCTGAAGTCACTGATGAAGGTTATAGTGAAGGACAGTGAGCTTACTAAAATGCAACATAAAAATGCAACACACACCAGTTGTGTCTGGCTTAAAACAAGAACTTTACACGTAAAATGCTGCTTATACTACACTGCCATTCAGTCTTGCATACACTTCAAGGACACCCCATCACAGCCAACATCAGATACTTGAGCACCAGAACATATTGCAAAGTTGTGGCACCTAACCTAAGTCCACATTCATCAGGGGTTATGTACATTAAATACCTTGCCACAGCAGCACTCAAATTATTCAGTCCTTTTATCCACAGTGGTTCTGTCAGAGATTCTATAAAAACTGATGGGCAGAAACCAGTCCTGAGTGGACTAATGATGTTCTCATTGCTGACTGGTATATTCAGGATGTGCTCACACTCTGTTAGGTCAGCAAAACTACTGCTGATCAAGTTTAAGTACAGAAATTTTGGCACAGGCTCCAAAGAGAGGAATGGCTGTGCTATCAGGAACAGGTGGTTGCTCCTTTGTAAGGAGCTGACCATTTAACCATAGGCAAAGGAGGTATCTCCACAGTTGGGAACATGAGAAAGATTTGGTGACAGAAACCACACAATTTGTAGAGGTTGCAAGGCAAACATACCTTAGATACCCACTCATACAGGGAACCAATCCAATGGCAGTTGTGGAAGGAATTCACTGCTTGCAACCCACCTGACAGACAGAAATTAAGGCAAAGGGGGCGGAAACGTAGAAACGTTCAAAATAAAACTGCAAATACAAATGCACCATATTAGCATGAATGAAGAACTGTGTGTGTTCACGCAACACAAAATTACCTTCATGTGCTCTTTTATTTAACTAACAAAACGCAATGCAGATGGTAAATTAATTGAAATACTAATAAGAAATCAGGAAATATATAAAGAAATCAGCTGGGAAGCTAGTAAACTATATCTAACACAGCAGTGTTAGAGAGTGGAAGTACCACTTCTGTCAGTGGAATAAAGGGAACCAGAGCCAACTGCACCTCTTCAGCATGGCTGAAGTTCCCACCTGCTGGGATAAGGAGCTGTATCTATCTCCCAAATTGTCAATCTAAGAGAACTACTAATGATCACACACTGAGAGCAGGCAACCAAGTGAGAAGTCTGTTCCCACATGTATGAAAAGGGTAATTCATAATCTAAGTCCCTTCTCCCCATGCAGTCAAAATAGTTTTGAAACAGTCATGATTGAGGAATCTCATATTTTGTCACTTACAACATTATTTTTCCCAACCTTCTTCATCAGGCCTGCTGTATAGTTCTGTCAACACCAACATGAGATTCTTACATAAGCAAGTACTACACAACTACCTGGAATAGGAATTTGGAAAAACAACCCAGTGATGCAACTGCTCCAAAAACATTTTCTTTGTATTCTGCACCTGCCTAGTTAAGGAACACCAGAACTATATTAGATAATCTGCTTGAGTCTCACACCCATTTAGGCTTACATACACGCTGTCTTATTTCCATAGGCAATAAATGGTCAGAAGCACTGCTTTATTCATGAACCACTAGGGACCTGGCCATTGTTTTGACACCTAATTATACAATAGAGATATCAGCTTACAAAACCACACCAAAGAGAACAGTCTAAGAACTACACAAGAAGCTAGTGGTTCAAAAGACAAATGGTAAAATAAGTAAACAAATCAAGATTGAAAATGAAAAGAAGAGCCAAAGGAGAGAGCTTCAAGACAGAGTTGTAAAAGTAGGAGAATATAAGAGAGAGGGAAAGAGATGCTAGGGTGAGTAAGAAGCTTGGACAAAGATGTCAGAGACTACTAGCTGTGATCTACTTTACTGAGCTCTCTAGGGTAAATTTACTCTCTGCTAAAGTAGGAAAAAAAAATACTAAAAAAAAAGTAATACTGTATATCAAAAAATTATTTGCATCAAAAGAAAATAGTACACATAATACAGAAAGTAAGATGTATAAAACTTATCCTTTTGCTTGCAACATTGTTCACTGTCCCTGTTAAAGAAAAACTGTAAATTTACATCTTAAGCTTTAAAAATACAGTTGACAGGAAAAAAGTCAGTTACTTTAATGTTCTTTGCCACTTTTTATAAAGTGAACAGATGGCATTATTAAAATTCTAGTAGAACAAAGTATTTATAAGTTCATTTGACAACACCAACTATACTAAAAAGACAGTAATATTGCAGATAAAGCTGCAGGATTCAAAATAGCATAAAAGTACAAATACTGGTTATAAACCCACATTCATGAGTTAGCATATATTCAAAAATTAATTAATGCCAAACAAAAGAAAAGTGCACATGAAATATATGAAAAGGGATATAAAACTGCAATTTATTTTCCAGGGTCACTTCCAAGTTACTCCATGCACTCTGAAGCCTGAACTCTATACAAAGAGTTCAGAGTTGGTGGGGGTTGGTCTGTTCTCCCACGTGCCTGGTGACAGGACGAGGGGGAATGGGCTTAAGTTGAGCCAGGGGAGTTTTAGGTTAGATGTTAGGAAGAACTTCTTCACTGAAAGGGTTGTTAGACATTGGAACAGGCTGCCCAGGGAAGTGGTGGAGTCACAATCCCTGGAAGTCTTCAAAAGACGTTTAGATGTAGAGCTTAGGGATATGGTTTAGTGGAGGGCTGTTAGCGTTAGGTTGGAGGTTGAACTCGATGACCTTGAGGTCTCTTCCAACCTAGAAATTCTGTGATTCTGTGATTCTGTGAAAGAAATCCAAGTTAGATAGCCTATAAGGCAGCTGAGAGGCAAAAGCCTATTGGTTTTGCTACATTTACTTTTCTTTAAATATGTATGGAAAATTAATAATATGATATACAATAAGTAACAATGAAATTACACTACAAATAATCCCCACAGAAATCTCACGCTTAATCTCATAGGCAATGTTCTGAGAAAACAAACAAAAGGTCAGCCAAATGCCTCTAGTGTGCATGTGTCAATGGTTTTAAATGTTGTGCCAGACTGGCTTATTTGATACCTGAGAAATGTTTTATTTGCTGTTCTCTTCATCATCTTGAATTATGAGCCTACAGAGGACTCGCTTAGGAATTGCATGATTTGTAATTGTTTGTCTTTCTTTCTTTTGTCTTTCTTCCAGCCACAGCAACGTCTCAACTCAGTAAAGTGGTATCTTTTAGCATTCTAATTTACTTGAGAAGATGCAAATTCCTGTCACCTTCAAAAAGTGACAAAATGGGCTCACTATAAAAAGAGATAACTAGCACACTGAAAATTTAGCTTTCTCTCTAAACTATTGTATGTCCTTTCCCATATGTGCTGATTTATTCAGAAGTACACCATTTCTCTGTCCACAATTTTTATTAGTACAATCTGTATTTTAGTAATGTTTCTCTCTTTTAAGCACACTGCCCATTCTGAGTGTATTTCATCCATTCAGCATAACACATCATTTTTGGAAAGTCCTTACTTTGGTATATACAAGGCAAATGACTTAAAGAGGTCTCTATACTCAAAATGCGTGTTTTTCCACATTTTAAAGAATTGCATGGCATTGCATTTATTTTTATTTTTTTACGTGTATGTTATCCAAACCTTACCCACTGTTTCACCACCATGTGCCTGTTATGGAATAACCACAACTGATGCAACAATCTCTTAATGAGAGTATTTACTATTTCTTCCTGAAAAGCCAAAATGATCTAGAGAACAATTCCAGTGTGCAGTTCCATGCCATCAGGAACCCATTTTCCCCACTGCCTCCTGATGGCACATGCGTTCCAGCCTCCTGCCTTTGCCCAGCACCAGCACAGGGCTGACCACAGAGGGCAGGGAAATGGTTCAGGCCACACAGTCACAGCCTGAAAACTTTTTTTTTTTTTTTTTTTTTTTTTTTTTTGGATGGACTATTTTCAGTTTCAGCGAACTGTAGAAATTATCTACAATTACATAAGCATGACAACTAATGCAAGGGAAAGGATGGATATACTCACCTGGGGATGGAAGCTGAGGGCAAGCAGTGCAGGCTTAGATCACAGAACTGTGGAATTATTTAGGTTGGAAAAGACCTTCAAGATCATCAAGTACAACCAATGTCTTGGTTCTCATCATTTCCTGAGAACCAAGAGGTGGCTACATATACTATTTGAACAGACAGGACTTACTGGCATTTCAGTTTCTTAAAGTTTGGGCTAGTCAAGATTAGCTGGTGCCTACTGAAGGTGCTTGAAGTTCTGAAAGCAGCTAAGAAGGCATTAGAAGCTGTCTTTTTTAAGGTGGTGATGATTATTATTATTATTGAGCTCATATCACCTTCATATATGATAGTTGCATATTTAATTATAAAAAAGAAAAAAAAAAGATAAAAAGATGCAATTATGGCTACCTTCAGGCAGCAGAGACAGACAAATCTCTTTAGAGAAACATGGTGGTTGTAGATATGTCTAGATTCAATGGATTCTTCCATTTAGAGGGTATGATGATCTATACTCATTTCTACAAAAATAGTTTCCTTTAGCACATTACTGAAAAGAGTAAGAATTTTTAATATCTTGTACATATAGGTCCAGCATGTAGAGAAATGCTTATGTAAAAATTATCTCCAAATCATAGAATGCTGCTTTAAGATTCAAGACGAACACAGCTAAGTCATACCACCAAGAAGCTTCTGTTGATCCATTCTACAATTTAATGGTTTAGGACTGACTCCTTTGCTGAGAAGATTTTAAGAACTGTCAAAGAAGGGAGGGAATTAAGATTTAGAAATATTGTTAGCTTCCTGGTTTAGATTTAGTCAAATCTCAAGAAGAAAACAAGCACAGAGAAGAACTTGCTTTGACAGCAAAATGATTCTACAATTTTAATTACTCATTTCCACTGTATTTTTTCCTTTACTGCTTTCTTTTTCCATAACAATTCCAGGTATAGTGGAAAAAAATGCAAAACAACTCCCTAATTTACTTTTGTTTGTTTGCCAGTTGTATTATGGCAATGAAATTGGAGAAAGCATGCCTACTATAGCAATGACAGGGCAAAAATGTGTCCATTCTAAGAAAAATCACAGCTAGAGACTACAGTTTTTAAAAATACAGTTTAGAAATGAAATGAGTCTATTATATTTCAGTTTTGGCTTGGGAGAAATATGTCCTATATGACTACAGGAATTAGATTTTTCCTGTGAATATCTAATGCAAAATATTGATGTAAAATAAAAAGCTATGGCTGAATGCTTGTAAAGAAGTGGATGCAACCTACTGTGCAGTAGAAAGCAGAAAATAATAGCTGGCTTTCCAGTGGAAGAATTTGGCTGTCAGCCACGTGGTACAGACTGGATTTTGTCCCCAAAGACACATTCACGTTGGTAACATATTGGGAGGTTGTTTAGAGTCTAGAGATTGAGAAGAATAATCTTTCAATTTAATCTATCACCTAGTTAATGCTACTCATAACCATATTGGACATAATTTTATCCAAAGAAAACACATCACAACAAATACTCCAGCAGAATCATTTTAATGACAGAATTCTGTGTTCTACTAAACATTATTTTGTAATTCTGAAAACAAGCAAAAAAAAAAAATCCTGATTAAATGCTTCAGTTTCATTTTAAATATTGTCAGTCACTAGGCTTATTTCTTGTTCCATGCATTGTTTAGTAATAGAGTATCCTTTAATTTGACACATGAAAGGATTTCCCATAATCTTGAAACAAGTGAAGTATCTAACTGCAGGCATTATTTTACGAATTCTATGTTGTCTGTTTAAGTTAACAGCTAATATTAATATAAAAAACAAAACCTATTACTTGAATTGCATATAGAACTTGTTATATTCTAGACAACAAATTACATTGTTGTTAAACCCAAAGAAACCCAGCCTCTGTAGCACACAACCTGATCAATCTACCAAGAGTTGGAAATGAAAAACAGCAAGAAGATGAAAAACAATAATAAATATTCTGCATCTGTTGGAATGTGTGAGGCATTAATTGAAAGGGACAAGACAACAACCAGCAATATATTATACAAGCCGCTCACACTTTTTCTATCCTAAGTCTACCTGCTCCCCAGTTTTGTCTATTTCTACCTATCCTATTCTACCCTTAAAGACTCAAGTTTTGGTACATCAGGGAACCCTTAAAGAAAACTTTTGATAAACCATTTAATACTCTCATCTTTACTAGGAATGTAGCCAAGAATGTTTACAAAAAGCCTAAGTGGCATAAGTAGGTAAGTTGTTTCTTAAGCTTCTCTACTGACAGAGTAGCTCAGTTTATGCATTATGCCACAATGCCTTTGCAACTATTATTTTCAGAGCAGTAATTTTTCTAGTAAATATTAAACTCAGTGGTGGAAAATTTAGAAGATACTGAACTTGTACAAGGATGCAACGAAGTGAGGATTTACAAACTAGCTAGGAGGGTTCTTCAGGTACAAGTTCAGTACAAAAGGCAGGAGTAAACACTTAGGTACTGTCAATTTCTTGAACACAACTATTCTTTGGATACAGTATCTTTTTTTTTTTTTTTGGCCAGAGTCACCAAGATTTCATCTTCAGATGGGTTTTAGAACCAAAAGAATAAGACCTCTGTACCATCAGCTTGAAGAAAAGATCACTGATTAGCATGCATTCTCCTGTGGTACTTCAATTTACCAAAAAGAATTACAGATATATTTTCTCTGGAAAAGTACTCTCTGCTCTTGCATAGGACTAGACTTTTCTAGTAGAATTTATGAAACAGACTGTAGCTATGTGATTTCTTTCAGACTATATGGATGTCAGTACTTAGAAAAGAATATATATTTTGTGCAACTACTAGAAGGAAAAACAGATTAAATAGATCAAATGAAAGAAAATAATTAAATATTATTATCTCTCTTGCAAGTAATCAGAGGTATTTTCAAAGCAGAGGTCAGGGTGAAATATGACAATACAAATACTGGAAGGTCAGAACTGAAATTCAATACTGTTCTCCAGATTCCAGATCATCCATTCCATTTCATTCCTTAACAGAATGAAAGAAATGCAAGAGGTACCAAGTCAGTTTTTACTGATTCCTCTTCCACCTTTGGATCTTGGATATGATCTAAAAACATAAAAAAAAAAAATAAAAAAAAAAATCCCAAAAGCAAAAGATGTAGTCCTGTAGGGCCCTGGTTAAGAATGAAGAAACTTTTGCCCTCTTTTTCTGGATTCTCCTTATGGAAATGTTTGTCTTTGTCACTTACCACAGCAGTGTTTTTTCTTAACCCTTTAGAAAGTACAGATGGATCTTTTAGGAAAACAAGAATAACGGAACTTTTTTCCAAGAGGTAAAAGTAGAGTCAGAACTAACCAGAGTTTTGCTAAATAAAGCTTGCCATCAGTCAGAAAGCCCCTGATTGCCTGGCTCTGAGACACAACTCATCTAGATGCTGTACATAAAAAGGCTTGAGAGAATTATCTCTTAAAGAAAATCTAGCTCCAGATTGAGCACTGGTAATCATACAAACATGCATAAAGAATTTGGACATATCAAGAGACAAAGCTTGAAACTAAGGAAATTGTTCCATCGTTGTGATATATAAAGAGAAATGGAAGACCCTAAAATGAAAAACTACTGAGCCTACTAAAAATTGCACATCACCCAATAATCCTAGAAATACATGGTCATATATATAATATTTGCCAAGTCTAGTGTGATGAAATGAAATTAAGGAACACTGAGCTTTATTCTACCCATTATGTCAAAAACAAACGAGGTGATGATGATATAAGAAGGTGTACACTTGAATGCCAGAAGGGAAGGTGTATACACAGGCAAAACTAAAAATAAAAAATAAAAAATAAAAAATTGTTCAATCATTTTTTTGTCAATTCATAGAAATGAGCTCTAGAAAAACTGAACTAAAATTCTGGAGTTAAGAAAACTCCCAGAGGAAGTGCTGTTTTATTTGAAATAAGCTGTTCCTTTATATTTCAAGATGGACTACAATACTACAGTAAAACAAGTATAATAACAACTAAGACACTTATATTTTCTGTCCCTTCAACTACAGATTTATAATGTGAAAAAAAAAAAAACAAACAAAAACATGTTGAACCTTTAACCTGAATTCCACTCCTGAGAATTCACTGTATATGGCTTTGTTTCTTTTATTCTTCCTAACCCCCCAAAAATTGCTCTGCTAAAATCAGAAACCTTCCCAATGAATTTGTTTCAGCTAAGTCCAAAAAACATTTCTAGATTCTATCAGCATTTCTTTATTCCTAGAAGTGCACCAGAAGCACTTCCAGGTGAGTAGCTTCCAGACAGCCATATAAACTAACAAATGACAAGTTTAGAATGGTGACAAATTGTCCACATCTGTGAGCAGAAAAGCCATCTCCACTGTCACATTGCAAAAATGAAGTTCAAATAATATACTCCATTCAGGAAATGCATACATTTGTTGATTTTCTTCGAGGCACATTTAAAAGCATCTTATTTATATCCCTATATGAGAGGGTCAGTCTTGGCAAGGCTTGAATGTTTAGGAGGGAATTTGTAGTATGTATTCCATAATTCGAGTTCATCCATTCTCTAACCTTAATGACTTATTTGTGAAATGTGGAACTGTTATTATTGGGCAGTAGTCACCATTTTTCAGCAATGAAAATGGTCAGTAAGTGATAGAGGACCATAACAAACAACAGTATTTCTAAGATATCCTATGTTTCCATGACTCTCCAATCCTGCTATATGCTACTTACCATGAATGGAATAAATAAATGTTTCAAAGAGTCTCAATTTCTAAATTGTTTTGCCAGACCTCAACAAACTGTGTTGATTTTTAACTTGATAAATGCTATTAATTAGTGCAACCAGAAGTTTTTGATTAAAAAAAATAAGGAAAGGCTTGTAATATCCTTTTCTTAGATTATATGCTACCATTTTCACTACACTTGGTGTATACAGTTGGCTGCTATAGCAGGTACCACAAGTATTCATTTATATCAGACTTTTACTGTCACTTCTGACTACTCATAAGCAAAGCTTTTTAAGGAAAAAAAAATGTTGGCAGAGGGAAGGATAATTATTGTTCTATAAAAGTACTTTTTTGGCCACAGAACATTTGGGAAAGCAATCTGGTAATAGTGCATTCCTGTAGAAATTTACTAGCGTTTGTATAACCATTTTATTTTCCTAAGAAAAGTAACAGGCAATAGAGAAAATGTAGATTATTATTAAGGCACCTTTTTATTCATATAATATATCACAAAATATGTACATGATGATGTCAGCAAGTGTCACATTGACACAGTTTCCTAGGTTGTATAAGGCAAAAAGAGCACATTCCAGTAATTTAAAAACTTCAGATTAAGTAAAACTGCATATCTCCTGTCATTCCCTGTGCGGGTCATGACAGTTCTGATTCAAAAATATGGCTCACAGTGTAGTTACTAGCTTTAAAAGTTGTTTTGATAAATCTCCAAAAATGTTCTACAGTAAAACTAAAATCACAGCCCAGCAAGTCCCCATGAATAAATACCTCTATTACTTTATAAGTTCCTGGTGCACAGCATGAAAACACTTCTAGATGTTCACAATAACCCAACATGAACTGACTTTCTACAGTTGTAATAAAAGTCTTCGCCACGTTCCCAACCCAATAACCAAAATCTAATGCCACTGTTACAACAATTACTATAAACACTTCAAGAACTCAACACATATTCACCCTCCCACAGCTAATACTGAATTGTCTTCTTAATTTCCTAACCCTTGTTCCTCATCAGTAGAATAATCTCTTTCCCTTTTATTTGCCATACTTATTTAATGGCAATTTTGGAGGGTAGGACCAAACAACTAGTAAAGTAGAATCATAGAATCATAGAATACCCTGAGTTGGAAGGGACCCTTAAGGATCATCAAGTCCAACTCTTGACACCGCACAGGTCTACCCAAAAGTTCAGACCATGTGCCTAAGTGCACAGTCCAATTTCCTTCTGTTGATAGCTTCCTTCTGTTAGCTGGACAATGAAATAAGCCCTCAAAATATTCTAGGGTTGCATTAAAAATAAGAATGTGATTCTATTGCTCAGTGTTACTCAGTGATTTCAATGGGATACAGATAAAATTGCTCTTTCCTTCTGCAAGACAGAACTGCGACCTTCACTTATAGGTAAATTTGTGTAAAGCAGTTTGGAATAGAGCATAAAATAATTATGCTCAATACTGCAGCAAAACAAAGTGAGTCTGAGTAAGGTGTTTTCTCCATAGGATTTGAAAGATGCCTTGGTATTACAATTGAAAAGTCCTTTTGCAGCCTATCTAAAATTATCCATAAGCAATGTGCCATAATATTAAACACAATTTCTTTTTCAGTATACTCCAATGTGTTAATAAGTCAACGTGACTCAGAATTTTAACAATAGATAGTATATATATATATACATATATATATAGAATCATAGAATATCCTGAGTTGGAAGGGACCCTTAAGGATCATCAAGTCCAACTCTTGACACCGCACAGGTCTACCCAAAAGTTCAGACCATGTGACTAAGTGCACAGTCCAATCTCTTCTTAAATTCAGACAGGCTCGGTGCAGTGACCACTTCCCTGGGGAGCCTGTTCCAGTGTGCAACCACCCTCTCTGTGAAGAACCCCCTCCTGATGTCAAGCCTAAATTTCCCCTGCCTCAGCTTAACCCCGTTCCCGCGGGTCCTGTCACTAGTGTTAATGGAGAAAAGGTCTCCTGCCTCTCGACACCCCCTTACGAGGAAGTTGTAGACTGTGATGAGGTCTCCCCTCAGCCTCCTCTTCTCCAGGCTGAACAGGCCCAGTGACCTCAGCCGTTCCTCGTACGTCTTCCCCTCCAGGCCTTTCACCATCTTCGTAGCCCTCCTCTGGACACTCTCCAACAGTTTCATGTGCTTTTTATACTGTGGTGCCCAGAACTGCACACAGTACTCGAGGTGAGGCCGCACCAGCGCAGAGTAGAGCGGGACAATCACCTCCCTTGACCTACTAGCGATGCTGTGCTTGATGCACCCCAGGACACGGTTGGCCCTCCTGGCTGCCAGGGCACACTGCTGGCTCATGTTCAACTTGCTGTCTACCACGACCCCCAGATCCCTCTCTTCTAGGCTGCTCTCCAGCGTCTCATCGCCCAGTCTGTACGTGCAGCCAGGGTTTCCCCGTCCCAGGTGCAGGACCCGGCACTTGCTCTTATTGAACTTCATGCGGTTGGTGACCCCCCAGCTCTCCAACCTATCCAGATCCCTCTGCAAGGCCTTTCCACGCTCATTCGAGTCCACAACTCCTCCAAGTTTGGTGTCATCAGCAAACTTGCTCAAAATACCTTCTATTCCTACATCCAGATCGTTTATAAAAATATTGAAAAGTACCGGCCCTAAAATGGAGCCTTGAGGGACCCCACTGGTGACCGCCCGCCAGCCTGACGCAGCCCCATTTACCATAACCCTTTGGGCCCTGCCCGTTAGCCAATTGCTCACCCATCGTATGATGTTTTTATTTAGCTGTATGGTGGACATTTTGTCCAGTAGGATCCTATGGGAAACCGTGTCAAAAGCCTTGCTGAAGTCCAAAAAAATCACATCAGCTGGTTTCCCTTGGTCCACCATACGGGTGATCTTATCATAAAAGGAAATCAGGTTAGTTAGGCAGGACCTACCCTTCACAAACCCATGCTGGCTGGGACCAATGACTGCTTTGTCCCCTAGGTGCGCCTCAATACATACATATATATATATATATATATATATATATATATATATGTATATATATATGTGTGTGTATATATACATATTCCCAGGGAAGAAGCAGAAACAATGAGAGAGAAGACTGGCCCTACTTTGTTGAACTAGAAGTCTTTCCATCTGTGTTTGCTGTCTTTGACAATGGCTAGTAACAGCTCATTACAGAAAGAGTATGAAGAAACTATTCTATGAGAAAAGAGAGAGTACACAGATTAAAGATGCATGGAGTAAGCGTACACTGGTATGTCCTCAGAGCAATCAGAGGCTTATGAATTTTCTCAGCTGGAGGCTGCATCAGGATCATAGTATGTAACAGCTCTTGATGAAATATTTCTTCCTTGGAATGTGTCTAATCACTTTTTGAACTCATTTACATTTTTAACATCTGAAATATCTGATGCTAATGAGTTCACAATTTCGGCATGTGTTGTGTGGAAATGGACGTCCTGTTGTTTCAAATCTGTGGCCAAATCATTTTGCTGGGTGCCCTTCAGTTCTTCTGTCATGAAGAAGGTAAATAGTCAATTCTTACTTGCCTTCTTTCTGACAGCAATAATTGTAAAGCTTCTGCTACTGTTTAGGTCTTTTGTAGATTGAAAAATCTCCCTGTTTGGTAGCAGCATCATAAAAATCATGAGTATAAAGATAACAACTAAGGCAGGTTCTACAAAGAGCAAATAGTGTTATCAGAAACAAGGGTGATTTTATGTGGCTGAATTGACCTAGATGCACTAGCTACTGCAAAAAATTCAGACCTTGCTAACTTCCATACACCACAACAAAAAGCCCTCTACAACTGAGCATTAAAATCTTCAGCTATTAAATGTGCATCCTCAAACATATATTTAGCTCAACAGACCTCAATGTTGATAAAATGTTACTTTTAAAATACCTAATTCATTTTCAGCCAGATACTGAAAAGATAAGTCTTTCAAATTGCGCCAGGGGAGTTTTAGGCTAGATCTTAGGAAGAACTTCTTTACCGAAAGGGTTGTTAGACATTGGAACAGGCTGCCCAGGGAAGTGGTGGAGTCACCATCCCTGGAAGACTTTAAAAGACATTTAGATGAAGAGCTTAGGGATATGGTTTAGTGGGGACTGTTAGTGTTAGGTCAGAGGTTGGACTCGATGATCTTGAGGTCTCTTCCAACCTAGAAATTCTGTGATTCTGTGAAATAAAATTCATACCTGTTATCAAGTCAACACCAGTTGGCACCAGTTTCATAACCCATTACGTTTCTCTAAAATGTGCTTTCTACTGAGTTTTAAATGTTCAACAGGAAAGACAGATCTATCTCTTGCAGACACAGAGGAGATTACGATCTCTAGTCTCCTTCTGCTCCATAATCGATAATCACTCGCTTCACTCAAATTGTCTAACTGATTAAAATAATTAAACATAATTGAACTCAGTGTGCAGTTATCCAAGCACAATCTTCATTGGCAAATCAAGTTAAGTGGTTCTTACCATCCTCACATGCTGTTAGTCAAACAGTTCATTGCCCCCCTTGAGCGTGATGATAGAACCATCAGCTCATTGCGTATTAGATCAGTAAGAAGATGTAAATTAAAAGAATAACTCCTTTCTTGTTTGCTTTTCTGACTTTCAAGAACATGATTTGTAGAATTCTATCCATCTGGTCATCTTTGTCCTTCTCTATGTGATGAGATGGTGGCATTACCTGTACAGAGCATCTGCAATCCAAGCTAATCACAAATTTCCACAATGACTTAATGATGTTTCCTGCCTGGCTATATTTGGCTGAACTGTCTATCTGTTGCAAAGCACTAATAGGGTTGATTTTTTCCAATATATTCCCAGCACACCTTCTTGAGCTGCATTAGCTAGTTCAGGCTAGGTGACAGAGAAAATATGGCTGGAGGCTGGTCTTGAACATTACTTGCTCCTGATTAGCTGTTTGCACCCTTGGCATGACTCAGACCATGTCATTTGCCCTTTCCCAAAACAACTTATGGGTTCAGTTCAGAGGACTAGTACATGCCCAGGACCATTCTAGAAGGCAGTATGGGTGCAGCATCCTATTTGGAAGAGAAAAGCAGTTTAGCTTTGTAGTTGTATCTTGTGTCACACAACTTGGCATCTAAGACAAAGATCAGTCAAAACTGATATTTATCCACTACTTTGTTTTTCAATTACTTAGCTTAATGAAATTATTTTGAGACTCTATACATCTGATTTTAATTTTCACTGTCTGAAACTTTATTATCTTAATATGCATCCCCCCCCCCCTTTTTTTTTCTCTCCTGAGGAGCTTAAGACAATGGAAATCCCTCTCAGATGACTGATTACTTCATGCACTATGAAAACTGTCTAGGATTCATATATTTTATTCCATAGTTTTTAGCAATTTAGTAATCTATAGGAGGACTTTTTCTCTAATAAAATGGATAGGGCATCAAGAACTTTGCTGAAATTAATTTTCACTACTGGTATACAGAACATCCACGAAGAAATATGTTACTCATCCTTTCTTTGTGCACATGTAGCACAACAGATTATTAAACTGCATGATCACATGCTGTCTTTTCACCAGAGATGCAAATCTCATTTAATGGATATAACAAGCAATGCCAACATATATAGCTATTTCACAGTTTGTTCTTTATATCCTTGCTGGTCAATGTGTGATTACAGGCCTTGTCTACCCAACATTTTCCAAGTTAATACTTGTATATTTGGATTTAAAAGTTATGGTCCCATAAAGTTAATGACTATTCTCTTGCTCTTATTTATTGCTTTCTCAGCTTACAGACCATGGGAATGTTCCTACTCCTATTTAATGCAGGTAGAACAGGTTAGCTTACATCACCATAAATTACCATTATTAAAAAGTGTTGGCTATGTGGGTATACATTCTCCACCCATGTGATCGGAATGGAGCTTCTCCATTAAACAGTGAGAGACTGAATATTTTTGCTTGCTTGCTTTTTCTTACTCTATAACCAAAGATTCCGTGTAAAGGAGATAAATGATCTGAAAATAAAGAGCAGCAAAGCCAGACAACAATAAGGAATACTGTCTTGAAAAGGAGGAACATGGTTTTATATTGCTAATGAATGCATTATTGCAACATTCTCTCTCGTACACTGTCCACACTTTAGAGAAGACGTTGATCACCTGGAAAGGATCAAAAGGTGAACTGATGAGAAACGATAAGAAATCTGGGAAGCCTCTTTCTCACTAAGATACTAAAAGAGGCTCCATGCTCTAACGTACCTAAAAGGTTGTGACGTGTCAAAATCACAGTCTTCTTAGTTTTTATTATAGTTCATAGATACAGGCAAGAAAATGATTCAGTGATGCAAGGCTTATAAGGAGAAACACTAAATTTGAATAGACAAAAAAGAAAAAAAAAACTTATCAGCCATAAAACCTCTTAATTCAAGTCAAACATAGACACAACAAAAATCAGTGTAAGTGCATGGTGAGAATAATTGGTCTAGATATAATGTGATTAGCATAATTAGCTCAAGAGAGGACTCAGACCAAGCAGTGACGTCTGCTCCCTAAGGCCAAACATTTCACCATTAGAGGATTACCTTCTGCAAATCTCTGACCATCCAAACAATTCTAAATATGCACAAGATTTCCAGAAAAAAAATCACCTCTTTCACTTGACCCACTCATAAATGAAAACAAAACAAAAATTTAAACAAGAATTGTTACAAATTATAAGAAAATAATCCAGAAACATATTCAACTAATGTGCCAGGTTTACTTCTGTGTTTGTTTGGAATTTGCTAGTGACAGACATTCAGATAAAAAAGAATGAAATCAGTAACTGCTTCAACGTAAGACACATTCTGAACAAAAATCGTAATCATGACTTAAGACCTAACACCATATTTTCTACCAAAAAGCCACTGTTCAGTATTCTTGTATTATAAGTATGTACAAGCAATTCCTGACCTATATGTCATCTACACTAATCTTTTCTCTGCCCATAGGAACAACCTGGCAACACAAGCCTTTTCACAACTCCACCCCAACAATTTCACAGCTAAAATGAATCAATTTCTAAGGTGGCTCTGTTTTGTTTAAATCAGGGAAAACAATAAAATATAAATAAATAATCTGCTGAACTGTACACATGGGTAAGAAGCAATTTCACCTTGGACAATTATACCAGCTGAGGAACTGACTCTGATAGAATGATTTGTAAAAGCAGTGGCACAATACAACCATCTCCTCAAGAATCAGCTCCAAAATCTTTCCTTATTTGTGACAAATGTATGCCACTTTCGACATCTGAACTAAAATGACGCTCCCATGTAGGTTTCTTCCACAACTCTAAGATGTGCCATCACTTCATCTGTCTACCTCTGAAGCACTAATATACTAACATAGACTTCCTAAGCATTATGATTGATATTAAAAATGGCAACCTGTAAACTACTTCAGACAAAAATCTACAGAACAATTTTATCTTTACAGAAGTAAGAACAAAATATGCAGACAAACAGGATCTACGCAGTCAAGTCTCCAGATATTATTGCAATTTTCCCAAGAAAAACATTCACAGTATCAATCTTGAAAAGCTCAAGACAACTGTTACCAGTCTGGTTATTCTCCCAGAAAAGTAGCACCTGTTAGTATAACAGTCATACTTGTTCAGACCAGGAGGATCACCTAGCTCAATGCCTCCTCTCCAACTGGCCATTAGCAGACTCTAACAGAAGAGTAAAAACACATAAAGTGATTATGTTTCTTGCATTGGAGGGGAGTTGAGGATGGATCCTTTCTATCTTCTACAGAAATGGTTCTAACAGATGCACCAAAATGTGTACGTAGTGGTGTTTGGTAATAAGAAGCACTAAGAGCTACTAGGTTCGTGTCCATGCTGCAAGTGACACACTACCCAAATCATTCCCACATTCACTTGTGCATTTTGGCAAGTATTCATGTCATTGGATATCACAAACATAAGCACAGCAGGGCTGCATCAGAGTGAAACAGCATGTTTGCAGCATTAATGAAATATTAAGACAGAATAATTATAAATCAAGGAGATCATTAAGATGCTGCCATTTCCTTTTGCCTAGGTTGGGAAGATGTCAGAATCGCAGCAAGCTGTGGAGTATCACAACAGTGACATTCTCCAGCTTCCAAGTATCTGTCATTCAGTATGCTACAACTACTATGTTAAGATACAGAAAAGTTATTTCTGATTAGTTAGCATGGAACTGCAAAGTTGTAAAAAATTAGCAAATTCAGCATAGTCTCTTTTTTAATGGAACAGAAATGACTACCATAAACTTTAAAGCGCATCACCTTAAAATCTGAAAGTGCATCATCAGAAAATAAATTATTTTCTTTCTATTTCAGATGACAGTTTGGTGTTTTGTTTGTTTGTTTGTTTTTTAATTTGGTTTGTTTTTAATGTTTTTATGTTGCAGCTTTCTATTTCAGTGTTAGTATTAAAGAATAGTAAAAAAGTATCTCTCTGTATGTTGACTCAAAGCTTTCAAAGCAATCTGGGTCTCCAGGGAAGACCCAGAGGAACAACATTCAGGTGAGGCTTTTTATGCAGACAACTTTCTTCTGGAAGCCTACTCAATTTTTGACCAAAATGATTTTAAAAATTATTAGAGTGAATGTATCCAGAGATAACTGCTTCCAGTCCTTTACCAAACAAAGCTGTACAGTGCATTAAATCTCACTGCAACCTTTGCACACTTCTAGGACACATGGTAGGTATGAAGGGGGAAAGGGTGAAAAGCAAAATGGCTGAGCTTAGGGAAGAATGGCATCAGGGCTTAGTCTGCATTCCGTAACCAAATATTTGTCATATCTGCTTCACAAGAACCAACACAGGAATGAGACACTATCAAAAAATTATGCATTTAAATGACTAATGAAGGATTCTATTTTATACCGCAGTCAGCCAGGCTGCTTATAGTAATTACATAAAAGTAGTAATGAATACGCTCTGATTTATTGTATAATGATAGATTAAAAAAAAAAAAAATTTGCCCTTTAACTGAAACAACTGATTACACTGATTTAATCATTTGCATCATATTAGCAAAAGCATATCTGCTGAACAGCACATTTAACACTGACAGTAAATTAACAGATACAGGAAAGCATAAAAGTAAAAATCAACAGTTTATAAAAAAGAAAATGTATACAATTATTAAAAAGTCATTTAATGTTTCTGTTTATAAAACTTAAGTAAGAAAATGCTAAAGCTAGGTTTTCTAAAGAAGCATTATTTTGGTCACATCACACAGTATTCTCTACTCTTGCTTGAACATACAGCAGGTTATGGCATAGTCACACATTACAAGGTCTGTAATTGGAAATACAAGTATTAGGATGTCAATACTTTAGACTTACTATAAGACAATCAATCGTGTGTTTTTTTTTTCAAAGTCCAGGAAAAATTATGTGATGTCTTCTTAAGGACTACACATCCTCAATGATCATTACAATAACATCACAGTAACTTTATATTAAGCAATGACTTTTGTAGTTTCTTTACATTTTTCCTTTTCTTTTTTTAAACAAGTTAATTCTGAAATGTTGTGTTTCTTTAAATGCAGTAAGTCAACTGCACTTAATACACAGCAACTTATGACTGTGTATAATCAATCACAGTGTACTGAATGTACCAATTTGTATAAAATGTTTCAATTAAAAAAAATGTATTCAAGAATTACATAAGAACAGCATTTGTATGGTATGAAAGCACCTTAAGTTCCCCTTATACATAGCTTTACATGTTTTTGGCAAGTGTTCTTGGATGAAAACAGTGTACAAAGTTGTTGACATGTCCAGATCCAGCAATAATTAAGCACACACCCATGTGCTTTGATGAACCAGTCTCTGGAGTAGAGAGAGGAAGAAGTGGCCAAGAAAACAAAAGTACAGACCAGAAAGAAAGGTCTAGAACTAGCAGGACAAAACTTTGTGGATGTTGCTGTATGGAAACATGGGGGGGGAAAAAAACGAATAGCAGACATGAGTATGAGAAAAAAAGCAAAGAGAAGGATATTTCAAAATGACAGCTTCCCATAATCTTTATTTTTCTCTTCCACAAATGCACTCCTCCCAGTAGAGATCTGGACACTCAGGCAGAAGATACAGTGCCCCGGGATGTTTTTATTTAGCCTCATGGAGAAGCCCTGTGACACTTCAGGAGTGTCTGTGAATGAGACTAATCTGAAGCCACAGATTCCTATGCAATGCAGTAATTTTAGAAACCCACATAAATTCCTGTGGAAACTTCAGTCTGCATCAGAGTTGAATGTCCTACCAAGAGAAGCAATTGTGGAGTTCATTATGTTTTTCTTACAATATGCTCATCAAAAAGATTAGAAATGTAAAATTAAGTGACACAGCACAGACAAGCAAACAAATGTGATCTTTTCTCCTTCTATATTGGAAATACTTTACTATAGTCAAATTGCAAGCATTACCAACCATTTTTGAAACTTAACTAATGAACATATTAATAAATACGATCATTTGTGAAATTTCAGGTTTTATATTTATCTAATATTTACAATGTCTTCCGCATAAAGTCTGTTGGCAACAATCCCTGATCACATTTGTCCAGAATAACACAGACTGGACTAAATTAAAAGGTTCCTTGGTTTATTATATTCTTCCACCACTATGAGCAAGTATTTATAATCGTCTTCATGCATGAGTTATAAAAATCCTTTTTTCACGTTCTTTGACACATAATAATGTTGATAGTCACTTCTGAACTGCTAATTTGGAATCAGTGCAATAATTTGCTTTTAAAATAGTTGTAAACTATTACACTATTCTACACTTGTAAGAATTACATAATTTTTCAAAACAGCTATATCTTTGGCTTAGACGAGAACAAAAACATTCAAAAATAAAGATTTTTTTTTTATAAAATTAAGAACATCTGAATCCAAAGTACTACTCACTGCAATTGTTTTGAAACCTTAAAAAAAGCGTTATCTGACAAGGGAATACCAAATTTAATCACAAACCCAAAATATCTGGAATATCTTCTCTATATAGATCAACATCCAAGGAAACCATTCTAAATGTTATGATTTATTCAGAGATGTTCAATACTCTTTTTATTTGCTGAGAAAAAGGAAAATGGGACAGAAGCTGTGTCCCTTCAGCTGCCAGTATCAGTATCATTCTTTTCTTCTGTGCCTGATACCCACCACCTTAAAAACATTAGGGCCATCTGCTTAGAGAAGTGATACCTCAGCTCCCACAGAGCAAGATATGATATAGTTCTCCGTGTAGAAATTAAACGTGTCAGTACAGTTTGCCCTTTTTTTCTATACAGAAAGGCCATTAACCGTATGAAAGACACCTGTTAAATTTACTATTATCATTGTAAAAAATGCTCGCCTGGTTACAATCAATGTGTTTAGGATCTTTTTATTGTTGTTGCAGTGAAGCTTTGAATAATATATTTAAGGTTGGAGTCAGTAAATATTTTTGTGAGAAATTTGTTGGAAAACTGTGGGACTGAAACTTGTGTAATCTTACAGCTCTTATTACAGTCACCTTGTTACTTGTGCATGAATGACATGGAAGAGGACAAAAGTAAGACGTTGTGAGTTCTGCAAGTACTATATCTGAGCATCTGGAAAAACTGCTTGCAGATACTCTTAAAGTCCATTGGAGAAAAAAAAAATAAATCTCTTCTTACACAAACATACCTTTAAACTTTAAATTGACATCATGTAACTTAATGGTATAACTTATACCAGCACACCAGGAAAGATGGGATATACAAGCAAAGGCACTTTCTACTGTTACTACTGTGTATCTATGATTTTTTTTTTATTTTTTTTTTGATCTATAAACTCCATAAAATATCCCCTGAGGCTATAGTGCATGAAGCACAGACTACAAGAAGTGGGATTAATTTGTAAACAAGCTTATTTCATAGTTAATAGGTAAACTATATCGAATCAGAATTAAAACAAAGTCCAAATCTGTTTCTTTAATCAAGACAACCTCTTACTTGTCAGTGTTGCTTAAAAATAAAATAAAAATAATACATATTTTGCATCAATTGCAGTCCACTTTGTGCTCCAATTTCAGCAAATCTCCTGTGTAAGTCATGATCTGGACACACACAATTTAAAACTTCAGTGTTAGTTTATTACTAGTAGGATTGTTTGGAAATGCTGTATGCAACAATACAAGACCTGAATGTGTTTTAAGTATGCATTTCATTGGTAGAAAACAGTCATGGTCCAAAGATTTTCAGTGAACAGCCAAGCACTGGTATCAACAGTGTTCTGTCCCTGTGCTATCTGTGTGGGTTTACTACAGTAAGCTATAAATAAATAAATAAAATCTATAATCCCAGGTAAATCACCGCTTTCATGGGCCACTTTCAAGCTAGCATTTACTGTGATAGATGTCAGATTTACCTGGTATGCTGAGATGACACAATTTATGGTGTTTTGGAATGTAAATTTTTGTTATACACTAAGTACTGCAATATTCACTGATCTTATCCCTTTTCGGTACTTTGATTAAAAAGTAAAAGCAAAAAGGAAATACATCGAAGGAACTAATTCAGCAAATTTCAGTCACAGAAAAATTTTAGTTCATTTAAGTCCAAATCAGACATTTCAGTTTACATTCACGCTAATGAAATTCAGATAAATTACCCTGGCTGCAGGCCCACTGACTTCTGGCTGAGAAGCACACACAGCTGGATGCTTGTAAAGCAGGCAGTACACAATTTCTGCATATAGGTTAATGACTGTTCTGCGTCACCAACATATAAGAGTACAGACACTATGCCAAAGATCTCAAAAGAGCATTTTGCCTGCCTCACAAGTTTCTTATAAAAACAGGGTTTATTTTTCTGTCTGTATCAGATTACTTGATGTAAAAATCTGAAAGCATTTTGAAAAATCTCTAAAACAAGGGGGATAAGGGGAAAATTATAATCCTATTGTAAAGTGACTTAAGGTACATATTCACTTGAATTCATCACAGAGCTTTGCTGACACCAAAAGAATCAATTCTCTTCTTACTTCTCACTGCCACCATTAGTTTGGTAGTAGAATTGGTACAGACATAATGCAAACTGGGTTAAAGATCCAGCAAGCAATTTTTTTAGTATTTTTTTTCATTTCCTAGAAATGTTGCATTGTGACAAATTAATATATTTTGCTATCAGTGACATTTTCTTTGGCTACAGACTATCTTCCAAAAAGAAAGCCACAGATAAAACTAATCCGTATCTGTTGCATTCTAAAAAGGAAATGCATTCAAATTATTCTTTATGACTTGGCAAGTGTAATTCTGTTTATTTTCATCTAAAATCGAACACTAAGAAAGCCACGTCTGTACAACTGTCTTTACTGTAATAAATACAGACACCTTAATGATTACTGCCAGCACCAGGGAAGGTGCTTTCTATCAGGGAAGACAGAAAGGCCCACTTGATAACAAACACCAAGTTGAATTAGGTGACAAAACTATTTTTCAGTGATTTTAAGTTAACAGTTTTTGGAGAATTAGTCACAAAGCAGACATTTTAAACTTTAAGAAAACAGTGGGCAAAATAATTGTTGCAGTTATTCATGTTCAAACTGCGCTAAGCTAATGGTCAATAGTTAATTTGCTTTTATAGTTGGCTCAAAAATTTGCATGAGCATGTTCACGAACACTTTCACAGAAATGTATTTTCAGGTCTTTTCCCTTCCCCACCTTGAACAGGCATTGCAAAGAAAAAATAAAATGAAACAAAACTACAAAACAACAACAACAAAGGAAACTTCAAGCAACTGGAATCCACTTAACAATATAGGATTCTTGAAGCTGAAATGCAGTCCAAATCATTCATTCAATTTTAGTATCAAGATCCCTGACCCAGATTATAAATTGCATTTTAAAGAAGAAACAAGGGTCAAAATGAAGGATTATACCTAAATCCAAGGAAAAAAAAAATAAAAAAAAATAAAAATTCAACAGACTGTTTTACAATCTATGTATCAATGTTCCTGTCCAAAACTGACTTAAATTGTGTTGCAAACAGGAACTTCTGTGATAGTGCTGTGTGTTACTGAGGTTTACATTCTTCAAGTACAACATAATTTTATTCAAAACTTGCCAAATTCAGATGCAAGAAGCCCATGGTATGTTCTTAAAACACACAATAATGTTACAGATACTGCACTTTAGTTTGATACCGATATTGAGTTACAAATACTAAACTGAACCTCCCAAATGAATACTAGTACGTTCCAACAAGAAATGCTTAAAGGCAGAAAAGATTTAAAAAAAAAAAAAAAAATTTAGCCTCTTTTGCCTTTCAAAAAAATGGTGGAACTTATATGTAAAAATTACAACAGCCAAGTTTCTACAGTAATAGATTTCTTTTTTAAATCTGAAAATAAGAGCTAAGCTGTTCAAAGCTAAATATTAACTGCAAATAATTGCAAACTTACCTTCCTGTCTGTTATTTTTCCTTTTTAGCCATTTTTCAACAGTTTCCGCACTTACACTTTCTGACACAAACTCATCCAGTACCTGGGGATGAAGAGAAAGATAGGCCTTCACTTTTTCATCTGTTAAACCTGCAAGAGAAAATATTAATCGATTATGCCATTGGTATAAAATTCCCCATGTGAAACAATATACAGATGCCAGTAACAATCCACATCCTTTTGTTTAACATGCTGATTGAATACATGCCTATTTAAATAGTTTTCCTAGAGAGAATGATAGCCAATCAAATAAAACAAGTTGCCATATAATAAACAGTAGAAGCAAAATGCATGCATGTGAGATGCTTTGTATAAAAAGTACCCTGTAGGAGTACACATAAGCATTCCCTGAGAGAAATGGACAAGAAATCTGTGATATAGAACATGGATGCTGGGGCAAGTAGTGAAACAGCTTCTAAAGGAAACAGAAAACACAAACAGTTCCAAAAAACAGAAACATGCATCTAGTCAGCAGCAAACAACAAAGTCTCCACACCCAATTTTGTTGAGCAAGTGACATGAGACTAAAGCAAATGGAAAGTAAAAAGCTATTTGGGATTTTTCCTGTGAAAGCAAAAGACAATTTAAACATGGTAAGGAAGGAAAAACTAGCTATGGGCTCACGCTGGGTGTATCATAGCACAGAAAGAATAACACAAGCTCGTGCAAATGCTAGAGGCTTGCAGTCAAGAAATAATCTGGACTTCTGCTTTGGCCACTCTGAAATTATTTAGTTGCAAGTTATGCAAGAGAATATATCAGAGAACTGATAAAGAAACTCTCTTTAAGAAGGAGACAGAAGAAGGTGATCTGCAGCAAATTCAGTATTCTCACGGCAAGTGGCAGCAAAAGCAACCAAAACTCTATTATGCAACACCAAAACGAAGTGCAGCTTTTAAATACTGGAGTTAATTAAGCAACTTTCGAAAAATAAACCATTTCCACACGTGTGCTTCCAATGCCTACAAATTCAGTTATCAAAATAAATATAACTGTAGATAAAAGGGCTTTTCAATATCTGCCACAAAAACAAATCACGTCAGTACACACTTCAGAAAACAAAGCAAAAGTCAAACTCTCAAATCCCTGATACAATCATAAATAAATTACTGAATTCATAAGGTGACAATCTGATTGAACTCGCCACAAACACACCAAACAAAACCACCAGCTTCCAGGATAGGAATATGAGTGCTGAGGGTTTTCAAAGGAGAATGGGAAATGAGTGCAAATGCCCTGAGGGACTAAGGTTTGAGCTGTCCCAAAGGGAGCATACTAACTACAAAGCATTAATTAGATCCGAGGGGAAGAGAACTAACAAATGCTGTAATGACTCTAAATACTCGTCTCGTGGTGTGTGTATATAAACATAATTGTTTCAGTACAGCTGAGAAGTCACGACAGAATGCAGCCTAGGTTCAGCAGAAGAGAAAGTTCCCACCAAACAACGCTGACCTCTTTTGGAGAGCATTAATGCTCTACGAGATCAATTTTCCAACTTCATGTTTAGTACAGTCTCAGAATGTGCTGAAAAGAGCTACAGGGTATTTAAATGCTAGTCAATGACTGTAACCTTTGAGGTCTCAGACAAATATTTACTAGGAAAACACTCATGAAGCAACACCACAGCACAAACTGTGAGCCACTGCCAGCAGAGCACTGCCCACCTGCTCCACTTGCCCTGCTGCCTGCGCTGACTTCTCTTATCCACCAGAAGCTGCAGCCTACCCAGATTACCAGAGCCTCAGATATCAGTGTTCCCACTTACACACAAAATCTGCAATCTAGATCACTCAAATTAGAGAGCTAAATGAGCATCCTGATCTTCATTAGTAAAGAAGGAAGATATTCATCAGTTAGCCATCAGAAAGATAATGAAATTTATCTGCTTCTTAAGTTTGGGATGAAAAATGATCAACACAGACTTGTCACAGAATGCCAGCTAGTTCCAGGTTGTCTTTAGACTGCGAACAGATGAACACTTCTCCCTTCTATTAAGAAAAAAGGAACTGGAAAGTCTGTAAAATTAGTAATGGAAGTTCAGCACGGTTTGATTTGTCTCTGAAGTGAAAATAGCCTCTGCTTTCTAATGTGTGCAGTCTTTATTCCTTAACTTCAATGGAAACACTTGATTGAAACCTTTATGGGAGGTGTTTTTGTAATATGCCCATCAAAATCCAATGAAATGTCAATTTTGGAATAAGAGTTCAGTCCACATGTCATGGTTTTAATTGCTATTCCAGGTATCCTGCAACTCCAGCAAACTGAGGGTGAAAACTAGATTAACCTTACATGAAGAAGCGATTCATGAAGCTGTTACAAGAAATACCACAACAGTCTTTAAATTACGCTCTGTTTCACAAAAGACGCCTGTGCAGGTGTATTTTTTCAATGTCAGATTTTTAGATAGAAGCAAGCAGAATAGGATTTAAAACCAGACATAGAGGTGTTTGGTTTTGTTTGTTTGTTTGTTTGTTTGTTTTTTAATATACTACTAATAATTTAAATCTACTTTCTACATATAACACATTTATTGATCCTCCCGATCTTTAGCCTAGTTTGTTGAAAAATACTTGCTACAGCCATACCAAAAAAACAAACAAACAAACAAACAAAAAAAAACCACATGGCAAACAAAGTAGTAATAAGACACTCTAACTTCACATGTAACTTCACAAATTATTACATTAAGAAAATGCAACATTAATAGAAAATAATCCTTTAAAAGCAACTCAAACATTTTGTACACTTGTATATACTTCAAGGAAAAAGACTGTCATAAAGAAGCTTGAGTACAACAGTACAGCTGTGCATAAACAGTCATTTTATGGCATATATACCATACATTGTAATATATACATAAGAATAAGATTTAGATTTTTACATAACAATATGCATATGGTAAATGATTGACACACTTGCTCTCCATTTACAAGTTCCTGAAAACTTCTGGTACACAGATTTTTGTTAAATATTGTCAACCTCTCTATTGAACTTTTATAGTCTTTTAATCCTGAAATATGCAAAAAAAATCATTTAAGAATTATTAATAATATTTGAATGAACATGACAATGCTACTTACACCCAAATTTATGAACTAGCAGTCTATCATGGGTATTATTTACAGAAATGAAAGAAACAAACAAACCTACAAGATAATGCTAGTTATTCCTTTTTCTATTAGTAAGGTAAAGTATTGATCTTAAAGACTTTGGGTAGTAAACTTTTCTCCATCCATTCACATTAGAAACATTTAACTACTACTCCGTTCTTTTTCCCTTACCCAAAACTACTTTTGGACTAGTAGACATGGATTACTGTGTCTGCTACTTCCACAGTGCTCCATAGACTCCAGGGATGCCTTCTCTTGTTTGGAAAGGACCACAAAGTATCTAGTCAATAAAATAGATAAATAGATACGTAGAATAAAATAAAATAAAAATTAAATAAAAAGGTAGTAACAAGTTCATACTTATGTGATCAAGCAACCCAATAAAAGCTCACTTCTTTTCATGCAGCCCCTGAATGTCTCCTCTTGTATCTGGTGAAAAAGCTAAGACCCATAACCCTTGTTTCCTTCCAGACCCTAGTTCATCATACATTATTTTTGCCAGAAGCACCATTCTCCTTTCCTGGAAATGAATTTTTCCTCTGAGAGTGCTCTGGTAGTATAACAAGGACCATCATTCCACAGGGTAGAGTTCTGGCCAACAGCTTAGGATGTATCTGTTCAGAAAACACAGAATGACTGTAGTGACCTTATTTTGTCTGGAAATAAAGGGATGAATCTGACATTATGGTTGAGTATCCATTTTTTTTTTCTATCTGCACAGCTGAGCATCCACTTGTTCCATCTATACTTCAGAGTCTGCCTTCCTGATTCATCTTGTTTAATTAAACACACACACATGCACCAAACAACCTCTTGTATGCTTATTTTTAAGTGAAAAAAACATCTTTCAATGCTGTTATCTTTTTGGCACATCTTTCTAATGCCTGGTTTTATGCACACGTTAGTTATTTGTTCTGTATTTATGATAGAACAATGAAAATTATAATAAAAGTATAACACAAAAGGATACATGCGTGTCAGATAAGTACACCCTTATTTCATTTCCCTCAGAACAAATTATAGGCAAAGGAACTGCTCCACTAGGCCTATGTGCGCACCAGGTCAGCAGCTCCCAGCTTCCTGACCAGCATGTTTGTTTAGGTTCTCTTTGCAGATCTCAATTTGAAATGTTCTTTTTGGACATGCCATCTAAGCTTAAAAAGCTAATGCATATGCATGGAAAACATTAAATCAAGGCTTGCTTGGTTTTGTTCTATCCATTTCTTTGTTACCCTTGTCTGAACAGTAAGTGGAAAGACAGACTTCCTATAAATGACAGGTTTTATGCAAGTTTTTCACTTTATTGTGCTTTTGAGCTATTGTGCTCATTCAATATAAGTTGTTTATTTCAGGCTGTGTTGAACTTAAAGTTGCAAAGCTCTATAACGAGCAGAGGGCAGAAACAGCCTGCAGAGGCAATTCCTCGATCAGTGAAAAGCATTTTCACTGCCAAGGGACAGTATTATCTGGCAGTATGCTCATTCTGCGATGTTAGGAGTGGGAAGGCAGAATCAAATGACAGAAAAGAAAGAAAACAATTATGTTTACCTCAGGATTTCTATAAACTGATGCATCTTGGTCTGATGTTTTGGTGTACTCCACAAAATAGTCATGTACCTATTTTCCCACTTTGCATATGCGGTCTATCTAATTTGACACAGCTCATGCCAGACTATCAAAGTTTTGGTTTTCAAATTTGTTTTCTTTTAAAGAGCTCCTTCATCTTCAATGGAGCATGTAAAAGAGTGTTTTGTTTTACTTTCCTTCAGAGGCTAGGTTAAATGGTTTCTTTTTCTCTGAACTTAATGTTAGAAACACATGCAGTTGAAGACAGAATTATGGATTGATTTTTCCCCTTTCTTGTCTTCATAAACTAACTACAATATTGCTTCTGAACACCACAGTCTGGTAATTTCATCAGAAAATAGTCTGGTTTAATAACTATCACAATCGTTTGACTTTCTATCTCTTCATTGGCCCTGCGACAGTTACTTAAAAACATGTTCCATTTCACTAAGTAAAATGAATAAAGAAAACCTTTATCTGAAGATCATTTAGCAAGGTTAGTAGAGTTATTTAAAGAGAAATAGTTTTTTTTCATGTAGATTCTTAACTGCTACAAGAAAAGCTATTTTCATTTATTTCAACAGTGTACCAAAATTAGGTAATTGGGGCTTCAAACGCATAACTAGAACTTGGATTATTTTGCAAGTACTTCTACTAAAAGCCAAATGATAAGAATACCTCAGCACCACCAAAAACTTCCAGTATATCTGCATTTACATGTTTTAAGTGTCATACAAAGCTGGAGTAAATATTGCAGATTGCTTGATTTTCTGGTTACCTGGATCTCAAGCCTTGTCATCTACCAGTAATGCTTACATTTTATTAACTCCATCATTTCATTAGTGATAATATCAGGCACAACCTAAAAGAGCTCAGCTGAATTCACACTACAATTTCCAACTATTCAGTGGGAGATCAGTTTCATAAGTCATAAACAAAATCTGTAGTACTGAAAAGAAAGAAGAAGAAAAAGCTTAATGCTAATTATAATAACAGAAAATTAGGAAATGTTTATTGCAGCTGGGCATGCTATGCAAGGGCATCATTTTACTGTAAGATTAGTGGGTCTTCAGTTCAATGAAACTGCCTTCAAAACTGCTATCCAAAGTAAGATTTCAGATTTACTCTTTTATACTAATTTGGAAATATCAGCAAAAATATGTACGCATATCCTTTTCCAATTAAAAACAAAACAAAACAAAACACAGATACAGATAAGGCTCAAAGATTCACAAATCTACCAACCTCATTACATCTGTGAACATTTCTAATGTAAAGCTGGCCTTCCAGAGTAGCAAACTAAATTCAACACCACACCCACTGTGACAGTGGGCAAATATATTAGTCATGATGCTCTCTGCAGCAGTTTGCACACCACTTTGAAAATTAGTGTTTTTTACTGAAAGCAGGGTGTTGACCAGAATACTGACACTGACTTCCTTCTTTTCAAGATCTGAACCATGTACATCCATGAAATCAGGCACTGGATATTCTCAAAAAGAACTTAGGGTCAATATTCCATAAGGAGTCCAGAACCTTTAAAAAGAAAACAAAACCCTCTACGACTACAGAACTAAAAGGATTGGTAGTGACACAGTAACTTTTGAAGAAGACTGAAGCAAATGAAGACTGTTTCCAAATCAAATGTATATTTGTATGACCAATAAAACAATGAAGCATAACAGAGGACCCAGCTTATGGAATAGGAAGATTCATGTAATAAATCTATTCATATTTTCCTTGTTAATTACCACAGTACTCATAATTTTTGTGTTAGGGTTTAAGAGAGACAGGAACTGTAAAAACAGTCTTACATCTTGCACTCCTTTTAAGATGCAACTCTTTGGAAAATAACTGGGTATCAACACTTTAAAAAAGAAAAAAAGAAAAGAAAAAAAAGAAAAAATAGTAAGACTCACTATTAATTAAAAGAGCTTTTTGAGCAGGTGCAACAACATACACCTAAGTTAGCACCATAGAAACTCACTTTACAGGCTTAAACACTGATGGTTCTCAAAGGCAATGTTATAGGCTTATCTACACCAATAAACAGAATATGTCTAGGGTTGTTCACTCACCTCAAACTAACTGGCTTAGAACTTCCTAGATCCATATTAGTAAGTTCTCCTGACCTCCAATAATGACTATGAGGGAAAAATGAAATGTGAACACATGCAAACTGCCTGCAGGAAACCATCCCTGGCCAGGCCCTCCTCCAGAGCAATACTTGGGAACAGTCCGGGGTATCACTGTTCAGCTTTGGCCAACTCACTGCCAAGAAACTCTTCTATCCATTCAACAGTGCAGACCAAAAATTCTGGTACATAAAAATGTTCCTTTGAATTGTTTGTTTACGATCCCAGATATAGCATAGCTGGATTCCAAAAGAAACAAGATGTTCTCAAAACCTCAAGTAACAGTAATTACTCCTTGCCTTTGAGCCAGTCTCCAACAGCCTTTCTTTAAATAATAATAATGAAAACAACAATAATAATAATGCAACCAGAAAATAACCTGAAAAATCATATTTATGTTTTCTGCTTCCTTTTTTTTTTCTTCTTTTTCTGTGCAAAATATCTAAAATATTCCTTAGCTATTAGATAACCTGTGTGGTACTGAGTTGATTAAAGCCTCTAGTCTCCAACACTGAATCCATGTTGTATTGCACCCTCCTCTGAGAATAGCTTCACTGAGCTCAGTGTAAAGCAGAAACAACTGCGAATGAGCTGAAAAAATTGAAGCCTAGAGCTATGTTTCAAAATCTGCTCCATTTAGCAGCATGAGTCAGTCACATCATTAGCAATTTCTGAATTTTTTTCATTAGTGCTGTGATATTTGGCCTTTTTCTAAAGCCACTACCTTAATCAAAACCCATGACTAGGCAAAAATTTTAGTTTTCACCTAAAGTTTCTGGTCCTGCTTATAGAGGAAAACTTGAGAACAGCAAGCCTTAAGAAACAAAACAAAAAGGCAAATAAAAAGATAGCAGGTTGGGGGGAGATGGAGAGACAGAAAAGAATGGATAAGAATTGTTGAGCTGAGTGAATAATAACTATCAGGGCTCAACATTTTACCTTAGAATCGCTATGCTTATAAAGATGGCAATCAGTGCTTTCCTTAAACACTTTGCGACACTGTCTGATGGATATGGCAGACTTTTCACACAGTTAGACAGGACACAGTGTTTTGAAAACCCATTGTGAGGGTATAGATTATTTAATAGGACAAATCAAATTGATTTTAAGCATATAATGCTTTTATTAATAAAGATAGAAGGGAAAACTTTACTTTTTTAATCTGTAACTAACTTTTTTTCAATGAGACATTGGGTTATTTGTTTTTAAAATGTCTCTGCAATCAGAGGGGCCACAGAGTCACAGCAAAAATGAGCAAAGTCATAATATCTGCATATAAGTAACAAGATACTGTACCACACAAAATCTGCAAGCCAAAAAAAAACAACAACAAAACAAACAAACAAACAAACAAACAAAAAAAAAAACACAGGCAAACAAAAAACACAATAAACACTTTTCAGATAAGGTAATACCATATCTGAGACAGAAAACAGCCTTACCTCAAATACATTTTAAAATAAGCCCTAAAAATATCTGAAAATAATACAGAAAAAGTCAAGTTGAACAACAGCCTCTGCAACTTCCGCTAGTTTAAAGCACTCATGTGCCATCACTTTCTAACATAAAGATCACCTCTCCATATCTTTCTAACCAAACCAAATAAATGATATTTGTAGTCATTCTCCAAAGCATTCAAGGCATGTGTGTACATTGCCTCATTTGGATTAAGCATTAATCCCATTAAATCAATCCCTCCTTTGTTCAAAACATCAGGATTCAAAACCACAGGCACAGTCAGTTTTAGAATATCCTTTTCAAGTCAGACTTTTTATCTTAATCCATTTAAGTATACAGGAATGTAATGCAACCAAGTGCCCAAACTCTGTGAAACCTGACATTACTGGTCTGGCAAAAAAGGTACAGTCAACAACTGTAAGCAATCAGCATGCCCAAACCTTTTTCATTTTTCTTGTCTTGAAAATTTAATTCACATTTAAACTTAGCTGTGAACAGCTCCATTCAAGATTTTTGCCCCTCGTTCTCCAGCTCAGCTTGCATTGCTATGGGAAAAACAGTACACAGCTCCTGCATTCAATACTTGAAAAAACTGTATTAGCAGCAAAAAACAATAATAATGCAGTACAAAATACCACTAAATTGAAGATCTGGATATTTCTAATAGGCATACATTTGTTTCACTTCATAAAATCTATCATTAAACATTTTAAATCTTCATATAGATATGAAGAGTTAATTTTGCCAGCCTCAAATCACTGTATCAAATTGCAAGCTCTGTATCCATTTAGATCACATTTCTGTCCTCAATCAGATGCAGTCACTTGTGCAGAGGCATACGGCAGGCAGCAGCACGCTGTATAATGTTTCAGTCAGGAGACCAGCAGTCCTGCTTAAGCTTTAGAGAGAGAAAACAAAGACCAGAGCAGCCAACCGAAGCTAGAATTCTTCTATAACGAATGAATATCAATAATCACTTTATCTGGTACACTGTAATTCAAATCCCTTAGTCCTGATGAAGAAGCCATGGATGTGTCTATATGCATCTGAACGCAGCAGATGCCGAGCTATGCATGGACATACACACCAGCTTCCACAGTGGTTGCTCATGAGGCCATTTCCAGATAAGATCTGCACCTTGCAAGATTGAGCCCTAGAATCAGATTGGGACTCAGCTGGTTATGTCTTCCAAAATCCAGAGCTCAAGAACCACAAACTACTGGCAGCTCTGAGCACTGATTCACAGAACTAAGGTGAAAAGCAAAAAGCCACCTGAGTGTTTATATAATCATTTTTCATTAGCTAGAGTTAAAAAGCCTATAATCTTTCCATGGGAATTATACATAGGCTTAATGAGGTGAATAAGTGTTCCTAATTTGAATAACCATTTTTCCCAGGGTATCAATACACACTCCAAATTGTACAAATGGCATAATGCTGCACAGCACAGACAATGTTACACTGTGATACCATCCATTACCTGGATGTATGGGGCTTGTTAAAAATCTGAATATTACTTTCTTGGTTTGAGAGCAGTTTCTCCACAACTCTAATTAGCACTTCGGAATAACTGAGAGATCTGCAACAAGCTTTATTCTCCTTCCAGGTGCATGACGGGACGAAATTTTAGGATTTAATTAACACTCTCCAAAAGCTAACAAAATGAATATAGACATACTTTAGGAGTTGCAAATTGTAATTGAATTAATTTCACATCTTTGCTTGAGGAAAATGCTATATATCATCTTAAGGTTACTGATAAAAATAATTATCAACATACTTAAAAATAAAGCATCACCATGAAGTAAGTAAAAAAAGATATTTATAGACCGATAATGAACATCTCTGTATGATTTATAATTAATTGCTCATATTTATTCTCTACTCCAACACACAAAGCCAAGGTATCTTGTCTCCTACCCAAAATACACCTGACCAGTAAGACTCAAATTAACAGTGATAAGTGCCAAAATACGACTCATTCCTAACTCAATATGAAAAATGTCAGGTCATTCATGACTACCTACTACTCACCTACCTTATCTCAGGAAAGATTATATACAGCTGTGATTTAGACTGCTTATAATTATACAAAGTAAGAATACCTTAACTTTTCCCTTGAGTACAGGTGTTGGGACAAAGTTCTTAATTTATGACATTTCCAGTAATATTTTCTGGCTGATGCAATACCTTCCTCCCACCTGACACCTGATCCTGAAGTAGCCCCATATTTGAGTAAACTCTTCTGTCTCAGAAATAGCCCCATTGTCTTTACTACCAAAATTTTACTGCTGATTTTTTTTTCTTCAAATGAACTCCCACAGATAAAGTTCTGTAAATCATTTATAATATCAACTTATAATACTCTTAACTAAAATGCTACTTAACTTAGTGCACAGACAAGATCCAGCATGATGAAACCTCCTCTGAAGGACACTACATATATGCCAAGTCTCACTCATTTATTTGACTAAATAAGATACAGAGAATGTACTTCCTCTTCTTGAAAGGATCATCCTACTTAGTCTTAACAGTTACATTAGTAGACCTGTTGGGACAGTTTCGCAAGGCACAGGACTCTTCTTAAGTAAAAACTACACATAGTCAGGTAATGAGGTACATGCCAATGAGACCAGATACACGAGTGTTCTCTATTTTGGCACTACTAGGACTATATCTGCAGCAGCACAGATCAGGATATGTCTTTCTTTTTAATTCTCCTCAACCTTACCATCTGAGGAGGTTCAAATAAAAATACAGTCAACATTCTTTACAAACTGGGAAGATACAAAATCCAGAGAAAGCAATCACTTTTAGTGTGACAGTTTTTAGTTTATTTTTAGATAGTATCTTTTGAGAAAGAAACCTAGCACAACTGCATCCACAAAGGTTTGGTCTGGTTCGTGAGAAGTGAGGTCCCCCAAAATAAACCATACCAGCCCAACTAAGGCATTTTTAAAAACATAATATCTAAAATAAAATGTAAAGAAAATATATCTCTGTTACTTAAAAATTATGTATTTCACATATTCTCTAACTGCGGTAACAAACAGGCCCACCGAGTATTTGAATATTCAGAAGTCTTCATAGAGGATGCAGGCTGTGAAGTAGCATTCTTACCAGATCTAAAACTTAGCCATGGTGTTCTTAGGTTCATTTGTATTAAAGAAGACAGAAAGCACTGTCAAGATCCTGCACTCTTGATTAACACAAAATGTGTAATCTGTTAGTTTACATTCAGCACAATAATTTGAAGTCTTAAGTGGTGAATACCTTTTAAAAAGACATCTAATTTATATATATATATATATATATATATATTCAAGCTGTAAAAGAGTTTAGCATGTTTCCCAGATAATCTCTTCAGGTTTATAATGATGGCTGTACCCATTTTCTAATTCCAGCATCAACTTTTCTTATTTCAACTTCTATCCGTTTGTTTTTTTGTTTTGTTTGGTTGTTTATATTTTGGCTATTAGCTTAAAAGTGTTTTCATCATTAGATGCATGATGAAAAAGTGTTTTCATCATGTCTTTGCAAAGGTACTGCTAGTCTGAATGAGTAATACCTATCATTTTTACAAAGCGAAACAGGCTCCCTTTTCTAAATTATAATATTTAGAGCATTTCACAATTCTGAAGTGGTTTAACTCCAACTATTCATATACACTATCTCACAGTAGTTTCTGGAAAGTCTCTAAACTAATTCAAGCACCTTGATCAAATTTCAATATTTGCAAAAAGAAAGCAAGTTTTAAAAATAAAAACTTCTATAAGTCTCAAAAAAACAACTTCTGTGACAGGGATTCTAATTTTACCACTTGAATGTTAAAGACTACAAGACAGTCTCCCCTGATCCCCACCAGAAGTGATGCAACTTCAACTGACATTAAAAATTAAAGCAAACGTATTAAATTCTTGTCTAGGGAAAAGAAAGCACAACTTCAGGCTTAAGTATTAGAAGTTAAGCACTGACAACATCCAACTGTCAGAAAAAAAATAAATAATAATAAAACGTTACAAACTCCAATTCATATAAAACACAATAAAGGAAAAGCAATATTTTCCTTTTCTACCACCCCTTATTTTTTCAGCTGAACAAATAAACCGAAGAAAAGATTATTTTTCAGGGGTGATAGCTCTGCTGATTTTTATGGTGATGGATATAATGATATCTCCACATTAGTAAACTATGGCCTGGGAAAAGCAGTGTAATTTCAGATATTTAAATGAATATGCTACTGAAGTAAAAAAGGCTTGAAGTGATAATTAAATACTATGTTACATATGCTTTTACATTAGACACAAGGACATATTGTGCAACCCTTGCTTGCATTGGTGAATACTTACTTATAGGAGTATTCTTGCTGACGTCAATGAGACTACTTATGTGCGCAAGAGCTCACTAACACGTAGAGTTGTGCAACAGAGCTCCAAACATGTTTCATTCCACACATTGTTGCAAGCTTTTTTCCTCAACCACAAGTTTTTGCCTAATAATGTTAATAATGTTATTTCATTAATGTTGTTCAGAAAAGCATGTGAGAACATACAACTTGTTCGGTGGTATCTGACATTACCGAGTATTTCAGTTAAACACCAAATCACAGCCACACAAGAATCACAGAAGCACCAAGGCTGGCAGACACCTCTAGAGATTGCCTAAGCCACCCCCCTGCTCAAGCACGGTCAGCTACAGCATTTTGCCCAGGGCCACGACCAGATGGGTTTTGAATGGATGAAATGAACGAAGAGTCTCCAAGGACAGAGGTTCCATGACTTCTTTGGGCAGCCTGTGCTGGGACTTGGTCACCCTCACACTGAAAAGAGTGTTTTCCTGTGTTCAGGTGCAATTACCTGTGTTTCAATTTGTACCAACTGCCTCTCGTCCTATCACTGGGCACCACTGAAAAGAGCCTGCCTCCATCTGTTTCAGTTTCCACCACAGCTGTTTATGCACATGGATAAGATCCCCCTGATTCTTCCCAAGGCTGACCAGTCCCAGTCCCAGTCCCAACCATCCTCATGGGCCTTCATTGTGTCCCCTAGTGTGTTCATGACTCTCTTGTACAGAGGAGCCCAGATGTGTCTCAGCAGTGCTGAGAAGGATCACCTCCCCTGACCGGCTTGCAATGCTCTTCCTAAGCCCCAAGATGCTGTTGTTGGCCTTTTTTGCTGGAAGAACACACTGCTTGTTCAGCTTCAAAAGAAATTACTTCAGAACAGCCAGCTAGGAATTACAGGATCCAGTCCTTCAGAGATTCCTGCTTCCTAGCAGGTTAAATAAATGGAATTACCATCTACTGACTTGGGTGTTAACATGGCAGAACAAAAAACAACATGTGGGGTTGGCTGCTTTTCCAGAAGCTTCCACTCTACAACCTTCTACTCAGAACTCATCTAGCAAAACATCTTCTATTAATAATGTTTCAGATTCAAGTAATCTATTTGTTACTGCTTTAACATTCTCCTGTGGCACTCGTAGTAAAATAAAGTTGCACTTTTTCAATTAGGTGCCTAGTTTTTATTATGAAGCTTAAGAAAATACCAAAGAATTCAAGGCTAGTTTCAGAAATTAAAAATGAGCAGCTGCATCTTTTCCCTGTCCTCCTCCCCGTCATCATCTCCCCACCCTCTTTTGTTTGTTTTGGAGACAGTGTAGCTCACTACAACATGTTCACCTCCAAAAATCAGCCTTAGAAGAAAAATAAAAAAAATAATAAAAAAATCGACAGAGCAGAAGTGAAAGGAAAACAGAAGAGATGGGAACTACGAACTTATGAGAACTTGAGGACTCAACAACAACAAAAAAGGCTCTTCAAGCATCCTGTGAATGCAGGAAAATAAAATGCTCTGCATTGCACCTTTGCTATAATGACTTACATAAACGCTTTTCACAGGCAAGGATAACAAAGTACTCATTGAGGAAAAAAAAACATTTCACATTTCAGTATAACTCAGCTTTGTAATAACTTGATTTTACCTAAAGACTACTTAGATGTGACCATCTCCCACATTCAGAAAATACTTTAAAACTATAAAGATGCCCATATAAGACAGTCTAATGCAGGAAATTAAGGTACATTTCAACAGTACTGATCATAAATTTTCACTTTAGTGTGTTAAGGTGCTGGGAACTGCGATTCAGATTTCTGCCTGGCATGCTAACCAACTCTAAGTCTTCTTCTTAGACTGTAATGACCCATTACAGTATCATATAACGACAGAAATTCTAAAAACAAAGCTGAAAACCACATTGATAACATAAACAGATTGATCTGCTGTCAAAACCATCCAGTTTTGATGTGTTTTTTTTTGATGGCTGTGTCATAAGATATCCAATAAGTGAAGTAAACAAAAATAAAACAATTTCAAAATTTGTTATTAGACAAATTAAAGAGATTTAGCAAATTGGTAACTTTTCAACTTTTTTCAACTCTTTCATATAACTCTGGGAAGGCATTCAACTTCTGTATGCTTGAGAATATAAATTTCTGTACAATTCAGTTTACCTGACAATGGCATGAAGGATCTGGAGAAAAAGTCAGTACACCCAGATAACTAAAAAGTGCCTCTGTGTTGTGCTGCAGGAAAAATGGCATCATGAGTTCTTTCAAGGATATTGCATCAAAGATAAAAAGCAGTCATAGACAACAATATGTTCCTGTTTCTCCTTTAGCACCACTGATGCGTTACTTTACAGAATAACAGCTTAGTTTTTGGTGAGCAGCAGTTTTGCGTACTTAATAGCAGTGGCACCTTGCTGCACATGTTCCTTTGTTAGCTAACAAACACACCAGACATTTATACTCACACAAAGCCCCAGCCTGGCTTTCCAGTAAACAAGCAATCCCGTAATGCTTATGTTCAAATGACAGTGATATACATACTGTAATTTGCAAGATATTCAAAATATACAAATATTAAAGTTAGTAAATACACAAAGGATTTTAATAAACTGAGTGTACTCAGCATGGCAACGGCCGATGAAATCTTAATCTGCATGAGGTTTTAATTGTGAGGGCTAGAGAGTAGCAAAAGGAATGAAGGCAAGCAATTAGTGATAGACGGGCTCTAGAGGATATTGAAACAGGTTTACAGTGTGCCATCTGCAACCACTCTTTAATACTGACAAAACAGGCAGAGTAAAGTTGGGAGAAAGCACAAGGAAAAGATGAAGTAAATTTCAGGGGCTTAAAAAGTTAAGCAAAAAAGTTAAGCTTTTTTTGCCACAGTCAAAGTTAATCCTATCCACCTGCATGATTAATGTTGGCACAAAAAGTAGCTAGTGGGCATAAACAACCAGGGTTGGGGAAGGCAAAGGCACATTCTCTTCCTAAAGAACCAGCGTCCAGCTACACTGCTTTGCAGCCATTGTGAAATTACAGCCTAAAACTGAGAAAAATGAAAGTGTGCCAGTTGACAGGCCAGAGAGCTACACTTTAACTTTGCAAATATGCCACATAGAGAAAAATACCTTCAATACAATAAACAAGTAACTGGCATCACAAATCATTTTACATAAGTCC